>NC_044014.1:6870000-7200000 GCF_900496995.4 Aquila chrysaetos chrysaetos
TGTGTGTCTGAAGTATAAAAAGGCAGAGCTTGAAAGCCACAGTCTGGTCTACAACATTACTGGTAACTAGCACTTCAGTTCTCCAGAGACCTACTGATTTAAATGGGGCTACTTGTGGGGAGTGGTTTTGTGCTCATGGGATGGCCTTAAACAAATAGCTTGGAGGCAGTTGTTCATGCTGAATAAAGTGGGGTTAGTGGTTCATAGAAATCTGTAGATGTCAAAATACTTATGGGGTAAGTGTTCCTGCTCCACAGAGGTGATGAGAGGAGGGGAGGGAAAAAGACAATTCTGCTTTTGCATGTGATCATAAACTCTGTCTGTCCTGTGCATTTGGCTGACCAGACTCCAGAAGGTTTTGATCTTACAGTGCTCTTTCTCTCTGGGAGATGCTTTAAATGATACCAGGAACAAGAGGGGTCTAAGTTCTTAACACCGACTTATGGCGTTTTAAGGGGCAATATCTTCCTTACAGTTTTTTTTCCCTTGAGCTAGTTGGATAAATTTAATTATATTGTAGTTAGCCAGCACCAGGAGGTGTAATTTGACTTTGCTTAACTGCATTGATTTGGGTCTACACTGAGTGGGTGTTTTGGGATTTTTAGCCTTCCAATATGTAGCTTATAAAGCAAGATTTCTACTGTTTTAAATATGAACTTAAATATTTAAATATGTAAACAAACAGTCGTTAGTAAATGCTTCATGTAATTTATTTGCAAGGGGGATATTTCAGCAAACACACAGACCAGAACAGTCAAATTTTGTGTGTTTGCCTTTATCTGTCCAGGTTCCTTGAGGATGTGAAATGAAAAAGCAGTTTGAGGTTATTATTTTTTTTCTTCCTAACAAACAGTTGTATTACCCAGTTGTACTATGAGTTAGAAATGAGGCCCATAAAGATAAAGTTCCAGTTATCCACACATGGATTATCCACACATGTAGTTCAGAATCCAGAAATTCGTCTTGGAAATTTAGTTACTCTGAGTACCATAAAATGTAATCAGTCATGAAGCATGACTCAGAGAGGCTCCGCCAGTGAAATAATAGGCAGAGAGTGATGTAGGCTTTGGTTTTGCCTCAATTATAGTTTTGAGTTTTACTTTTTTCCTTCCCCTCTGTTTCAAGACCAAGCAAAATATAGTCATGACCTTGACACCTGAACAGATTCCAGGCTCCTCTCCCAAGCCCTTTTGTTTTGTTTTCAGAAAACTCCAAATGAGTTCTAGCTTTTTTGTCTGAAATGGGTATAAATAGAAGAGAAAACAGTTATGTTGAGGGATGAGCCTAAACTCAAGCCCAGGGAGATAATAGCTATACTCAGTGATGACTTCATGCTTCCATGCTGGCTGTATACTGGCTATGAGAAGAAGGGCAGGTCTTGGGCTAGTGAAAAGCCTAATAGCACAAATTTAATCCATCACCAATTTTAAACCACATTTTAACTGGCAAATTACATCTATACCAGATCAGCTCTTTGTGACAGGTACCTGGAGCATTTCTGATCTGGCCTGAGACCATTCTTGGTATTTGGTTGTGTAGTAGTCTAAAAAGGATGGGAAGATTGCTATAAGTTAAACCATTGGTTAAACATTGGTTAAACCAGTTGTTTCAGTCTAGGTTCAGTTTGAAGTTTTGGTACTTGTGTAAATTATCTAGAGGCTTTTCTTAATTATCCAGTGCTCTGCATATATAATGAGCTATTCTGTAATGTTCAAGAGTAACTGCAGTCAGAAAGGTGCCTAAAAGGTACCTCTTTTTCTTCAGCTCTGCTTCTTCCCTCTGAATATCTTCCAACTACCCTGCCAGAAGGACACCCTCGCTAGGTTTTACTCCTGGTGGCTTTGCAGGCCTAAGGCTGCTGTGGGAGGGGACCAGGTAACGTCCTGGCTTGTCCACACATGCAATTATCTGATCATCAGCTGCAGAACCCTACCTGGTGACCATGGCATGTGACCTTCCACCTTCAGTATTAGGTTTTGAAAGTTGGCTATTGTGAAAACCATAATCTGATTCTTAAACTAATATGGACATTATTGCAAAACGGTGACCGTGGAACTTGCAATATTGTTTGCTATGTGCAGCCCCTTTTGAGAGTTTGAAATGTGTTTTAATGTCATGCTTTTTAGTAATGTTTTAGTATTAACAGAACAAAAATACATTAGAGTTCATATACTGTCCTTCTCATTTAAAATCTAGTTTTACTTAGGTCATTGTTCTTGTGTTTTTTCCCCCCTCTTACCAGATATTCAATCTCATGAAATATGACAGCTACAGCCGGTTCTTAAAGTCAGAGATATTCCTAAACCATAAGAAGAGCGAGGAGCAAGAGGAGAACTCACCAGAGGCTCAGACTGCAGCTAAAAGAGCATCAAGAATTTACAACACATGATACAATGAATCTCTTAAGGAGAGGCAGTACAATAACTAAATTACACTCAGGAACAGTCTAGGTTTATGGCAGTTGCATTTAGGGCTTGAAAAGCTCAAAACCTTTTTAGGAGATACTTACCTTCTTAATTGCTTGAACGACTAATTGTTTTTGCATGATAGCTAATAACCAAGCACCCATGGGAAGACTGTTTCCTAGCTAAAAGGCTGAGGTATTCCTCCATAGCATGAATTGCATTTCATATTTTACAAGTTAAAATGCTTTCAATTTTTGTATTTTCTTTTGTGAGACACCATGATGATGAGAAATGGGAGATAGGTTGGTTGGTTTTTTATTTTTGCCTTGTAATTTTTATTTGTGACCAGATTTTACATCGTGAATTGCTGGGAGAAGCTACTGAGGAGTACATTTCACGTTACTTTGTGGATGAGTCATTCATAGCAAACTTAATCATGAAGGGACAGCATCTTTCAGGGTTAAGCTCAATCGAATCCAATCCCTTCCTATGTAACTTTGTTCTTTCAAGGTGCTATCTGTTTTGCTTTGCCTTTATTTTTTATTCAAAACACTTCTCTAATCATGATTTTAATTTCTGTATTTCTTAAATTTCCCCCTTTTTTTTCAGTAGACAATCACCTTCTTCAGAGGATGGAATAACCTGTATTCCCTTGGGAACAAAATCTCTTAAGATAGAGAGAATCTCTGAAGAACTTCTAACAGCCATTAGGAAACCTGACAGTTAATATCCCACTCTGGGCACACTGATTTCAGCAAAGCTTGACTCTGTCATGTCCTGCAGGTTGGCATAACATCAGTGTCAGATGCTGGTATTGGGAAGCATCTGGTCTCTCCTAGATCTCCTGAGCAATCCTGCTCTGTGCGGCAAGAATACTTTGGCAAAGGACCAACCAACAAAGTCTGGCTTTGTTTTACTAAAATCTTTCTACTAAAATCACCCTGCCTAATTTTGTTTGCCCCAGAGAAGTATTTCGGTGTTTCCTAATTGTAACTTTTGATAGCTGCAATGCAACAGGGGGTTGACGTTGTGATTTAGCCATTCTCACATCAAGCTTGAGAGGAAGGGGAATCGATTTCTGCCCAGAGCAATAAAAGATGAAATGTCAGGGTGGCAAAGGAAGACGCTCCCAATGAGCCTTCCGTATCGTCCTGGGACTGTGTCAGAGCTGCAAAGCACATTTTGGCATACAATTTTTTATGTGTTCGTATATTTTTTAATTAATTCACTGCAGTGTTACTAAATTGCAGTTTAAGTTGGGAAAGCCTATTAGCTATGTGCTCTATTTACAAGCTTTGCAGTGTGTAGTCTAGCTGTTTCACATTCTCTCATTATTTAATCCTTCATTTTTTGCACTGCTTTTCTTGAACTTTTGTTTATGTGCTGGCTAATCGTAAATGCACAGTTAGCTTTTGATTGTTTTATAGTTCTTTTTTGTCAGAAAGGCCAGATATGTTTTATACGTTACCATCACTATCAATGTTTTCAAACAAAGTCTAGATTGTAATTTTTGAGGATACAAACTCACTTGGTAGACTTGATTATTTCTTTAAACTCTGAGCCACTCTTGCAGGTAATATGTAAAGAACATTGCTTCCATGGGCTCTTCCCTAGTTAGATGTAAGAGCAGGAACAGGAGTTCCGATTCTTCCCCTAGAGCTAAATGGCCTGTTCATTTTTAGAAAATCAAAGAAGAGGTCAGTGCCTCCGTATGCATGTTTTAAGATGTAATTCTTATGCACTGAGTTAATTTTCCTTTTATGCTCTCAAAAGATTTAGTGGTGAAGTCATAATCTTGCTTCAGGCACTTTTCAGTGGTATTTGACCTCATACTTAAGTTGTATTTCAATGTTTTGCTGAATAGGAACAAAGTAAACACGTGCATGAATCCTTTTGTTGTGATGGGGCCTAGGCAATAGGACCATCCAGTTCTGGACCTGCCAACTATTTGTAACCTCAGGATTACCTCTTTTGAAAATTCACTGTAATAATGAACTCTTAATGCCTGCCACAGCAGAGGACAGAACTTCGATACCATTGAAGTCCTTGGGAATGGGCAGCTTAAACACATTTAGGAGTTGGGATTTGTCTCTTCCCAGTAAATGCAGCAGAAGTCTTAGTGATATCGAAAAATGCAGGGTGGGGACCCTCAGGGGAAAAATGCAGATGAGCTCTTACCACATTCATCACATGGATGCACAGTAGATTCATTTTTAATCATATTGATTTTAAAAACACATGAGTAAGGGAGAAGAGTCTTTGACTATCATGTTTTAAAATAATAATAATAAAAAATAAAACCAGAAGCTGTATGGACAATGGTAGGGCATTAAAGAGAGAAAATACTCGTTTGTAGCTGCTTATAAACAACATTTTCCTTGGCAATATGCTCCCTGTCAGGTACTGTCTTATTTGCTTGTTAAAGCAAATGCCCCATAGGAGTAGACACAAAGGTGCTTTACACTACTACCAAGCAAAAGTTACTCAAATGGAAATTATTTTTTAGCAGCATCTCAATGCCTATGTTGTTTATTTCAATACCTGTGATGTTACTAAGATAATATACCTAAATCCACAAAATTCTTAATCACTGAATTGCTCTTTTTCCTCAGAAGTAAAAAGCTCATTGCCCTGTTGGCTGTCTTTTTTGTGGTGTCTGGTTTTGGCTTGTTTTTTAGAAGAAAACCAACAACTAGACTTGCAAGGTGCAGAAATGAAAGGTTTTTTTCCTATCCATTAGATTATCTGTATTTTCCAGTAAAAGAGCAATCAAAATAAAACCACGCAAGCTGATGTCTGTAATTGCAGCATGTATATATGTGGAGAAGGTTATTTTGCTTCTGTTGATATTATCACTGATCAAACTTACTTTGTGAAATAGATTACATTTTCTCTATGTGGCGTATAACAAATTGCACCGACAGAAAAGGAACTGAGTTTCCCTGTAAGTAAATCCTGCATTCCAGGAACAACTGTAAACATTGCATGGAACCTCAGGCTGTAAGTGGGTACTCAGAGTTGCTTTTCGTAGAGATTAAAGGTAGGATCTCCTCCTTTTCATAGAACTTACACTGAAGGTATGAGCACAAAATGCAAGCAATAGAAGTTTCATGCCTGATTGCATGCCTTAAACTCTACCCTATTGTGTGTTTCTCAGCTAAAAATTAAAATATTCTACAAGTACACCAAATCAATGTGCTGACAGTCATTTTATGTTTTGAACAGTTTGGGCCAAGATCACTTCATATCCCACAGTTATCCCATTTTCTGCTTTAAGTCCCTGTTAACACAGTTGCTGTCATAGTATGTTTTCCTCTTGGAAGATCAGAAGATGGGATGACACTGTGGGTTTCACATCTGAGTGGGACGTTGTCTGAACAAATTGCAAAAGGTCACTTGAACAGCAGAAGATGCTTCTTTTACATTCTTCATCTCCCATTTCTTTGTTCCTGTTCCATTTCTTCCATTGTGCTTGCTTCAAGTTGCTAACCCATTGATGTGGAAAAGGAGGGTTTGAAAAACCGTAGGGAGGGAGAGAAAAAGGTTTGAATATTCAGGTTTGGATAACAGTTTGGAACGTGCTTATATTTTTACTGAAGATTCAGATTGATTTTTAAGTGGGTAGCATTTGCATCTGGGTTAAAAACTAATTAGGTCTATGATGCAGAGAGAGAGATCCCAAATCGTTCTATGATTCTGTGACTGTGGTTCAAAGCTGAAAAGGGATATATTCCCCCTTTTATAAATTTTGTGCGTTTATAACTTTTTTCATCCTAAACCAGAGCAGCAAGTCTTACAAAGTCACCCAGTTTTGCCAAATGTCTACCCCGACACACGTGACGGTTGTTGACGTGATAGTGTTCCTTTCGCTGTCCCAGAGGCAGTCCCTCTTGTTTTAAATCCAACACAGGTAATGTCCAAGGGCTTCAAGGGCTCTTTTGGCAGAGCCACAGTAAAAAGCAAGCTGCGGGGCATTCTTTATCCGAAGGATCTGTGTAACTTTACCGTATTGCCATACGAGCACTCAGCAGCAGCTGCGTGACTTCTCCTCACTCCAATTTAGCAGCTTTGCTATAATTAAGTGAAAGATGCTTTTCATCAGTGCTATTATATCTTGGCTTATCAGCGTGGCAAATCCATTTCAGTCAGGAGTTAAAAAGCCGATACTTAAGGGTTCGGGGACGGAGGGGAAGAAGTAGGGAAAGGCGTTTTACAGAATGCGGTGGTTCTCCGGATAAATGAAATGATAGCCAAATTTAACAGCACCCTCTCCTGGTTCTGGGCAGAATAACATGTAGGGACGCTGATCGTAGAGCAAGGATGCAAATAGAGGAAGGTCACAGCTGCTTGTTTCCTCAAACGTGATGGACTTGGTGGGCTTTCTGTAGGCGATCAATGCGGCTAAGTTAAGATATTGCACTAAAATACTGAAATGGCTCTGTTTTTCATTAACGGCAGTTGGTGTTGCTTTGATCAAAACTTAATCAAACCTCAAGGGGATCACTGTGTATAAGAAAACCGATGAAAATTGCTTTGAAAGCTGGCATTATTGAGCAGACAATGCTCTCGACCTCCTGAGCATACTTTGTGCTACAAAACAACTTTAGAAAAGGGCCAGCAGTTGTCCCTTCCCCCACTACTGTTCCTGCTTTGGGCCGTGCTCATTTGAATCGCTCAAAGACAGGACATTTCCTAAAGGAAACAGTGACCGGCATGCTGAGTATTGTAGCCCTGGCCCGGGGAACAGATGCTGTTACACGCTTTTATCTACCGTACTGTTCTATTGCTTTAGCTTTTCCAGAGGTAACATGCCTAAAAAGTCAAAACCATTGCCGGTCTGCATTCCCGTGTGACTCTTTGGCTTTGTAAAGCTTGTTTCACTTTACACCCAAATGTGCAAACCGGGAAAAAAGGTTGGCTGAGAAAAGCAGTGCTGCATGGGTAGGGACAGGGAAGGGGGAGCGTTACCCACCGTTTCGTGTCTCGGGCAAACACTGAAATTGCCGTCATCAATGGCATGTCCTGACACCGCGTGAGAAACGCATGGGGGCTTTTCATTTTCTTCGCAATATAAATTTCCGGCAGGGTCTGGCTCTTTTTTTCCTTACTGGACCATGGTTGCAGCAACTCCTCAGTGCGTGTTTTCCCGAAGGAATCCCAGGTTTGTCTGCGAGCTGTTCTACCCGGCCAGACCCCTCAGCCCAGGGGAAATCGTGGTGGTCAACGGGGCTTCAACAGAACGACGTGCCAGCGTGCAGTTCAGCTGGCAGGAGCAGAGCTAAAGTCGTATCAGCATTAACAAATGCGGTTTCCGTTTTCATCAGGCCTATCTCAGCTGCCTGTGGGATATGACTGCTTTGATTAGATAGATTTCAAGTGTTTTTCCATGTCATTAAAAAGTCGAGGTGAGAACTTGAAATGTTTGAATGTTATGCTAACAATTGCAGCATTAAAGCTCTCCCAGTGTTACAAAAAATATACTAACTCGGAGGTAAGTTAAAACCTTTTGGTTTCTTTTTCAAGCTACAGTCCAAAAGAACAGCCTAACATACATTTTTTTCTCAGTTCCTGTTCTGTATTTACTGACTTCATAATTTTTCCATGGTTTGAATACTAGGTTTAGACATTCCTTCACATCCGCAGTAGACACAACATAAAAATGTCCTTTTTGCATACTTGAAATGCTACAGAGATGGACCTGACAGCAAAAAGCGTAGACAAGCTTGATGCCCCTCTCTTAGTCTGCAAAGAGATACCAAATGATATGAAACCCCCAAAATTGAAGGACGAAAGGCAACGCTGCTGCAGATATCACTGAGACCGAGTACCTTGGTACGTGACCAAATTGCAGGGGCAGAATTCTGGTGTTTTCTGCAGGAGCAAGTCACTCCCTAAATGAATAGGAGATGGATTTCTGTTGCTTTTCTTGCGCTGTTCTGTTAGCCACTATTAAAAACCAGGATTCTGAACATCCCGACAAGGCTACTTGGAAAATCCACAGGCCTAGAGAAAACCTCTTGGACTGGAATTACAATCTACCATGTAATGAAGATAATTGGGCTCACGGAACACCCCGACTGCTACTCACTCCACATCTTTGACACCATTTCTCATTAAGGAAGTATGAAATTACCGGGGTTGTTTTAGAGCAAAGCTTTCATCCTGGAGCCAGCAGAGTACAAGCTGTGTGTTTCATCCTTTCATCCCTTTTCCCCACCCACTTCCTTTTTTACTGCAGAGAAATAAGTGAACTCTTTGTGATCTCTGCTTTCGGAAGGTTTCATCTCCCAAGCTGCTTAATAGATTATCAGCGGCGTCCCAGCTAACAGATGGCTGGAAGTGACAGCAGTGCTGCAAAGAATTAAGTAAATTATTTCCATCTCGAGATTGGTCTCCTTCACTACGTTATGTAGCTTTTAAGCATTTTCCATCCACTTGGATGAATATTTGCGTATCATTTACGGAACATGAACAAAATCTCTCTGAACCGAAATTTCCAACCTCAAGGCGACTTGTTATTTTTGGAGTCATCATTAGGCCTTGGGCAAAGACTTAAGGGAAATCTTATCCTCTGTAGTTGGGCCAACAACACTGTAAACTTAAAGATGAACTGTCTTTTTCTGAGCTCAAGATTAGGCAATGAACCAACCTCTCACTAAGCCACTAGCAGCAGTCAGAAAAACTACTGAGTGTGGCAATTTTTTTGTAATTGTTTGTGTTTGTTATTTTGACTCCTTTGCTCTGGTTTGCTAAAAAATCCCTTTCATGTGCAAGTGTGGAATGTTATTCTGAGAGGGGAGAGCTGCCAAAACCTGAATCAGTACTTTTTTTCTTCTTCTTTCGTGTCCCCCCCCCCCTCCACTTCAGAAGAGAGGCTGCAAGCTAGAAAAACAGAACTTGGAAGTGATGGGTTATTTCAGGGCTCAGCATTTTCAAAGTGGGTTGCCCAAGGATGCGACTGAACCCCAGCAGGGTGGGAGTGGTGGGTGGAAAGGGAAAGCCGCCCATGAGTGCTGCCAAGAGTAGCTTGCGGTCAAGGTTACGCTGTTAAAGTTCAGCTGTCCTTGTGTACGTAACTGATGTCCCAGCAGAGCTCTCAAGCTGTATAGGAAAAGGGAGGGGAAAAATCAGTCTATATACCAAAAGGTCTTCACAGTGTGCTAAATAAAATCGAGATAGCCAAAGCGGTGATCAAAGTGGCATAAATGAAGAAAAAGGGCCTTAGTCCGCATTCAGCCTAGTTTCAGTTTTGGTCCTGTGTGAAATGACTGGTGGGACCAAGACTGTTAGAGCAGGGTAGCTGTAGCTACACTGTGAAAACCATTATTCACCTCACTGTCGTTTCTTAATTTGCCTGTGGATGAGTTCAGCTGGGAACTAAGGTCTCCAAAAGCATGACGTAGGTATGTCCTGCCAACTTTAATTTCACTGATGTGGCAGGAATCTCATATTTAGCAGCATTTTGCTTCAAGGCACATCTTGCTTCACCAAGTTGGGAGATTTATGAGCATCTGGACTACAGCAGAACGAAGCACCCACTTCCAAGAGGATGTGCAGTCCTCACACCCACCCTCTCTTCACGCTCCGTGGTCTTCACCCTACTCCTTCACCCCTCCAGTTTTGCGTAGGCATAACCCACACTGAGATTATTACTTTTTTTCCCCTTCAAAGCTTATAAATACAGTATGTAGCAGTGGTTGTAGCTCTGGAGGGCTGATGGATCACAACCCCTCCTAGATACCCTATAAAAATCGCCATTTTTCATTGCAGGAAAAATGCAGCGATAGGAAAAAGAAGTAATTTTTACTGAGCTTTTCGGAAAAAGGAAAATCATGGCTCACAGTAAAGTTAGCATCACTGTTTTCCATTGAAAAGTATGTTAACTTGTTACAACATGTAACCTGTTCCATAACACGTTCCGTGATATTTTTTTTCCTAACGCTTAGATGTATTACACGGTTCTGGTGCATTCATGCACCTCTGCAGTAGCTGGCGGTGGGGATTTTGCTAGCCATCCCCAGGCTTGCAGAACAGGCACGTGGCAATGTGGAGCATAAACAGGGGTATGCAGGAGAAAGTTACAATACCCTTTACCAGGGTATGACCATTTTTTCTATTTTGCAATATACAGAAGCCGTATAGAAAACTTGTTTTTACAAAACAGTCCTTCTTCAGAGATCGATAAGAAGTTAAAGCACAGTTAAAACAGGTGGGTCGCATCACACGCTCAAATTTAAAACGATGCCCCCACATATTATACTTGCTTGTCCGGCTCCTTTAGCTCATCAAATGCATTTGGTTCAAACTGGGCAGCGCTGAACCTCAGTCATCCCTGAGAAAAATCACTGTGAAAGAGGGAGGGTACCCAGCGGAGCGGCTGCCTGAGCCTGCTCCTCTCAAACAGAGGCACTGTTAAACGGGACTCTGGTCGACCTCCAGCTTCCCATCACAGCACAAGAGGAACACTGTCTTACGGAGTGGAAGATACCGGTCAGAGCTTCAACAACGTGGGAGGCTTCGCAGAAAGCGTGTGAATCATCGCTTGTGCTGGTGAGCTCCTCGGGAATTGCGGCAATGAGGATGGGGCAGGCACTTGGGGCTGGTAAAGTGACTGTCGCCTTGAGGAGAGAGCTCCTTTAAAAATAAAGAGAAGATTTTGCTTGTGGGTATTTTTTTGTTTTGTTTTGTTTTATTTTTTGCCAACGAGACCAGAAACTAAGGTTTCAGTCTATTCCTGTTGTAGCTGTACCGATATAGATGGAGCTATGGCAAAAGTACGTTTGGCTCTACCTTGCAGCAAATCATTTATGGGAACCCAGACATGCCGCAGGTCGGCACTGCCACAGCTAAATTTGCTAGGTATGCTGTCCAAATGCGTGTTCCCCCAAGGCTGCAATCCCATTTATTTCTACAGATAACGGCACTAATTTAAAAGTGATTTAATCAGGTGACAGCTTTTGCAGGTTTCATTAAATTAACACCATTAATAGCTTTGCATTTTGGGGACCTGTCTTAGATGCCTGTTTGAATTGACAGAAGCCAGAGATACGATCTCCACCATTACATTAATGCTGGGATTTTCAGAGGCTTAAACAGTGCCTAAAACTGCAGCTGGAGCCGGGGAGGGGTTTTGCTAAATGCCCTCCTCGCCCTGCTGCAGGACGGAAGGTTGGGATCTGCCTTTTCTAATTTAACGCCTCGGAAAACTCCGTCGTGAGAGAACGCTGCTCAAATCTCAGCCAGGATCACGGCAGGAGGGTGACACTGATAATCAATGGGGAAAAAGAAGGAAAAAAACAAAAAAAAAAACCCCCAAAACACCCAAACCCCCCTGCCCCAGGGACCCCCCCCCCCCACCCCGCCCCTTCCCCACCTCGGCGCGGCCGGCAGGGGGCGCCGCAGTGCCGCGGGTGGGCGGGGCGGGGCCTGCAGGCCGCGCTTTGCCTCGGGGGGGGTGTCGAGGAGGGGAGGGGGGGGGGGTGTCGGGTTATTTTGGGGTTTAGGGGTTGCTGCGTGTTGTTCCCGGGGCGGTCTGAGGTGAAATCACACGCGTTAGGGTGTGGGGGGTTTTTGTTGCGCGCTCGCAAAGGAGCGCAGAGGGACAATTTTATTTTTTTTTTGGGGGGGGGGGGGTGTCCACATCGTAGCCCCTGCCCGCAGCCAGCAGCACCTCAGAGGTCCGTCTCCACAAGGCCAGAGGAGCCCGGGGGTGGAATGGCGGGTGGGGAAGCCAAATAAAAGCTCAGTGGAAGGGACACCTTGTCCTTGTAGGTCATTTTGGAGAGGAGCAAGTGTGGGAAAACAGAGGGATAACGGGATAAAAAAGGCTGGTCCCGCCTAAATCGTTGTCCTGTCGGAACGCTGGCCGTGCCCCGTGCCCGGTCAGCACGGGTGGGCGGGCGGCCCTGCGTGTCTGCGGTGGCGGGAGCAGGCGAGAAGAGAGCGAGCGGACGTAAGCGCCAGCAACCGGGGTGGGACCGGGGGTGACGGGGGCCCGCGTGTCCGTGGAGCCGGCAGCTGGAGCGAGCGGCAGCGCGGGTCAAGCTGGCGAGTGGGTGACGTTGCCTTTGAGCCAAGGGCGCGTGTGAGTCTCTAAGGGCGAGCCGGCGGGAGAAGCTGGCTGTCCGAGGGACGAGGGGGGAGTCCCAGCCGCTGCCGGAGAGACCGTGGGGTCTGGGGATCTGTACGGCCAGCCACTTGCGTATTTTTTATATGCGTACGTGTGCGCGTTCTGCGTATGTGTGCCCACTGGGAATACGCGCTCAGCCTTGCTCCCGGTTGGAGCTCGGGGCATGGAGCTGTGGCTTCTCCTGGGCTTTCGGATCTGGACCGATTTCCCCCAACCTGTAAACACCAAGTGGGGTGCCACATCCCTGCCTGCCTGCACAGGACTGCTCAGAGCACTGCTTGTCAGCCGTGGGGAATGGCTTGCTTAGCGCTGGCTGTCAGGAGATGATGTCTGAAAGCGCTTTTAGCCCTGGGAGTTGCAGGCAGAGCTTCACCTCTGGCTCACCGGGACAGTGGAGGGTCCGCAGAGGCTGCTTGTGAGGGGATTGGGATGTAGCTCAGGCATGCTGAAGCTCCGCTTTCTGCTTGAAGTAGGAAAAACCACCTTCCCCGTGCCCCCATTTCAAGGCCAGTAGCTGGTGGAAGGATCCCACAGTGCCAGCTGAGGTCGCAAGAGGCAAGGCAAGGTGACTTATCAGGGCAGGGGACGGCTGGAAGGAAAGCAGTACACCAAGACAGGGTGTTTCTGGAGGATTTTGCCTGTGTTCGGGTATCATCCATACAGTCTCACAGACCTCAAACAGAACAGAATCCACATGCATTTGAGGACCTGCCTGATTTTTAACACTCCTTTGCTAACTTCAAACTGCCTTTTTATTAAACCCTCTTTCCCAGATGATTCAGCACAGGGGATCTTCAACTTTCCATGGAAAAGTGTCTGGGGGGCTTAGGGTCTCCTGGGAAATGAAGAGAGATAACAGTCCTGAGGGTCTTCTCTGAAACTGCCCTCCTACCCACTAACAGAGGCGGCAGACATAATCCATACCTTCCTTCTCCAGCAGGAAGCAGTTGCAGCAACATTGTCCCAGCAATGACATTTTTTCTGGTCACCAAGGGAGCAGTCCTAGGGAAAGCAGCCTGGGCTTTCTAATCATGTTCTTGACTCTCATTCCCTGCCTGTGATATTTTTGGTAGCACTGACAAAAGTGGACATCGTGGATGGGCTTTTCATTGACTCGCAAATACTGTCCTGATACTGGAGATTGCCCTATATTAGCTTCTATCTGAAAAGAGATGGAGTTGCAGACAGAGCTGTTTCCAGAAAGTGCAGATGATCAGAATACCAGGCGCTCACTGCATGGGGCCAAAGGGCATCGCTTGTTAGCATATTGACCTGTTATCGCTGATGTGACTTACGTGTCAATACTTATCTCTCTTTGCTTTCCTCTTCATACAAGCAATTTCCACAGACAGCCATGCTGAGGTGGAGAGTTAAAGCTGAGCTCATGTACTGTCAACTTCTTTGCCACCATTTCTACAGGCATCTTGGCCAACTGTGGCGAAGGTGTACTAGATGGAGTGGTTGTGATAGCAGCAGAAACAGAGGTGGGGAGGCCGGTTTGTTTGTTTCTGTGTGAGGAGAGAGGAAATAGGAGGCAGGGTGCCGAGGGAAGATGGAGGAGAAGTGAATGGGAGCAGAGCTGCTGGGAGGAAGGAAGGTGATGTGTTCATATCTAGACTTGTTAGCAAGCGCAGCATGCAAGCGTCAGGAAAATATCAAGTAAACACGACCGAGAGAAAAAGCAGACAGGGAAGCAGAACATGTGTGAGCAGGTGAGACAAGAAATCACCTGTGTTTTGGGGGTTATTATGCACTTCCCCAAAAGAGGAGAAATTACCCCAGCTGAAGATGCAGGGATCCCAGGAGGTATACCTTCCCCCCCTCCTTTCGCTCTGTATGGCTGATACCACTCGGTGCAGCTGATAAACCTCTCAAGTCTTCATTGCTCTCATGCTTTTGCAGCTCAGTTTGTCACCAAGAAGCAACATCTGATAAGGGTAGAAGGACAGAAATATGGTATTCCTGAGCCTGCTGAGGTACCCCAATGAGCGTGGGAAGGTCCCTTAGTGACACTGTGCTTCAGCAGGGTTAATCTGCGTACAGTTTCTAGCTCAACACAGTCCAGGTACCGAACGCAGACAAAATGAATGCATCTGGTGGAGCAGATTGGACCAGATCTGTATCTGTGACAAGCAATTTATGACTTTTAATATGACTTTTGCCCTATTTTACCTCTACCCTGGATTTTACTCAGCTGTAGATTCGCTAATGCCTCCTTGTGCTTTAGAAGTTGCCATGGGATGAAGGTGGGTGGATGAGGCACATCATGGAATAAGCATATTAGGTTAATGCACCTGAAACGCCTGGCAGTGTCAGCACTGTCATTAAGTGTCCACCTTTAGTTTCCAGAATTAATCCCTCATGGAGGGAGAAGGCTGCTTCTATACCTTTCGGAGCGCTTCTCTTGAAGATGTGCAATGTTGTAAATGTGCTACAAAACTGCCACCAGGGTCAACAGATTCAGGTGAATTCATTCTTAACACAGACCAGCTGCAAGTGGAGACAAGGACGTCCCATGCTGAACATTGCTGGCCCAGAGGGATCAGCGCTTTCCCTGTGCTTTCAGTCACCCAACCAGGAAGCGCAGAAACCTGTATTCAAAAAACAGGAAAAGAAACAAAGAAAGAAAAGCCCCGAGAGCCTTGTTCTGGGGAACGCAGTGGCAAACCTCACAGCTTCACAGCTGCTTTATTCCGTAACACAAAGGGTTACACCTGTCTGCTCCACTTGAGACGCTCATGTGGGAAAGTTTGCGCAGAAGGATAGCGGAGTATAAATCAGAGTATTCATCACAAACACCCATAGCATTGCTCCCAAGTCAGCCTCACATGTACTGAGAAATGTGGGTCTTCTCCTCTTGTAGCTCTGCTCTTAGATTGCAATTCCCCTCCTAGGAGTGCAGGAGTTACATTTTTTATTCTTTTTCCATCTATTATTTAACATCCACTTCTAATACTTTACTTCCTGAACTCTAAGCATCCCTAATCCCTTTCCTGTACTCCAATCTACAGTCAATTTAAAAAAGAATCAGAAGCACTGAGAGATATAAATGTAATTGTGGCTCAGTCTAGTCAGTGAATGTTTGCTTCAGGTTTAAAGCTGGTGATTATGACAAAAATCTCGCTATCTGGGCCAGGAGTCTCTGGTGAAAATCCAATAGTAAACATGCCACGTGAGGCAAGCATTTGACATCTGCAAACGGGTGCCATCTGTTTCTTCTTTTAAGAGTATTAGCCATCTAAGAAAGGAAAAGAGATGCATGCAACTTAGTCTGAGGTCAAAAGAGTGCGAGTGAGATCAGGGTTTTGATTGCCAAGTAAAATAGTGTATAGATTCATCCCCCCGACACACAGTGCTTTCTTTTGCAAGTGGAGGGGAGATACTTGCAGTAGACACAAAGTCATACCACCCAGATTTGGGGGAAGTCTGGATGCAGAGGCAGCGATACAACCCAGGCTTCTTTTTAGGGCTAGACCAAAACCTTTTCTAAATAAGGAACTGAGCAACCTCAGAAGCCAAAAATTTTGACTCAACCTTTTGCAATTCTGCTTCTGCTCCCACCCCCAACCAGTCATCTCTGGACAAGGAACAGCTCATTGCTTCTCTTTTCCTGACACACTTTGCTCCCAGAGTTACTAGTAGAGCCTGTTCATCTCCTTGGTCAGTAGGTGATGGAGCCGGCGTGCTCACCTCTTGTCTCTCCCACCTCCTGGCATTGCTTCAGGCCCCCAGGTTGCCACGGGAGCTTCGGCTCTGCCGTACCGAGGATTTGGGACTACCTTCCCTGTCTCCGTTCTTAAGCGTTACAAGCTAGCGCTTTTCACAGTTTAACAAAAACTCTTTCTGATTTAAAGGCTTTTACATCACGTAATACCGGAGCGCTCTTGGTGCAAGATCGATGGCCGTAGGGAAGCACCAGCCTGTTCGGTGGGCACTAACTACCAGCTTACGCGGCAGCTCGGAGAGGTTTTGCTGAGCTGTGGGCTGTTGCAGCAGGACTGTTGCTGGTCCTCAGGCAGACTCTGGCATGTTCGTAGTACAGGGCAGTGTGCTGTAGCGGTGACATCCCTTTAACAGCAAGGAAGAAGGGATTTGCTGTGCAATTCACTGTGCTCTCTTTGGGACTTTGCTTATGCTCACAGTCTTACAAGAGAGCATCTTTCTGGCTTTTGGTGCAGGTTGTAGCAGCTTTTAAAGCTGCAGCTCTTGGATTCAGGGAATTAAATGGAAACCTCAGGTTTCATTTAAAAATAAACAACAGCAAATGCCCCTTGATTGTGGTTAGCTCTAATAAACGAATTAAACCATCACAAAATGCATTCACTCATTTGGGATTTTTTTCAGACAAAGCAGCCCATGTTGGGAATGGCAGGTTGAAGAGTATGGCAACAGCCGTACTGGGCAGAGACAAACCAAGGCTGAGGCATGGGGGGAATGCCAGTGGTACTGAAATGTTAGTAACAATTTATACAATACAAGTGAAAATTAATCTCAACTTACTGGGAAATGTGGTCACAGATGGCAACATGGCTGCACTGACTATGGAGTGATGGAGTTAAGACCCAGAGGAACCCAGAGTGAGCAGCAGATTTAGGACTCTGACCATTAAGAGAAGGCAAACCATATTTGACCAGCCCAAGTGCCTTCTCTGACAAAATGACTGGTTATGTGGATGAAGGGATGTAACATACCTTGACTTCAGTAAGAGGTCAGCAGATTACAGTCACAGAAGTTACCCTAGTGTAGAAGGTAGAGAAGGAGCTGCTTCTTCTTTGTTGCATAAAACTATGTAACCTTCAAAGTGTTATAGCTTCATGAAGCTGATACTATGGGAATTAATCCATACTATTAGAATGCATGTTAGATAACTAGGAAATATTAATGACATTACATATGTGATAAAAATTATCATTAAATGAGCATAGCTTTTCTTTTTGCTGCAAAGAATTCAATAATTTATATAAAGAATGTGACACTATGTATTTATTACTTGGTTTTGGATCTGGTTTTGGACCCCACATCCAGTTTTGGATTTGGATTTCTATTAGCATCTATGTCATTCAGTGGTACTTTGAAAAACAAAACATTTCTGTTTTGCAATTTATGATTAATTGGGAATGTTATCAATCATTCATCTTACTTATGATACTTAAAGGTTGGGTATAAAAATGCACTCCTTCTTATTTGTTGAAGGGATAGCAGAGAAAATGTAAATGGTTAGCAATGGCAGGGCTTATAGAAACTTAAACAGTTCCTTGCATGATTTTTCTTTTGAGTGATTTACTCCTAAGGCAGAAGAACTGAGATTCGTGGCCATAACCTGTTCATGCAAACTGCTGTAAGCAATGCTGGCACACCCAACATGAGGAATGGTGTAATAATGTGACTCTCCATTTAAAAAAAAAAAGACCTTTTGAAAACAGCGTAAAGGTTAGGATATAAGGTGGGTAACTAATGAAACCTACACGCTGCTGGAAGTCATGTTTCTTTTCACTGGAGGATCAAAGGATAATGTAAAGTTTCATGTTAAACAGGATAGAGAGCTTTGCTGAAAAGAGAATTACCTTGGCCCCACTGTATGCAGTAATGATATGGTACAAGAAGGAACACGGGATTATAAAAGAACAGACTCCGTGAGCTCCAATTTTAGACTGCGGGAGTAGAATCAGAACCTCCCATTAAAACAGTAATGTGGGACTTCTTTTTTAAAGCTCCATGCAAGTCACATATTGTATGTAGCACTCACATATTCATTAAGCACAATGAGCAATTACAGATTAAAAGCTGCTGGTGTCTCACTTCAACCAGGCAAATGCTTTTGGGGAAGAAGAGGGAATGGATTTTCATAATAAGAGGTTTTCAGGCTGCAAGTTTAAATGGAAAGAGGGAACTCTTTACCGTGTCAACAATAACGGTACATCTGCAGGTCCCCTGCAAAGCCTCTACACTTACAATAGATCACATCTCCTAGAGCAGCTGTGTCAGTGGCAGCTTTTTTGCACAGTTCTTATTTCTCTGAATCAAATGACAACTGTGGGCAGTACCGTGAATACCTTGATCTGTGAAATAATAAAGCTCTCTGTCGCCAGTGAAATTAGTTTGACTCCCGCTGTTGCTGTGGTTTTTTTCTCCTCCTCTGCAGGGTAAGGCATATTCTGCCACCAGTCAGATTGCACACTACTTGTCCCTGCACGGCTGAAGCAATTTAGACGTGGAGGTAGTGACTTGGCCTGAAGACTCACAGACAAGACCCACCTCCTGCCTGTCCACAGTGACTTGTTCGTCCAGGTTTGCCTGGAACAGATCCCCGAAACAACTGTGGCTCAGAGAATATCTGAAAGATCTGGGAAGGAGGAGTAATAAAAAAAAATAATATATTTTTTTCTGCTCAATGGGACCAGGAAAGTCTTTTAGGGGGAAATTTGGTGCCAAGAAGCCTTGTTAATGCTTTATTAATTTTTCTCAGGTACTCCTAGCAAGGCCACATTGTACTTATGTATTAAGGTACCATTATGTATACAACAACAGCGCAAATAATCAGGGCTGCATCAGGGATGACTCATAGTTCTATTACTTTGTGAGCACCGTGCCATCTCTACATGCAAATTGTTACCATCAGCCACATACGTGAATTTGCGTGTGGTTCATACGGAGCTGTGGACACAGACCCTGATCCGTGATATACTGGTGTGGGTGTAGCTGAAATGGTCATTCATACTGAGAGTTTTGCTATCTGTGTGAGAATCATTTTACCCTCAAATAAAAAAATGCCAGAGCCAGAGCTGGTAGAAAGTGGCGTTGCACCTTTGCATTTGGATAGTGTAGGGCTGGACGTAACAGTTTGCGTGAGTTCTTTACTTACACCTGACCTGCTTTTGTCCAGCAGCCAGGTGGGTGTTGCTATTGAGGGTTCTGCCCTGAGCCTGCCAAGCTGCCATCTGCCAGATAGTCTGAAGCACTAACCTGAATCCAGCTGATGGTCTCATGGATAAGATCCAAAGCTCTATACAGCTCACAGTCAGTGCTTTGAATACGTGCATGCGAGTGTTTATGGATACCCTGGATGGATATGGATTTCTAGCTCATCCAGGACATCCACAAATATTTGCATGCACGTATTCAGAGCGTGCAAATATTTATGGATACCTTGAATAAGCTAGAAGCCCTGGAGGTTGAGGGGATTGTAAATCTCCTCTGTCCTACCTTCCATAAGCACCAGTGAGCACAGTAATTACTCCATGGCATGTGATGGAGAAGAGGCTGTTCATCCCTCAGTGCCAATGCTCTGTGTGCAAACTGGCCACAGTGGGGCAGTGGATGGAGGTGCTGCCCTCCAAATGGCAGCAGATGTCCGCTGTCACTGTGGACAATAAGGAGCCCCTTGCTGCCAAATTTTATGATGTACCAACTATTGCAACTACATACATTTATCTGTTTCTAGCAGACGATACCACTAACGTATCTTCAAATCAAAACCGTGGAGCTGTTTCCCAGACTGCCCTTCATCTATGATATTTAGGTTGTAAGCTGTTCAGGGCAGCTATTGCTTCTCACTGTGAACATTTTCACGGCTTCGGCTGAAAGTAGTCTTGCCCTTACCATGGCCACTTGCCAAATCTGCACTGGTGCTGGGCTGTTTGAAGGCAATGCATCCCTCTCCGGACACGGCTACACAAACAGCAAGGCAGTTTGGATCTCCCCAGATCTTTGGGGCTGTAGCCCATCTCCAACTACACTGAGGAAGCCTCATGGCATAGGATTTCTTGGAAGGAATTTTTTATTACAGCTTTCTACACTGTCTTTCTTGACCTGTTGGTTAACTGTGTTGATTTACTCACCTTTTGCCTTGCTGAGCTAAAGCCCTTAATGTTTTGCTGCCAGGGATCCCTCGTCAGAAGGGCAGTGATCTGCCTGCTCCGATGTAAGCTGAGTGACAACAGCTCCTGCGTGTGGGCTGTTGATCTTCTCTAATTGCTGCCACGTCAGCAGTCACATTAGGCTGTCTGAGATGATGGCACGAGACTTTGTAATCCTTGCAAATTCCCTCCACACCTGAGCCCTTTGCGTTCATGGTTTGGATTTACCAACCTTCGGTGAAGAGCTTTCAGAGGATAAAAGTGGCATTAATTGTTTGAGGGTTCCAGACCTCAGTGAAGGCATCACTTGCCTATGATCTCTGCGGATCCAGTTTAGCAAGAGCCGTACTGCTCAGAGCTGTTAGACTGTCTGCTGTGCCTGCTGGCACTCAACGTTACAGATTGTCACGGAGCTCACTAGTATGAGATTATGCATTAGAGGAAAAAGAGAGAATTATTCCAGAATACAGATTGCTTCCAAACTCTTCTGAATCGTGCTGAAATGGAGGGACCTGCTGCAGTGATGTGCCTGAAAACTTGCTATATAAAAGACTGTAAACCACTCCATTTTGCTGAAAATCCATCTGAGCTGGGACAATCCCATCTCTCCAGGAACTGCAGTTGCTCTCGTAGGATGATGAAACAAAGGCAGTCAAACAGTATTAGCATGTGCACCTTGCCCATCATCCCAGAATATCCAGGCTTCCAGGACATTAAGGTTTGTATGCAAAAACTCTCTTTGCAGTATGTGATAAATACTACCCATTCTTCTGTTAGAATAATCCCCCTTCCTCCTGCTAAATTGATACTTGATATGATAGTAAGTTTTGGGCTGTGTTTTGGTATAGAAAAGCTTAACTTGAAAGACTTCTATTCTGCCACATTATTAAGTTGTTTATTAAGTCAATTATTACATTGATTATTCATTTTTAAACCATTTTTTAAGGTTTGAGGTAGGAAGGAGAGACTACTTTTTAGTCAAGTTTTAGTGTTCTTCAATTACCTATTATTCCAAAATACAATTATTCCAAAAGTACAACCACTCTAGGCAGGGTCATTAGATTTGCTGGGTCCCTTCCAGGATGAAGTGTGATGGAATAGTGAGAGATCAAAAACTTGATTACTTTTCAGTTTACATGGCATGTCCAACCCGCTATTTCTTGTTTGCACTCAATGTTTTTCATTCATTACCAGTAGGCAACATGCCAGATGCTGTTGATGGAGTGCCCTACTGAGACATTGCTGGGCTCTGAAACCAGATTTGTGGCTGGACCCTTAGCAAGTATCTAGACTTAATTAGCAATTGTCAAAAACTGCATGAATGATGGCTTTTTTTTATACCAAAGGCATTGTCAGGCATAATAAATGATTGCAAAATGTTCCATGATCCCGCTGTGGCTGTCATCTACATACAGTATAGTCTTTCTTTTTATTGATTTGAAACAGTAATATAATATAATATAAAACATTTCTTCCTTCAAGCTGAACTGCTAAGGTTTTTCAGAGAAAAAACCATGGTCCAATCTAACGTGGTGTACAGAAACCAGCTGTTGCTCATGGTAGCTTGAGACAGGCTGGCGTGTCTTGGAATAGCTGCGAGAAAGGTGGAAATGACAGAGCAGTAACTTTGAAAACCCAGGAGTCATTTAACTGTGGACACAGAAAGGCAATCTTTTGCATGGTGAATTTCTAGCAAACTTCTTTGGCACTCATTGACTTTCACAGTCAATAAAAGGACTCGCAGCATGGGTGTTCCCCTGAAATCAACATAAAGACACCCACTGATGTCAGTGGGAGCTGGATCAGGCCTTTGTTTGACTATTCAAGTAACTCAGGTATTAAATTGGTTGGTTAACAAGGAGCTGGGCATCCTACAATGGGAAAGGAGGAGAAGACTCCATGCACATCTACGATATGCTGTGGGGTAATAATAATAAACTTCATAGTTTTAAGATGTAGAAATGTACTGTATGTGAAAATTGCAATTCTTGTCATATTACACTGCAATTCAGAGCAGAGTTACCTGGGAGTAAGGAAAGGGAAAAAAAAGAACAAAATTTCTTACAAGTGGGATCTGGGTTTGCCATGGGAAACAGCAGCTGCAGGCTAATGAGATTTGACAAGGATAAACCTTAAGTTCTGTTAATACAGACAGGTGAGAGATTCTTTCAGAAAATTAGGTTTTCGGAGAGGCTACATGAAACTGTAGCAGTACATGAGAGTCAGTGGGAAGTACATATGCTCAGCATTGTTTAACCTCAGCCTAATGGACTCCTGTTCCAGAGAGGGATTGGTAGCAAACTCCTAGGTCTTCAGGGAACTTGGGTTAAGAACCTAAACCTTCCTCAACAGCTGTTTATTGTATGGAGCCATACACTTAAGATCCTTTTGCTACTTAAGCCAGCATATTTTAATTCAGATTTCCTTCTCCCTTCTGTCCCCAATCCTGCTTCTCCCTCCCCCCCTATTTTAAATAGTTATCAAGAAATTATTCGGAAACTCCAGCCTTCAACCGACTTTTCCAGCATTTGGAAAGGGGAAAGAGCTCCTCATCACAGCTGAACAATTTTCCAAATAGAGCTTCATTAGTCCATTGCTTGGGGGGCTCTTCAAGAGGCTACCTGAAAGGCCACCCGACAACCAGCAGTGGCTTCCGTGACAAACCATTGCAAGAGTATTTCAACGAGAGGCTAATGGAGCTCAGGAACTATGAAAGTAAGAGGTCTAATAGGAAGACAAAAGTATTTGCTGATAAGAACCAGAATGCCTTCCTCACCCGCAGAGGATGTCGGCGCAGAAGCAGCTGCAGTGCTGTGGTAATGATCGGGCACGGCAAGGAGAGTGAAGAGTCCTGCAGCGCAGCAAATCAAGACGAAGAAAAAGTGATCGAGCGTAACGATCAAGAGGAAACCCAGAACGTCCTGGACCTCTGCAAGGGTGACATCTTGGACATTTTGACGATGCACATCGCTGCTCCCCTAGAAGCATTTGTGCAAAAAAAATGACACCGGAGCTGGTTACAGCTTTTCATGGAGTCCTGAAAACCAGGAAGATTTGTTGCTGTTCGGCGCCGTTCTGACTTAAGTAGTTCATGTATGTCAGTGCACTCTGACACAGAAATGTGCTTGTTTGTGGGAGAAAATATTCTCTCATTTTGTGTTCTTGATTAACATTGCATATATTTGTTTTCAATTATTTTCCGCAAAGAATTAGTATAATTGAGACATAGTTGTGACTTATTATATACAGACAGCAGTGTTCTAAATATGTGCACATATTACTTGAATTCTTAAGTTGCCTTAAAAAAAGGTGATTAGTGTCAGAGGAGCAGCTGGGTTTCCTATTGTGCAGTTTGTATTAGCTAGTCTGAGGAAAGACTGTTGTGTTCTGCCTAGTTACTTTGCTTGTTTTAAGCCTGTTGGTTTTTATCATGTCACTTTGGCCCAACTCATTTATGGTGATGTTTTGCACAGATGCAAATAGTTGATGAGAAATGATTGATTTTCACTGGTTGCTACGTGTAATCGCAGGTGGATCACTGTGTTTGATGCATGAAGAAGCAAACACAGACGTAAGTTTTACTTTTAAATATGATTGGCCATTATGGTTTCATCTGCAGACTCAAAAACCTTTGACTTAAAAAGCACTACAAGGGCAAAGAGGAAAAAATGCTAGATTTAAGTGGGACTGATGGAATTAAGTATGAAAGAAGGCTCCTTCCCTCCTTCCTACTGCAAATATGAGAACAACATAGCAAATTCCTAATGTAATCTGAACTTCAAATTGTTTATTGTATTTTAGTGCTTATCGTGGTCATCTAAGTATACAATGTCAGCTGCAGCTGAATCTTTTTATTATGTGAAATGTCAATGTTTAATTCCACAGTACTCTGACTGAACATCAGACCCAAAGCAGGGCAATTATTTTAAGCTTCCAGAAAGAACTACTGCTGCCTGTGGTACCATTGGCAATAAATTCCTCATTACAGTGTTGGTCTGAGTTGATGTTTCTCTCTTTGCTTTCAAACTTGTTTTAATGTGAGTTAACAAGTAAGCCATCCCCCCGGCTAGACCTCATCCCTTCCAGTGCTGGCTTCTCTCCATCTCCTTGTTCCTCCCATTTCTTCAGCCCTGGTGAAACTTGCCCCAAGGTGCGTCTTGTGCCTTCTACAGTTCATACTTTCCCTCTCCCCAGTACTCACCTATTTGCAGAAGTATTTCTTCTACTGCGCTGCCTCCTCAGCTCTTGGGCCTCTTATTTCAGGACATGGTTTAGTGGGCATGGTGGTGGTGGGTTGACGGTTGGACTCGATGATCTTAAAGGTCTTTTCCAACCTAAACGCTCGTATGATTCAATGATTTCTGTCTTTCAGCACGTGTGAGTGAATATATGCAGAGAGGAGAGGGCAGATTAAGGAATCTCTCACATCCCTCCTGCCAGGCCCCTCAGGAAACAACCAAGAGTTCCCTCCCAAAAAGGGAAGGGAAACATAAGACTCATTCCACACCCCTTCCCCAATCCTGGGATCAATAGCATCTAAGGGAACCGAGATGGGATACTGAGAGCTCTCAGTCCTTTGTGTGTGGGAGAAAGCATTGTATACTTAGGCTAAATGAATTTTTCAGAATTCACAATTGCCTTACTGCTGTAAATGGAGGGGAACAGCCAATTAGGTGAGATTTTCCCTGAAGGAAAATATTTTTTTTAGATTTAAATGAAAGTCTGAAACACATAATGTATTAGCAGATGCCATAGAGGGGATGCATCTGGTTTTCATTGTAAATCTGCCAGAGGTTAGTTTCTCCTCTAGGAGCAAATGCATAATAATAACATAGTATTATGTGAGGGCATAATAATAACAGTGCATAAGGAGAAGGGAACAATATTAATGGAACACAGGCAACCTTAATTCTTTCTTTTCTTAATCGTGTGGCTTTGCACCCTTGAATGTGTGCTTTTGAAGTTTAGCTTTGCAAGTCACCTCCTACCTACAAGCTTTTTAAAAAAGACAAACTGCCTGCCTTCCTGCTCCTGATATTTTAATCATTATCACACTGCAATGACCCCAGCTTAGCAGGTCTGGAGCATCCTGAGCCTCTGCAGACCTCTGCCATATAAGCTAACAGAGGTACATGGAGCCTTGCACTGTTAGGGTGCTACTGATGTCTGCTGACAGCAGAGGAACAAACTTCCCTTCAATTAAGAAAAAATTTAGCAGTGATAAACTGCAACTAAAATTAAAAAATAGAAAATCAAGTAAAATTTACCCAAGCATCTGCAAATGGGCTATTCAAGTTGCTCAGCTTCTGCAGCAGAGTTATTCTTCTCCACTCAGGACAAGTCAAAGCACCAGTTTTTATTAGGCCCTATTTTAATTTTATTTTTTACTTTTACTGTATACCAAATATGAAATAGAATTACAAAACCCAACAAATTAGACACTGACTTGGCAGAAACTTGTATTGTCTCCTCCCCCAGAAGCACCCCATAGACCTGAAATTGCACAGTCAGGCCCATTTATGGTATTTTTTTCATCTGTAAAGCACCCTAAGGGATTAAAAAAGCTGCCATGTTTTTTTTTAATTGGATTTCCTTCAAAATAGTGTAATGACTTTCCTCTGAGAAGCTGCGCATCTCCCGCCAGAGATAGTGGAAAAGTCTAAGGAAGATTACATCTCCCAGGAGGGAACATATCTAGATGTTGCTGTACAGAAAGGACATCCAGTTACAGAAAGAACAAAACCACTAAGAACTGTTAGAGAAGGAATAAAATTTCATCTCACATCCTCTCAGGTTGTTAAAATCTTGTGAAAAATGGCTTGGGTTTGTTTGGAAAGTGATAATATGCATGACCTGAATTTATGTAGTCTATTACCTTACTGAGTTTAGCTGTTGGATGTAGCTGCTGCTTTCATGCAGATAATCTGTTTTCACAATGTTCTTTCATGAAACTTGATGCAAACACTGTTTGCCATTAGCAGTCTCATAAAAATATTCTTTATGCCCCTTTGAAAAATTCTTCTTTCTCCTCTTAAAGAAAAAGCACTGCACCACTTTCCTCCTGGTGATTTTGCAGCTACGTGTTAGCTTTGTTTTAGATTTTTCTGTACGGAATATTGAAGAGCACACTTGGTTGGTTGCTGTTATTTTCCATCTCTAAACATTTTCTCTCTGCCTAATTGGAGCTTAGGCAAAAAGTACTCTGTGGAGCCTCATAAATCAGACAGTGTTCAACTCAAAAAAAATAATTCATGTCTTCCGAAGCCTGTGTCCCTAGTAGTGATTTTGTCATCCTTTCCTTGAACTTATTTTTAAGGTCATAAAGAGTTGTGTTGCCTGACATTTTGCAGTGCAGAGGAAGGCTGAGGATGTGAGGATGGAAGGCAGAGGAAGGACCTCTCAGGGGAAAGACAACCTGCTTACAGATGAGAATCTGAACCTCCACAAAGTGAGATAAAACCTCACTTTGGTTTTCAGTTCCCTCAGTCTCTGTGAAGGTGTGATGGGACAGAAAATACAAAAGCCAGTAATATTAAAACATATGAAGTCACAAAGGCATCTAGCAAGATATGGGCTGCATCCCACTCTCACTGTAATCATCTTCAAGATCCCAAGGATGTGAGGAAGATCCATTTGATTACATGCCTCATTAAAGCAAAACGTATAGTTTTCATGTATTTAAATTAAGGAATTTATTAAAAAAAAACAAAGCCAAAAAAAACAATCAAAACAGTGGTTTGATCTAGATACAGCAGCACTGTGACATTACTAGGACATTATGTACGAAGAATCCAAGCAGCCATAGAACACAGAAGCCTTTATCTTCAGTAACAATCTCAAAATGAAACTAGCTTCATCAAACAATGTTAAAGATCTCCCTGGAAAGAGAAACAAAACCAAACAGACCCTCCCCACCCCTAACCCTGTGGATACTAGAATGATTTTTTTTTTTGTACAATACCAACAGCCACTAGCTCTTCTAATTGAGAACACTTGCTTTAATTTATTACAAAAATGATCTGTTGAGTCAGTTATGAAAGACAACTTTTAACATTGCTTTAGAAGTGTCTGCTCCTCTTATAGACTACAGTATTAGAAGTGCTTAAAGACATTTAATCCTGGATATGCTCTTGAAATTCAATCAGAAGGATATTCTGTGTGCGTTTATATACCAAATATGATTTTTAATTTTTAAAGCAGGTGAAAAGACTAACCCTAATATGAGACTGCAATTTTACAATTTAATTATTAGTCAGATACGGGCAACCACATGATAGTTCATGAAATCTTTAGGTCTATCTACATTGCTCAGAAACACAAAATAAAGTTTTTACAACTTTCACCTTCAAAAGGCTAAAATGTTAAGTCTTTTAGAAGAGTGTCCAGTGTTTAAAAGAAATGCAATTAAGGGAGACCGCATTCAATACACATGAAACGTAACTCGGTTGAGCTTGCTAATAAACATATCTAACAGCTGCGTGTGGGGTGATGAGAAAGGAAAACACATTTGTCATCCAGCCACTACCTGAAATGTTTCTTCTCTGGAAGTTAATCTTCTCTACAGGACCGCTGATTCTCCAGAAAACCTGGAGTTCCCCTTTGGAGCCCGTTGATCCCAAGCATGTGGTCGCCTCTTTTGTTTCCATAGCTGGGCAGTGAGTTGACCCAATGTTTGCCACGGATGCATCTTTGTGACTTCACACAGCATCTCACTTAATTGGTACCTAGGGATTTGTTTGCAGGCTTGGCCAAAAAAGTTGAACCAATGAATGCTATTTCGTTCTCTTCCTCATAACTATTTATTTCCAATATAAAAAAGAGGAAGTGTTCGTGTGAATGCTGCAATTACTAGCTAGCTCTTAAATAACAAACGAAGACCTTAACATTTGCACTGTCATCCCATCTTCTGTTGGAGATGTCTTTACAGAAGCGCAGTGCATTCTGTTTCAATATCTCTAAGGAACTAAGACAAACCAGTAACAAAAAAGAGCCCTAATTTACAAGAGTCATCTCCCTAGTTGTGTAAATAAGAGCAGCTATATTAAGCCTATTTCACTTAAATAATAACACAAAGAGTTGATATTGATCTGTTTTATGCACAGACTCCAAAGTGCTTTCTATTGATAGAGAGCATCCCTCCGTGTTGTAGAATGGGAAAACAAAATTGCACAGAGGTTTGCCCAGGACAGTGAAAAAAAACATGGGCAGAATAGGAATACAAACCACCACTCCTGGCTCCAGTACATAAACCAAGGAGAATACGTTTGTGCCAGCAGTAATATTCATTTTAGTGAATAGACAGCACTCTGTTTAAAATTATTTCTTTCGTAAAGCCCATTTATCAGTACACTAGCTTAGCTGATCCAACTGCAGCAGCTTGTATTTGTATTATCACAGAGACATTTGGGGGAGGTCAGTGTATAATATTGTAGCATACTGTTGGCTTTCACCTTCTTTGGTGGTTTCCCGAAAGAAAATAATTTGCAAAATTCTCCGAACCAATTTCTTTCTCTTTTCTTTTTGCAGTTAAGGACAGAAAGTTATTACCAGCCAGCACTGCAATATTATTTAGTATAAAAAAGATTGTGTCCTGCCCAGCACACAAAAGAGAAGAATTGTTTTAAACTCGTGCAGACTTTCAGCTTTAGCACGAGGGTGTTAGTCATTATTATTCTTAATCTAAATAATTAATAGTATTTTAAATTGCAGGTCATTTTTGTGAAAGGCTTGAGATAGACAACTCTGGAATCTTCTGTTTTCCGTGGAGCTGATGAACAGGCGGATTCTCCCAAACTTCACTGCCAAATGTACCTCCCCGCAGCCCGAGACAGACTAGGACCATCCTTAGGCACGAGAGCCTTTACGTCTGGACTTCTAGAGCTCCTGCAGGCCACTTTGTACTTCATGCTACACACATGAAGGAAGATGGTCTACATCCCAAGGGCCAGACTAACCCAAGGATGTTCTTTCAAAGAAAAGTCCAGTCTTTTCAAAGATTGTACGGGAAATGCCTAGAAATGCCTGATGAATGATGTCCTCTGCACCGAGACTTAACAAGTGAGTACTATGAATACAAATTGGAAAAAAAAAATCACGACTAACTGTGGAGCAGAGGTTAAAACACCGTATCTTGTCCACAATGAAGTCAGGTCATGCAGTCACCTGTTCCATGGATGTCCGTAAGGAGAAGCAGCTGTGCTATAAAGGGTGTCCATTTATTGCTCTTCCAGAAAAGTCTACATAGGCAACTCCTGACTGAGGCTCAGACACATGGGAACAGAGACCTGTGTGTTCATGCAGGCTGAGTGGATACCCACTTGCCTTGTCAAACGGTTCCATCTGACCCTCACGGAGATGATGTTGCCTTTGAGCCACGGGCCGGACCCTATGCTTAATAGGACCTTGGGTGTGCAATTCCCAGGTTACTCAAAAAACTGTGAGCAAAGTATGACAAACCAAGGAAGATTGTGCAGCATTGTGTGATAACAACTACCACTGGACACTTGCTGAAGATACACGTTATGGTAGTTTTCACACTGTCGTCCAGAGCTCACAGCTTGTCTGTCTTCCTTGTCCTGCCCATGGTTTTATTAGTATTACAGATTGGTTTCCTGGTTTTCTTTTTAGCTGAGGCATCTCTACTGAAAAAGATCAACAGCAACTGGATTTGAAATGCAAGGCTTTGACAGCTGAAGCGAAGAATTCAAGCTGGATCCTGAGGTCTGGTTGAATGACATCAAGCATCAGTGTCTTCGAATCAGACACTTTACTGGGTCAGCCAAGTTTGATTCCCTACTGCTGATGGCACTCTTAGCCATCCTTTCTGGGGGAGGGGACGGCTGCAAATTGAGATGGTATCAAGCTGTTTTTACAGGTAGCTGGTATTGTTTCTGAACTGTCAGTTACCAGGCATCCTTCACCAGTAGGGCCAGATGAACACTGTGATACTGAATTCTGCAGCTCCCTAACGGTCAGTTTGATCTCCAGTACCTGTTTGGTTTGATTATCTTCACACCTTTCCGAGCTTCACAAGCAGGTTTTTGTTCAGAAACAACATCTGAGTCATGGCCATTCTTGTAAAAAATCTCTCTTTAGATAATTCACGTCAAGCGTGCACAGGTAAGAGTTTTATTTTTTGTTATTTTTTTCCTTTGTTATCCCTTTGTTTAAAAAAGCCTCTCATCCAACTAGAGAGTGGGAAAAAATGCTACAGGACTTAAGTGAACCTTGAGACACTGTAGAAAATGAATAGCAAACATCTGAATCATAAAAGCCTGTAAACTAATTAGTGTTCATCAGACTACACAGTAAAGATTTAAAAATAAAAAATAATGCTTGCACAATTCAGGATCAGATTGCAAAAGATTTCTGATTCTTAAAAAGAGTTAGGTTTTCTCATCTGTCTATTTAAAACAAGCAACCAGATCTGAACATACGCGTTTTTTGGAAAGAATTTGTATTGTAATTGGAAAGGAGTTACAGACAATTAATCAGTCTGGAAAGCTATTAAAGAACTACTCCTTTCTGCTCCTTTGTTACGTGCAAATCCACCTCAAAAACTATTCACTTGGAATCAAAATACTTTGTAGGCAAAGTTGTAGGCAAACCCTGACTAGAAGATTCCTAGGACTGTTCATTATCACTAGTGATGTATGATATTGATTAAATCTTTCAGGGCTTGGACACTGAAAGAATACAACAGTTCTGCTGCCCCGGCATTGCAATACTGTTTGAAGTTTGTCAGACAGGATAGCAACACTTTAGGGATGCAGCATGAAATCTCCCTCAACTGGTCTTGTTTTCTGTCTCTCCCCTTACTCCCTCACTGCTTCCCAAGGACTGGGATCCAGAGGGACTTCATCCCAGGCTTGACACTTCAGGTGCACGTAAGCTGAGTAAGGAACTGTCCCAGCTGAAAGAAGAGCAGGAGAAGGCACGTACGCTATCGTTCGCTGTTGTTATAAAAAGTCATCCACCACTAGTTAAGGCTGATAGCATCTAAGAGGTACAAGGGCATCTACAATCTATATTTGCAGTTTGTTCACCAGCTTTCAGTAAGGGGTTTGTTGTTATTAGGATTTTATTTCCTAAGTGGGAGATGGTAAAGAAAGAATATTTAGTCTTCATGTGGCAAATGGGTAACATGGAGGAGATGAAGCCCTTGGGCCAATAGCTGCAGTTTTATCAGATTTATCCAATAAAATATTAATGGGCTAAGCCTCCCCCAACTGTCTTTTTTCCTTCCTCATGGTGGTAGGTAGATATTATCAGCCACGTTTTTCTGATGGGGGAATATGCTTGTCTGTTGCTGCAGAGTGATACAACGGCAGTGGTGGAAAAAAAGGCTTAGTCTTTCACCCTGCTCCCCCCATCCAGCACCCTCTTCCCCTAGCATCAGCGTAGAGGATGAAATCAACTGAGGGTGCACAAACATATTGTATACCATACTGCTAGAAGGCGATGTCTCAGAGTGATAGAAACAGATTGGAGTTGCACAACATTTGCAGCTCTCGAAGAAGAACTAAGATGTGTGTTTTGTCTTGTCTCAGCTACACTGATATACGTCCGTTGTCTGGCTAAGATCTGTTTCTCCACATCTCACCTACATTTCTTGAAATCAGGTGAAATCCCGTATGTCATTGAAGAAGGCCTGTGAAAACCTCCCAGAGCAAGTATGTCTTCATCCAGAGCATGCTCAAGTGACTGATCAGATTCCTGTTGACTTAGGTAGCTTTACACCAGGCCATGAGAACAGAAGTGGAAGTAATAGCCCTATCTGTCTATAGCGGCTTTCACCTCTACAATATTTCATACCCCTCCTGTCAGGAAGCTGAAACCATTATAGGTTTAGTTTATAGCTGATACAGAGAGAGAAAATGACTCAAAATTCTCATCTATTACTATCTCTCTAAAATCTTGCATCTTCCGTAAGATCTGCAATGCCATCATCTGACACGGGAGAGTGGTCGAAGCTCTCCCTGAGCACCACCAATACAGGGAAAAGGAATTTTCTGGACCACACTGATCCAAAGGAAAAAGAGGAACAACTTCTTGGTGATATTATGGCAAGCTTACACACCTTCACTACATGTCTATGAATGACCAGGAAAACTGGAGGCTTTTCAAATGATGTGGACTTGCATCTTAATCTACTTTGCTCCTGATAAAGGCACCAAAGCCTCACCTCCCTTTCTTGACTTTTATCTGTCAGCTGCTTTATAAAAATCCTGTCCCTGTTGTATGTCTCTCTCTCATGACCTCAAGCTGGTTTGGTATGCAATTCCTGTGTCTTTCTCACTCAGAGATTTGCCACTACTAACCTGCATCTTTTTTCCTCTCTGCATTGGCCAGATAGAACATATACATGACAGTCTAATGAATTTTGGCTATTAAGACTTCTACTGGAACAGTGCTTCCTTGTACCCTGGGATAACTGAGCTGCTAGCTAACAGGGTTTTAGACACACCAGACTGATCTTCAGATGTTCCTGATGACCTAAAGGTGTAAAATCATCAGTATACTCTAGCCAACATTGTCAAGAGCATGGTGAATGAACATGTTTTAGAGAACACGCTGGGCTACAGAGATCCTGTCTGCACCTGGGGGGACAAAGGTTTTCCAATTCCTGTTGAAGGGAAGTAACCACATTTTTGATCTGGTGTTCTTAGTAGATAGTGGCATACTTGAGAAGAGCATGATTCAGATGCCTGAGGTACTGCTACTGATCCCGACTGATCCTGTTTATACTGGTGGGAACAATGTTTTCATCAATGGTTAAAGGATCCTGGACAAAGAATGATGGAACCAAAAGTGGGAGGTCTTATTTCATAACTGACAGTTTATTCAATTAAGTTGAAGATCTAATTGAGGGGACGAGTCATGGTGAGTTTGGCATGACACATGGAAGTACTCTAAGTGCAGACACAACCTACAGGTTCTGCTACTGCTCAAAAGCAGCTCAGATCCCACTCTGAACCTCCACAGCTCAGCTCCAGAAAGCTGTCATGAATCTCATGGTCAGCACAAACCAGTCTAGTGATTTTCTCTCTTGCTACCTGTTTGATATGGGCAACTGTGGAAAGGTCTAGGACTTTGGACTGCAGCATGGAGAACACTTTGAGTTTTGTTCTCATTTCAGCAGGTGCAGGTTTCAAGTCCTTGAAAAACAAATGGTCGTTTGCTTTCCTGGTCACCTATCCCTCAGCTTTGTTCTTGCTGTCATTAGAAACAGCACAAAGACTAGTGAAGGAGAAGGGCTTAAAATAGGGTTCCCTTTCTAACTAAAAAGGTTTTGATGAGCTAACAACGTAAGTAAGTGCAAATCTCAGCTGTGCTGGTCCCATGACATCACAAATCTTAGGCATAGCAAGTAGCATTCTTGAATGCATCAAAATCTTGTCTTTTAGCATTTAATGCGAGACATTACAAACTAATGAAGAGGAGAAATGTATGCAGTGTTGCTGTAAACCAAATATACAGATGTAAAATAATTAAGAATAAACTGTTCCATAAAAATGCATGTCAATAAAACCCAGTCTGATAAAGTGATTTATGAATAATTTTCTAGAATTACTAAAAAGAATGATTTCTCGTTTGAGGCTCTGGAAGTCTTGAGTCACATTTTTTTTTTTCTTTTAAAAAAATGTCTTAAAACACATGGCTTTACAGCTGCTGCTTGGAAAATATACACCTCCAAAGTCTGACTTTCATTTAAATACAAATGTACAAAATGTAAACTGAGACAATAGAGAAATTTACAAAACTTTTCTTTAAAAATAATAAAGACAAAATTCAGTTCTAGTATGATGCTATTTAAATACGTGCAAGTAGTCATGTTCATTGAATTTCTATTGCAATGTTCTAAATAGACAAATTTGATTCACACAGTCTTGAGTGCCACCTCCAAAAACAGACCTGAGTGGAAAATTCTTCTTAAAATGCGAGGCTCCACTGGAAGGAATGGATAGAAAATCTCCATTTTTGGGAGATCCTTTTTTTTTTCACTCAACGGTGGAGGCTCTCTCATCCATAGAAGCTCCATAGATTATAGTGGAAGGATGCAACATGTTGTTTCACAAAACTGAGTTGGAACTAGCTGCTTCCAGTGGAATTTGAACTTACGTGATTTGAATTTATGTGGTGATTTAAACTGGCCTTTGAATTTGGAGAACTCTTTGAATTGTTCTGATGCTGTAGAAAGAGGAAGACAATGACAATTAGATTCCCAGAATATGCCATGCTTTCTTTTAGTCCAACATTGTTCATTTTATGGTGATAACGTACCAACTGGACTAATCAGAGGATACCTGCCAATGCTCAGGCAAGGTTTTAACCCTACAGAAACAGATCGGTCTAAGAATGTTATTTAGATTTGCAAGTGGTGCCATGGTGCCTCATGAAAGCTGTACATCACGTATTATCTGGTCTGCTCTCTTCTCTAGTGTCTTGGTTTCCTGCCATGACTACCTCACTCAAAATTTGCACCTTCTTTTTTTTAAACACATAAATCAAGGATTTTCACAAGAAACTTATTAAACGATATAACCATTTCAAAAGGCATTTCAGCATACCACTGAAAAATAGGTTGGGTAAAAAGTTTTCAGCTGCTGGAAACAAAGCTCATGAACAACACTGGAACTTCTGGTGGTAAAAAAATCATGAGACGTAGATGGAAAACTTGTGATATGCAGTATTAGTCAGGAAATTACCAGGTAACTGTGACAGCCAGTCCTCTCTCTAAGATGCACTGTCTTTCTCCGAACAGAAATACCACCAGAACATGGCTGTGACACAGGGCATCTATGGGAGTTTCCTTGTCTTAGTCATAAAAGATCTCACCTGTCGTTTAAATATTCTCTGTAGCAATCCCTTCTTGGGTGGCTCTGGGGGGTAGCTTTTGTTTAGGTCTGGTGAAATAGTACCATTTGGTCCAAATACATTCAGTTCTTTGAAACACTCTGTTTCTATCATCTAGTGGAATACAATAAGAAAGAAAAAAATAAATTATACATCTGCATTAAATATATTCCAGTAGTGCTAGGTTGTTCAAAGTCAGAATCAGGACCAGCAGCTTGAGCAATATGTTAGGAGAGTTAACAGTTGAATTCCTGCTGGTGGCTATAGAAGGCAAATAGGATGTATGAAAAAGAGAGGCTGAGTCTGCTCTGCATGTTTGCACATCAGTCTTATTAGAAGTCGCCCCATAAAGCTTTCTGTTCTTTTCTTTAGCACTGTGGAGAATATTGGGTAAAGACAGGAATACTCACAAAATCCCAGTTATTAGCACCCCTCTGCCTAAGTGGATCTGCTGTTTGATCCAGAGTTGGATTACGAAATCCACTATTGGCTGTGTTTTGATATCAAACAGAAACAAAGACCCAGATCTGGAAACCCTGGAGCAGTTCAAGGTCCAGAGTCAACCGCTGGGACCCGCTGCAGGTACAAGACAATGGGTGAGATCAGGATCACCAGTGGAGGAGGCTCCCATTCGGACTTCCAGCCATCCCACGGAAGTTCCTGAGAGCTGTTGTCAAAACACCTCTGTAGAAATCCAGGAGAAGGAAGTACAGTAGGATCCTTGCCAACTTACACAAATACGCAGAGCCAACAGATACAGTCACCTGAACTTGCCATCTGTGGTACATTATAGATCTTGAAAGAGGCCATTTGTAACTTATGAAAGCATTAGAGTCTGGCAAGTTATCCAGTAGTTATGTATTACTGGAAATATACAGCTCATCTTAAACCATCTGTGTTAGGGGTTTTACTGGAGTAATTTTACTATGATACATCCTTACCTCATTTTGCCATGGAATAGACACTGATCCTGTGGAAAACTTGGAATAGAAGTCATCATCTGTTTGGTCCAGGTTAACTCCTTTCACTGTGGAGAACTGCTCAATGTCTAACACATCCTTGCAGTATACTGCTCTGGGCTATCTCAGCAGAAAAAAAAAAGAAAAACAGCAAAAGAAAAAATATTTCTGAGTCTGACCATGTGCTTTCATTCACAGATTCAGTCAAGTGAGAATGCCTAACAACAAGTGACTATCTGCGTCCTGCTTCTCTAGACTTGCTCTGCCCGCATGTTTATCATCAAAGGCTGACTTTGCTTTAAGCATGTTAAGCTTCCCACTTTGAAGTCCTTAAAGCATCAGCACAGCCAAAGTGGGTTTTAGTCATCCATGTAGCATATGGTTAAGAGGTGAGGGGAAAAGGACAGAAAGAGCAAGAAAACAAAAATCAAACCCTTCAGCAGTCTTTTCTTTTAGAGAGGGAACAACAGAAAACCAGAATGTTTATGAGTGACACACTGGAGACAGCTCTGAAAAGGGACTCCACATAGAAGTGTCCTTCTGCTCAGATAGCTGTGGAGTTTGCAGCTTCAAAGTTTGAAGGAATGTATACTAATTGCTAAAGAAAACAGAAGAGGTTTGGCATTTTTCCATTGTTTTTATTTATAGCTCAGCTACTGGCAGCTGTCCAGAATCACCTCTATTAACTCTTTTAACTTGGCTGCATTTCTTCAAACCACTAGTCAAAAGGCTTTGTCTTTTTAAACTACTTAATTTTCTGGGGTGACAGAGACCGGACTCTTTGCAGTGATGCTGCTTTTAGCTCATATTCCAGCAGCCAGCCACAGAAAGCAGAAATAGTCATCACTGGCTACCCGTCATAGTTAGTGCGGTCATCTGCGTGCCCAGAGAGTTCCCGTCGACAACACAGTTACCTTCTGATGCGCAGGAATAATTGAGGGGTGGCTTGTGGGACTAGCCTGACCTGCTGAACTCAAGCACGTGTTGAATCCTACTGTCTACACATGGTACCATGACTGCACAGCCCAGGGGTCCAACCGTGCAGTATTTGATCTAGACCTGAGCAGTGTGACCAAACAAATCCAGCTGATTCCTGTCGGAAGTCCTATTTGCTGGAGGCTGCATCCCTCTGCATTCCTGACAGCTGCAATCCACAATATTTTTGTGGAGACAGAGTAGTCTAGAAGAGGATGGAGAGACTTGGGTTGGATTACAACCTCTGCCGTTGGCTATATAGCTTTGGGTGATTCAGCTGACTTCAGTAAAGACTTGGAAATCTATGCATGAAGTGCCAAATAAATTAAATTAGGGGCAGCTCTTGAGTTCCCAATAAATAGCCATAAAAATTTATGTGCCTCTGCTTTAGCAAATATGTCTATAAGAGGTGCCTTCTAGGCCTTACATGCCACAGTTAAGCTTTTAATACACTCTGGCGGATCCCAAATTTGAGCCCAGAATTTTCTAATTTTCTACATCAGAAAGAAATAGTAGCTTGTCTCCTATTTCTTCCCACTAAAGCAGGTCGTAACACCACGGGCTAATTGGCAGGAATAACTAGGCCGCATAGTAAAATGTAAAGCAAAACCAGAGCAGCTAAAGTAAACTTTTGTAGCGTTCAAACCACTTTGGTTTGGTTGAGTTTGCAGCAATGTGAATGAGAGCTGCCAAGATGTTACTTTCCTTAATACGTTAAAATGGCAGTGTTTACTTAGAACCATATGGGAACTTTAAGGATAGAAGGTCTAGCCAGAAAGAGAGCCCTGCAGGAGGAAAATAATCAGATAACTCTGTGCACTGGGGTAGAGACCGATACCACAAAAGGGTGGAAAAAGTTTTATTATTGCCAATGCAACAAAGACTTTCAGTATGTGCAAGACTGGTGTGTAAACCTGAGTAAGGATTCAATTCTGGATTCCGTGCCCTGTGAACATTAACAAGTTCAAAATGCTCTCTCAGGTCCAAGTCGCCTCCTCTGCTTGAGGTGACACTTGATATCTGAACCTGGTTCAGACTTTCTGTAATGAATGCCTGTTTTCATGATGATCCAGTCCATTCCTCAGTTCCACAGAGCTTTGGATTTTGCAATTCTGGTTTCACCTCAGCGTATATATCTGTTTCACCTCAGCATATATATCTATATATCTGTATGCATACGTGTGGCTTTCATTGCTGATTGTTCTGAGCACCTCCTGGTCCTAAGTGTACTTATTCTCACGCTACTACCATGGATAAGGAAATACAAAGGTTCCCAGTTTAAAGTTTTGGAACTGGGGCATGAGCAGATCAAGTGGTGCCTCCAGCGTCACACAGGAAGACTGTGGTAAAGTGAGTGGGAATGAATCAAGCCCCAGGCTACCACCCTACGTGGAGTCGCACCCACCCTGCATGCACACGTCTACAGAGCAGCTCTCCTCTTCCTCCCAGCATCCCCACGCCAGCCTATCACACCTTCCTAGGGCAGCTACCCATGCAGAGGGTGATGACAGCTCTAAGAGAGAGAAGCTATTTTAGAAACAAATCTCTTGAAAGAGGCCACTTCCTCCTTCACAAGGGGGTTCTTCCTATCGTACTTACATCAGGGACAAAGGGAGGATCCAGCATTCCTGCTTCTAACCGCTTGAAATTCATGCTCTTGAAAAAGGGGTGCCTCTTCACTTCTGTGGCACCTTCCCCTTGACATCCTAGCCGCTGCTTCACGTCTTTGGTGAGGAGCTGAAACATGCCAAGAGGAACGGTAAGGTTGTCAGAAAAGCAAGAGCTCCACAAAGATATTTTTATCTCCAGTTGGTTTTGAATGTGCCCAGAGAGAAGTACAGAGGGGAATTGTAATTGCTGTTACTTAATGGCCAAAGTTAAATGGATTAGGACTGCACTGTTCTACATGCTGGTGAAACCCTTTGAAAATTACCTGCTGTGAAGTGTTTACAGTCAAAATACAGACCGTTGCTTCTGCTTACTTTCAGTGAACACTTTCAAGGAGAGGTCTGACATACCCTAATAACATATATAGATGCATATTCCTAAGTCCCATGTGCTTTTTCGTGGTTCTTTTTTTTTGTTGGTACTCCTTCTTCTAAGAATAATTTTCCTGTGTTGCTTAGGCTGAATGACTTCACTATCAAATTGTATTTCCCTCCACCCATTGCAGTATGTTCCAGTACATCACGTGACACATTGAACCAACCCTTTGTGCTCATGGGCTTATCTCTGCTGAACTCAAGGGGAGTTTTGCTCATTGAGCCCGTATCAGTAACCATCCTCAGTTCAGCCTTGTTTGTTTTCAGAAAAGGGCAATGCACCACCTCTACCTGCTACAGCAAGTCCTGCCTGTTTCCTGGGTACCTGTAATGGAGCAATGGACACTAACTGAACTCAGCATCGTTGGTCTATTAGATAAGCAGGTCCATGAACACAAACAAAAGGGTTGTAGGTCCTGCAAGACCTTGTATGGATGGACCGATCGATCTCCAGGACAACAGTTCAATGAAAGAACAATTCTGGCACGGACTAGTTGGTGGATGAGGAGACAGAACGTGTAGCCAAATCTTCACCAAAATGCCTCTTCTTTTAAATCATATGCATAGAATCAAGTAGGCTAAATCAATGCCTTAAGAGATCATATCTAAACCGTTGCAGAGAGGCAGAGCTCAGCATGCAAATGACTGGTGCAAGAAGACCATCACTTGGGACAGGGACCTTTCCAGATGTATCACTGACTTAAGGCAATCTGTTGAAAAGTGAAGGTTCACAAATTTGTTTCCTTTTTTTCCTTCCATTCATCTTTGAGGAAGCCTGCACGATGCTCTCAGATAGAGGAGGGAAAGTATAACTCCGAACTCACCATAATCTACCTAGAGATTTCAACTGCCTGTTAAAGACATGCATAACGTGCCTTAGCACGACAGAAAACTAAACATGCATTGAAAACAGCCAAGGCTGGCTTTGCTGGAGTCTTCACTCTGGGGGAAAAGACTACATACTTACACTGCAACATCACCAAGGACATTAAGAGTACAGCCCTTTCCCACAGGACGGGTATGCCTCCTGGAGCCGGGCACGCAGCCAGGCAGACAGCCCACCGCTCAGCACTTTTGGTACCCTGATTTCTAAACGGCTGCCGAAGGAAGGGGCTGAGCCAGCCTGCACGGACACCAAGGCTGTGCGGCGGCCGCTGGCCCCACCGCTGCCGGCTGGAGAAGGGAAGGGAGAGGGGCAGGAGGGGGCTGCCCGGCGCGGCCCCGGCGGAGGGGAGCGCGGCTGCCGGGCGTACCGGGGGCCGCCGGGGGGCAGCAGAGGAAAGGGCAGCGCGGCCGGGCAGCGCGGTGGGGCCGGGGCGGCGGCGGGGCGGCGCGGAGCGGCGGCGGGGTCCGGCCGGGGGCGGCGAGGCGTTCCGCGCCCCTCGGGGAACGATCCCGACGAGTAAGCGGCCTTGGAGCTGTGGCGGGGCCTCTTCCCTGGGGCAGGAGGAGACTGGTGCCTGGGCGCCCGGGGGAGGGAAAGGTTCACGCCTCACCTCCTCTTCAATCTGCAGCTTTGCTGCTCCAAAACAGGTACTGAAAAGCAGCCGTCTCCCCTCGCCCCCTCCCCAGGTGGGCTGCGCAGACCAATCGCACTGAAATGGTTGGTAAAACTCACTGGGACTGCCTTCCCCCGCGGGGACTCAGCGCCCGTGCAGGACAGCGAGGTGGGTTGGGTTCTCTGAGCATCTGAGTCTGTGAAAGTGTCTGGCTGGAGGTGGGTTTTGTTGTCCTTATCACTGATTTACACGGTCACAGCTCTTTAGACTTCTTTGAATGCTCTCCTACCCCCCGGGCATCAGTGGTTTTCTTATCTGACTTCCACAGCCTCCTCAGTTCTGCATTTTTTTGCTAGGGGCCTCATTTCCAGCCGGAGACAGCAAATGGCTATGGCAATCAGTGTGCCCTGTATATGCAGAGACCATCCTCCAGCCAGTCCTGAGCAAGCTACGATGGCAAAGGCCAACCAAGCAGCCAGAAGAGGTGGTGAAGGGGTTTATGGGGTATAAAAGAAGAGTCTTCTGCTCAGCTCTTTCTGCCTCAGCAGCAGCAGCAGCAATAGCCAGAGGAGACTGTATGGATTTGATGGGAAAAAGCTAGTGGTTCTGGCCACAACAGCAACTTCCAGCTTCCAGATGGCAACGTCCCTTTCTTCCTCACAGTTTCCTCTGCCTCGGCTGCTGTCTAGGTGGTGACATCTGGTCTGACTGGTCACCACAACTGCCTGGTTCATTTTAAAGGACTGAGATAAGAACTTTGTCTCACCACCGCCTGATTAATGTTGGCTCTGCCTACATGCTCTGGCTGGCCCGACTTTCGCTCCCCCTTCCGTACCTTCGGAACGGGACATTCATAGTCGGAGAAAGAGTTGAAGAAACATCTCTATGCCTTGCAATCCTCTGAGCATATAGATTCACATGATACAGCACCATATTGATCTAGCTCATAGGAAAAGGTCTTTTTCAGGGCACTTCTCTGGAGCTTGCTTTCCCTGGGTAGAAGGAAAGAGGGATGTTTTGCTTTCAAATCCTTGCACGAGACTTTGAGCTGTCATGGTCTTGAGGCACGTTTTTTTGTTGTGGGGTTTTTAGTTTTGCTTCTTTTTTTTTTTTTTTTCTTTTTGTAAATCCCAACAGGCATATGAATTTAGCTTATGTAAAGAAGATTGCTTTGGAATTTCCAGTCAAGATCTGGTTTGCTCAATTGTGGCTGGGCAGAGAAGACAAAAGTTCTTTTGATCTTCTATTCTCAGGTTGAGAGGACTTTCCTTACAGGTCAAAAGAAGAATCTGAAGGCAGAAGGACCACTTTTGCTAACCATGGCTCTGATACACTTTTGCAAATAACACCTTGAAGCTTTCAGGAACAGTGCTGCTGAGGAGCAAGTTGTAGTAGGAAGGGGTAGATCTGGACTTGCCTGTAGATGATAAAGGAGACCTCTGCAGTTTCTGCTCTACAAGTCAGCTGTGAAGGGAAGAAAGGGGGTTACTTTCCTGTCTGTGCAGCCAGTAATTCTCCTGGCTCTGGACTAAGTGGGAAGACCAAGCTAATCTGGGAATTTACCCTTACCAGGCTGCAAATGTTAGAAGTTGTTTGGAGTGTGTGGTCAGAGGATGGAGTAGTTAAGGATAGAAAAAGGCTGTCTGGGGATTCCTGGGCTCCTCTGTGATAAACAAGGGAGTATTTCAGGAACCTCAGATGCGAGAAGGAAGTCTCTGGAGCATGAATGCCGTTGGTCATGGGTGGCTGGCCACTCAAAAGGGACTAGGCTTGGACTGAAAGACCACAGAAAGGAGAGGATTCTCCTGCAAAGCCCGGCTGCAGGGAAGCAGCTGCCTGCCTCTTGAGGAGAGTCCCAATGGAGAAAAAAATAAGAAATTCATGGAATTTGGTAAGCTGTAGCTGCAGCCAGCTCTAGAGATAGCAACAGGTGAAACCAGATACTTCTGTTGTGGATATCAAGAGATAGCATGGACTAGAATATTTTCCAGAAGGGAAAGTCCTTCCTTTCTCCAAGGAATAATGAGTCTTGTACCATTTCCTGCAGCCCCAGCAGCTTTCTCCAACAGTAAACCTGCGTAATAGCCTGAAATATGCATCCCATTTGGGAATCTGACCAGGGAAAGAAAACAGAGATAACAACTGTATGTTTTGAGTCATCTCTACACTTTTGTTTAATTCAGCTTCAAAGGATGTATTTAATATGAATAGAAAGCAGAACAAAAGCAACTACATCAGGCTGATGACAAGCCCTCCTGGGACAGCAGTGCAATGACCCAATCAAACATAATTTAAGTGTAATTCTACAGCCAAAACCTACGGAGAATTCACAGAGCTTCAGATCTGAAGATGGCTTAGGCCATCCAACCATGCATGAAGTTGATACCAAGCAGCAGAGCTTTATGTTCTGGTAACAAAGGCTCCAGATGACACTGGATGTGTATAAATGAGGGCAGGATTTAGTCTACAGAGTTATGGGCAAGGCGTGACTAGAAGAGGATTTTCAAAGAAGAGTCTTGAGTAGAGCGGTGAAGTTACATTAAGATCTTTTTCTTGATATAAAGAACTCTCTGATACTTTCATGTCACTCATTTGATCCCCGCTGGGGATTCAAACTCTGCAGTGTCTGAGACTTTTCCACAACTTTGTTTTGCTTCCTTTACAAAAAGAAACAACTGTTGTGAGGATTGCTAAAAAAAGCCAACAGTCCCCAAAGTGCTGCTTTATTTATCCTCATGTGATCAGTCAGTTCATATCATGTAATAAATAACTCCAAGTCCTAAGATGTTAGTCCTAAAATTATAGGAGTAAGGGAAACTTTTTGTAGGGTAAGAGTGCAGAAAATTACTGCTCATGAAAAGAGAAAAGGGGAACGGTAAAACTCCTTCCATTGACCCAGCTGATCAAATAGTTTAAGGGATCACCTAGATAAATTTCAACTCTGAAACAGAAGTAAACATACTATTTTTAACAATTTTTAGAGAACAGAAAAGTAATACTATGGTCACATCTCAATTACTAAATGAGACAAGACAGTGGTGTGGGAACTGAAGATGCCAGAATGACATAAATGGCTGTATATTGCACTGCTTTTGCTTATGAAATCATAGCCCAATCTGGCCAACTGAAGAGTCAAAGCTCTCTCAGGCATGGGTGACAATTAAGCTTATTGCAAAGGCTTACTACAGAAGATCTATTATTATTATTATTAGCAATAGCAATAGCAATGATAATCATTTGAAGAGCACCTTGATGTGTATGAGGTGCCTCTCAAGACAGATGAAAGAGCAGTTATTCTCAGGTAGCACTGATAAACTTTAAGGTGTCATAATGTGTGAACAAGTTGTTTCCAGGGATGAAAGCAGAGAGGAGGGATGAAAGCAGGCAGGCCTAGTAGCAGTGTGATGACAGGGTTTCTGGTGGTGAGTGAGGAAGAGAAAAAATTGCTTTTAGGGTAAAAAGAACCCATCATCTTTTAGTTGGTTGGGGAGGCACTTTGGGAAGGGAATGGAGATCAGAATCACAGAACAGCTGAGGCTGGAAGGCACCTCTGGAGTCTAGTCCAATCCCTCTGCTCAAAGCAGAGTCACCTAGAGCAGGTTGTTCAAGGCCGTGCCCAGTTGGGTTTTGGGTATCTCCAAGTGTGGAGACTCCACAGCCTCTTTGGGCAACCTGTTCTAGTATTTGACTACCCTCACCATGGAAAAGTGTTTCCTGATGTTCAGAGGGACCCTCCTGTGTTTCAGTTTGTGCCCGTGGTCTCCTGTCCTGTCACTGGGCACCAAACCAAGAGTTTGGCTCCGTCTTCTTTGAACCCTCCAATCAGAGATCCCTTTTGTGGAGTCAAATGGGAGCTGCAGGAATGAGAAGCGGCAGGGAAGATAGTCTGCGGGAAACGTAGACAAACAGGACACTGACAGAGTGAAAGAAGAGCACAACAATATGTGCTTGTCCAATACTGTTGACTTGAATGCACTTCAAGTCACATCTTTGGATGCAAGACTGCACTTGTCAGGGAAAACACACATGTACATCAATGAAGTACAAGTCATAACAACAACAAACAGAGAGCATTTCCTAGAAAGATTGGATTTTTTCACAGAAAAAAACCCCAACACGCAGCAGTTATGTTATATGGGAACTATGGGTTGGGGAGCTTCCCAGAAAGCCAGCTGCCCCTGTTCCTAATTATTTATTATTCATCTCTGTTTCAGTCCAAAATGAGGGCTGATTTATGGGAAATTACTTACAAAATGAACATGGAAATATGGGATGGATGATGATTAATGGGAGCTATGATACGTGCCTGCAAAAATGCAAAGGGCATAAACATCCAGGAGGGGAAGGTTGACATGGGGTGACACTAAAGGGTTTTCATATGAGTAAATTAATAACGACAATGTATTTCCTGATGGCGACGCTATTAGCTCATGGAGTAAGCTTTGAAGAGAAGATTAGGAGACATGGTGGAAAGCATGTTGTTCCTCACTCCTGCCCTGAAGACTCCACTACAGGAAAGCCTTTTGTGTTGGATCTTTGTGAAGACCCAAGTTGGATTTATGTACTGCAACTTTATGCTTCATTTTGCAGGCATGATGGGTACTTAATTACCACTTTTTTGTTTCCTTGTTAAGATGCTGATACAAAGCAACAAACTTCTGGTTTGCAATATAAAGAGCAAAAAGTATTTGAGAATATATTTGAATCATGGATGTTTAAAAATATGACTTGATAAAATAAATGACTTTTGGATGGAAAACCACAAATGCCATCATGCTCGGTATCAGAAGTAAGGCTCTTCCAGCCTTAAGGCACAGTAGTTTTAATGCATTAATGCTCAAAAATGACAGGGTTATCTTTGGATCCATTAAGAGTTTGCACAAACCACCTAAATAAACATGCCACGTGATTAGACAGTGAAGCAGTAGATCAAGTTGTCATGAATGATTTACATAGAGTTCATGGTTCCCTGAGGCAAGGGAATGAGTTAGACAATTTCCTGAGGTCCCTGAATCCCTGAAACCAGAGACTTTGTGGCTTGAAGATGAAAATGACCACTACAGTATAATGACTTTCACTGTCTACTCCCCTGGGAGTGGTAGGTCATCTCCAACACTATCCCATCAATGCTAGCTACATTTAATTCTGCTCAAGTTGTCATGGGCTTGGTTATTTTCAAAGTATACTCTCATTCTATTAGGCCTCATGCCTGCAACTAACTACAGAACAAGCAACAAGAATATAATTTTTGCCTCATGACATTTTCATTTCATGCTAACAGCAGGACGTGCACAAAGTCTCTGCCACTCCGGCAGACGCTGCATCTCACCTGGAGGGAGCTGAGGTGCTACTAGAGAAGAGATGGCAGGCTGATTGAGCACATGAAATGGTCTGTAAGAGTCTGTGGCTGTCCTAGATTCTCCCACGCCGACTTCACTGGGGGCTCTGAATCGCATATTAAGGGCAGTGAATGGCCTAGAGTATCTATCAAGAGTGATGTCAGTTAATTACTACCCCTGGGATTCAGCAATGAGTTGGTGCACTGTAAGTTAATGACTTCCAGGCATGATACTTGGCAATTCTACCATTATTATTTTGCAAGGAGACTTCAATGTCTCTTCATGAAGCCAGCCAACCAGAATGTTGTTGATCTGCTGTTTGCTTGCCTGTTGCACAAGATATTGGTGAAACTCTCACTACCTATTTGTTGACCTTTCTTTCCCTTCATTCTCTCTCTCCCAGTATACACAGATGTGTCATTGTCTCCAAAGGAGACTTCACTCTTTAGCAAACAACATCAAGAAAAAGGCCACATCCCCTTCCAAATTACAATTCAGCCTTCTAAAGATGGTTGTCGACAAGACATTGATGAATTCAGACACAGCTTTGAGATTTCTCAAAGGGTTTGAGGATTTCCATTGTCAGACATGGCTATTGTGCTACGAAAATGACTCCCAGCTGAAAGAGTGAGAAAACATTTTAAAGGACAGCTCAACAGTATTAAAAAAAGCTGGATACCCTGGCACCCTGGGGGAAAAGCTGCTAACAAAGTTAGTGAGATGGGTTGGGACAACATTTGAGTGTCACAATAATTTCATTGCATAATCTTTGTCCTGCTTACCCCCAGCTCTCACCAAAGACAATGGAAGCATGGGGGTTTCAGTTCCTTGCAGGAGACAATCAGAGTCTTGCATCATCAAGTCCTTTTTATTTTTTCTACAAGATTATAAAAGACAGAAATGCATTCTTGACTGTAAACTAACATTCAAAGTCTCACGAGAATAGATACCGCTCTCTTGGCCATCAAACTTTGGAGAGGACTCAAGATGACCGTGATGAATCTCATGGAGAAGCAAGCCCAAATAAACACAATTTGAATGAATAGAGAATGCAGTCATCCCATCAACAGATGAGCTTGGTTAGTCCTTGTCTCTGCAGCCCCTCTACGGTACTGTGTTACTGCTCAAACCATGTCAGACACAGCTTGCTAATGAAGCTGCCACACTGGGCCTTCAAGCCTCTTACCATTTTACAGATGGACTTGGCCTCCTCAGAAAACTTATGGGAGTACACCTCTTCTGTCTCCAGCACTCTTCTGTCCACTTCTTCCCTCTTCACCTTCTCTTTCCTTCCACGAAATGGTGATTGCCCAGCAATCATTTCATAAATGAGACAGCCTAGTCCCCAGTAGTCAGGGCTGAGTGTGTATCTCTGGTTGTTCAACACTTCTGGAGCTGTGGAGGAGAAAGATGTGTCTTGTGGAAATGCTTGATATTTACATAGGCAAAAAAATTTAAATTTCTAGAAGTTCCATTTTGGTGACTGAACACAGAGGCACAGAGAATGGTGGGTAAAATATAAAAATACCTCCTGATTTCTGTTGATGGCATTACAGAAAATGCAGCATGCTACATGCCATGTTTTTTTCTCTACATGCTACATGCCATGTGCATGCTGTCTTCTGACTTCCTAACCAAGTCAGACCAATTAAAAAAACAAAAAGAAGTTGAAGCTAAGTATTAAGCAGAGGCCTAATCTTAAGAGTCCTTCCAGATTTCTCCATTTAGGGGAGAAATGACATACAAACACACATCTTGTAAACAGCAGTCACATTTCTTCAAAAGCAAATTCTGTCGTTTTGCTCAATTTATAACTTATTTCTTTCCCCCTTTAAAAAATACATTTATTTTGTGTTGCAACCATCCAGTGTGCTTTGGGCTTATAGTCACTGTCTTGCAGGCATCCTCACTTCCATACATGGGTACAAATGCACACATGCGTGCTCACAAGCACAGTCTTAGTGCGTGCACAAACTGAGATAACAAAATTTAGCAATGACAACTGATTTGCTTGCTTTCATTAAAGTCTCCGTATGGTGTAACAGTGGCTCGTATCAGCTAGTTTCTATTTAGTCAAATAAGCATAAGCAATTTTTATTCCAAGAAATACGCCCACCCAGAGAATGCATGAAAATAATTACACTGAATTTAGAAAACAGATCTAGTTAAATCAGGGAGTGTGTTTTTCACCAATGTGCAAATCTCTACTCTTCTTTTGTGCAGCCTCCCCTGCACATAGGGGAAGACTCAAGCTGACCTTGGTCCAGATGACCATAGGTGCAGACTTACCCATTTTATCATAAACATATAAATACATTTTAACTATTATACGAAGTAGCAACTAGAAAGAAACCTTTCTTTTAGCACATAACCCTGCTAAAATAAACCTATGCTAAAATGACTAGAATGCCAGTTGTTGTCTCCCCTTTTAATTTTCTTTGCTGATTTAAGATTATAGACCAGTCTCATTAAGAGCCGCTGTGGTCCATCCTTTTGCCCACTTCTGAATTCCATGAGCATGACTTCTTGGTGGGTTGCTGCAGGGCACTATACCCAGCTGAATGTGAATCTTTCTTTATTATTTTTCTTAAGCTTATGTGGCAGACAGATCTCCAAAACTCAAGTAATCTCAGCAAATTTAAAAAAAAAGAGCTACTGAAGACTTACCCATATATCCTACTGTTCCTACTCTTCCACGGATTGATTCACCCTCAGGAATTTTAACAGCTAGACCCAAATCAGATATTCTAATATGGCCTGGAAGGAAAAAAGAAATGAAACAACACAAAGCAGATATAATAATATGACCCAAATTAATCCAAAACCACAACTGTTGTCGTTGCTACAACACTCTTGCAATTTACTGTTCAGACATTCTAAGAGTGTTCTGAATTGCTGAATTGAGTAGTTTCATTGATAAGGAAAAGAGGAATTAGTAAGGGCATTACAATGCAGTGAAATTAATTTTAACAGTGAGGCTACGGACTAGAGTGGATTGTGTTAGATATTTTAAAACCAACCAAAAAAAAGGCAACGAGAAACATGGTGTAGGGAAGTATCTTGAACTGATCGCAGGGGATGGATGGGCTGACATAATTCTGCAACTCTCTGATGGCTGAAGGAGCTACATCTGGTCTGTAAGTCAGCAGGAGATTTGATTATGGCTGGCTTCAGCAGCAAACAGGTACCTGGGTTTGCATAAAACGAGAGTTGGCTCAGCAAAGGCTGAAAGTACTTTTGAAAACGGAGCGGGAAGCACAGATTTAGAAATCACCACTTCCTTTGTGTTGTGTCAGCCTTGCAACAATAAGGATGGAAAAACAATGAAAAAAGGCAGACACCCCCAGCAAAGCTTGATATCAGACCCTGCTGAGCAGCACGGCTGCTTTCTTCCACCCGTGCGGTGAGCTCCAGCACTTCGCCCAACCCGATACAGGAGTATTAGTGTATGCTGAGCCTCTTAGTCACTTCAGAGCATTATTTGTCTTTGTGCAATATATATCCTAAAACTAACTTAATCTACTTTACTGGGAAAGCATCTCCGTAAACCTCTGAGACTTACCATAATCATCTAGCAGGATATTTTCTGGCTTCAAATCTCTGAAAATGAAAGATAGTAGTTATTTGTATGAAGCTGGTTTTGATAACATAACCATACGACAGTGTGTGAGTGCATTTATTACTAGTAATAAACCAATTGAGTGTCAAGTCAAACAGCAAGGAACTCATGAAACCAATACAACTTTCTACAAGTCCCTTCACAGATAGACTGAAACCATATGTCTTTTTCTAAACTGGAGTTACATTTTTTTCACTAAGCCAAGCTTTTAGTTCCTAATCCACTCTATAATGGACTCATCCATCTAGTCCTGCAAGCCCTGTAAACCAACCCCTACAGTCCTATGCGTTGTTAAATCTCTGCAACATTTTCTGTTATAAAATCTTCTGTTAAAAATATTTTAAATTTTAAAATATTTTATTTGCATATGAAAATGGAAATAGCAATCTGTTGGGCTCAAATTTTCTATGCCTAGCATCTGACTCAGAACAAATATGTGAATGTGTGTACATGCATTTGTGCACATGTGTAATAGTTTCAGCGAGTTTGGAAAATGAGGGGCAGAGTGGGGAATGCTGTGCCCAGATTAAAATTCTTCCAACAAACATTTGTGAAACTCTACTGCCTATGTGGTTTGGAGCAACACCATGGAAATTGGCAAGGTGGTCACTCTGATGTCAAAGATGTGCCTTTTACTGCTCCTGTGAAAAAAAAAAAAATTCCCAAATCTGGCCAAGTTATAAACTTCTGAAAAAAAGAAAAAAAATCTCAGTTTTCATATATTTAGCAGAGCCTTGGCAGGTCATTCTTCTGAAAGGTTTGTCTGCACCAAACCCACCAGCTGCTGCTTCTAGATGCTGCCCAGGCCAGCCCCGCTCAAATCCCCAGGCTTGGCCAAGGCTGTTTTCCAACCCTGCGGAGCTGAGCACAACTTTTCGGCCACCGCTGCCGTTCCTGGATGCGGCGGGCTGCCGTCGAGGCGGGAGCCAGGCAGGTTTCTGCCCGTCTTCCCCACGCCGCCGAGCAGGGACGAGGCACTGCTGCTAGTGCGGAGCGGGGATGAAGCCGACCTTCGTGGGATGGGACCTGGAGGTGTCAGAGGGAAGACAGGGACGTGCTGGGCAGGGAGCGTCCCAGAAGGGCCGTGCGATGGGAGCAGGCTGGGCTGGCTCAAAAGCCCGAATACGGCATCGGCGTGGCCGGGTGAGGCAGGGAAAAAACGTATTGCTGCAGTTCACAACATCATGGCCTGACTTTTATCTGATTGACTCCTACTGAAACGCAGCGCTTAGCCTGGTGCAAATCCAAGAAGTGCTTGGCCTCGTCTTTTTTTAAGGCCTCCTTGCATTTGTGAACCAGCTTGATTCTGTTAGCTTCCCAGCAAGAGGCATTTCTTTTCAAAGAGCAAAGAGAGGGGGGCCTACAAGAGAAACCCTCGCACCGGGACATCAGTGCGTTGCACAGACTCTGTGCAGGAGCCTGCCCTGCGTTTCAAGCTGTACCACTTCAGTGTCATGAATTTTCCTGTGAATGGCGAGGGCTATTTTGTAGTTTTGACAATGCTGAGATTAAAATTTGAAAACTCATCTCGTTTTTATTTATTATTTCAAGCTAGAACATAGAGCGCGGTGAACGATCTCCTCTTCTTGCTTGCTTCAGACCCTCTTGACCTCTCAAGATAAACTTCACCGGGTGCCCAGTGGTACCAAGCCTCCTTTTCAAATAAACAATACTGAAATATGTGACGGGCGGCCACATGCTGAGGAGAAGCTGCGATTTTGTTTAACATATCACCGTGGGCTTTCCCTGCCTATCAGCAGAAGGTTTCCAATGCTGGAGCAACACGGTCAAGGGCATTTCCTATTTATTTTTAAAAATTTATTCCTAATCCCTTAAGAAATATTTCCTTGAAGAACTCAGACTTCATTAGTTACTTCATCTTCCACTCCGGCAGTTATTAGTCCCACTTAAAGCTTTGTCATTTGTGGCCAAATGACAAGAATCCTGCATGCAAGTTGGGAAATGCTGTCTTTGAATGAGAAAATGAGGGAGTCCACGAGGATTCTGAGAACAGCAGTTCGGTCCTCACAGTCCTCTGCGATTTAGGGCAATTAGAGCAGGCTTTTCTTCCCCACCAGACATCAGTTGTCATTTCTGTTTTCAGATTTCTGGTTCCTCATGATCAAGGCTGGCTTCCTTTGCACGGCCAACACTTCCAAGTGCTGAGGAGGAATGTGATCCTTGTACTGAAATGTTGAGGAGAAATAAAACTCCTCGGTGGACACAGTTACATGTAAGGCTACTTCCCAATGGTACAGCTTCCTATATGTAAACTAGCCTTGCCTAAATACACTGAAACATAAACTGCTGGCACTGCGCCCATGCTAGAAAGGCGATGGTGCATTGTTTGGCTAGGACAGCATAAACAACTCAATCACGGTGGACAAAGCTTTACTGTGTATTTGTGTAATGCCTAGGACAATGCGATCTTGATGCTGACTGGAGCTTCCAGGCACGGCTGTAGTATATATATAAATAATTTATATATATAAAATATATATATATAACAATAAAAATTATATATATACACTTATACAAATATTTCAGGGAGAACCAGCAGCTTTTTATGTTTGCTTCCTATGAACAATCAACCTGTTGACCTTTACTAACTTGATGCAGTTGAGAAATGTAAGATAAGTGCCACGTTTGGCAAGGGAATTCTGAATCAGATAAATCTGACTCTGAGCCTGGTTGTTCTCTCAGGTCACATCCACAGCGTGCGTCACCAGCCCGTGAGATGGGGATGTATTTTCTGATGCTGTGATTTACTCAGAAGCATTTTGTTCATAGAAAATGAAATTAAGTCTGAGGAATAAGTGTTTTGTGATGAATTATTCACCTTGAGAAAGCGGTAGCATTTAGGCGCTATATTTTATTGACCTATATAGCACTTCTCACGGGTTCCAAAACATGCTGCGATATTACAAATTAGGGGTCTCTGCAGATGCTCCTAAAATACTGCTAGAAAATACCACCTACAAGGATGTAATATCATTCATCACCAAAATGAATGTGCCACCTGAGGTGTAAACTAGCAGCTCTTTTAAGAGTAACATGAAAACAACTGCTTAAGGAAGTAGGACGCCATTTCTCTCAGAGCTACGTACTATTTTGAGTGGCCAGATCTAATTTGTTTTATTAGAAAGTGGCATTAGTATGGCATTTTACCAGCCATGTTATGAATGTACCAGTCATTTTCATAAATAAAGTGTGCTTGTGGTCTAGTACTTTTTAAAGAAACACTATAATACCTCCTAAAACTTTTTTGAATGTGGTAGGGTGCTTTTTAAAGAAAAAGGAAAACACATCACTCATTTAATTTTTCAGCTGACATTAAACACAAAATTCCATTTTGTTCCTTGGGGAAAAAATCTCCTCCTTGGGCCAGTGCCAACTAAATCAGCGTGTTATCTGTCCGCCCTCCTTATGCCAGCTAGCAAGATCTGAGTCACGGTGAGGCAACCAAGTGGCAGTTTGCTGGAGATCTCCTCCAGGGAACAATAATATCGTAATTTCTATGTATACAAGCATATGCATAATGTTTATTATACATGGGCATATCAAATGATTTAAAGTGTGGCTTAGTTTTTAAAAATAACATATTATTGTCTATTAATCATTGTCCTTGGAGGCTCTTTCATCAATCCACAGGACTTCTTCTGCTGTGAATGCCAGCAATAATGATTTCACAAGCTGGGATGATGAAGACAAACATTAAATGTTGTTTACAACTACATTGGTCATTGATTTAAAAAAAAAAAATCCTCATGGAGTCACAAGAACTCTGTTTGCAATCACGCTGCTTATCCAGCAAGTAAACCCTAAGATGCCCTAGAAAACCACTTGTATAGAGCTATAAGCCAGACTGGAAGCTGAGAACTTGAAATCTGTCCTTCTCGAAGCTCGCTGCCTGTCACCATGCTAGGAGAGATGGTTTTTCCACATCTGATGTGGTACAGCCCCTAATGCAATGTAATCTAAATAATTACAATAGAGGCTTGAATAGGATGATCTCCATTTCATACCAACTAGAAACTAGATTCCTTAATGAAATCCCTTTAAAAGAACTTTCATAATTTTTTTATGTCACCCAGTGCACGCTGAGGTAGGGTTTGGGGAGCTTTGTGTTAGTTCTGTATAATTTAGACAGGATGTATTTAGCAAAGCAACTGCTTCCTTCCATGATTACTGAATCATACTGAATTTGCACAGGGCTCTGCAAAATTTCAGCCAAAGCACTGAGGCATCTAAGCTGTACAGCACCACAATGACCAGGGAGGATGCAGGCAATTCTTTTCTATGCAGAAAAGATGTCCTAAGACTCTAGAGAGTGCTTACCTGTACACAGTATTTTCTCTGTGTAGGTCTTCTAAGCCACAAAGAATCTCTGCTGCATAAAACAAAGCTCTTTCCTCCTCAAAGCCTGGGTTTCCCATGTTGTAGATGTGAAACTTCAGGTCACCTCCATTCATTATGGTCAGAACTAAACACAGTGCATCCTTTGTTTCATAGGCATAGGCTAAATTGACCTAGGAAAACATTTGTAGCATAGTTGTGACAGTTCAGTTAGCTGCTAAGAAGAAAGCACTAACTTTCCATTAAAGATTTTCTCTAGAAAAGGAAAAAAATACATTGACTGAATTTGATATGGGCCTTATTACAATAGCAAACACACATTTTAAAAGTACAGAGAAATCAGATGTTAGGATTTTATAGGTTAATTTGTTTAATCCAGCCTATTTATCACCAGAAACCCTAAAGGTTAATGCTCAGATAGCTTCACAGGCTGGACAAATGTACTAATTCCAGGCATACTTTTCCATCTAAGAGAAATCTTAATAATCAAGGGAATCTACACCGCCCGCTGCACTGTTTTGCTGGATAGCTGTCAAAAAACCTATCATCTCAGCGGGTTCCCAAGAAGGCCCAGATAGCCCAGTCCTGCGGTGGTCAAACGGACCATCGCTGAGGCACGAAGGTCAGCAACACCCCTGCGAGGCTCTGGTGGGTGCCCCAGGAGCGATCAGACAAGCCAAAAGCTACCCGTCACTTTTAAATATGGGCCAACGTCTTTGCTTCTGCCAGAGGTAAGTAAACATCTTGCATCTGTTGTATTCACAGTGTTTCCGAAAATAAGCGTAAAGAACATGACAGATGCTGAGATAACACCACCTTTTTTTTTGTAAAATCTAAGGCAAGGTTTTAAAGAGACACAAGAGCTGGCACAACTCAGGAAAGCCCTACGTCAGGCAGAGCAGCTCCGCGTCACTGGCTAGATGCTTCCACTAGCCAATCTCTTCCGATCTATTCGGGTTGAATCTCCTTCAGTCTCCTCCAAGCTCCTCTCTGCCAGGCACTGGGAATTCAGGTAATCACGCTGGATAAAAATAGCTCAGCCTGATGCAGCCCTGATGCAAGTCAAGGCCTGTAAAATGCATCCTGTTCCCACGGTAGGAACAGGTACCTCGGCTGGTGCATTTCTCACAGGTCAGAGACTAAAATGAGACTCGGCAAAGGAGCGCGGAGCAGGACTAAGGTGCAAAGCGAAGGGAGTCAGCTTCTGGCACCTGTCCTGTAGCAGAACAGGCTTGGAAGAGACGTCAGGTTCAACAGAAACAGTGCTCAGCAGGTGAGCAGGGACCTGAGCGCTGGGGAGTTCGATACTCACTACGAACTGACTATTGACTTTTTCTAAAATCTGCTTTTCATTTAGTGCCATGGATTCGCCTTTCCTCTTTTTTATTCTCTTCTTCTCTAATCTCTTGCAGGCGTACATCTTCCCTGTCGCTCGGACTTGGCAAGCGCAGACCTGCGAATTAAAGAGAACAATTGCTGGGTAAATTGAAGCAAACACTGTGTCTGGGTTGCTCTTCACTCCTCATGATCTGATCTGATTTAGTCCTTTTAAGGTTAGAGACGGCAGCGTAGCGAATAAAGCATAGGCGGGGGCAGCTGGGGAACAGACTACTGTTTCCAAACCTGCTGTGTAATATTGGTTTAATTATTTCACTTTCCTCCGCCTGCTTCCTATCCCACCTCCTTTTGTCTGTGCAGACTGTAATGTGCTCAGCTAAAGCCTGTCCGCGCCTCCTCTGACTCTGCTGCCTAGGCAGTGACCTCGAGCCATCAGTAAAATACAAATAAGGGTGTGACCCTAATTCCGCTGTGAATGCAACAGTCGAATACAATATAATTCTCAAAAGTGTTCTTTTGAGATTACAGTGTCATGAGAGGCTAAGTAAAACTGTCAGCAATTAACGAAAATCAGCCTCTGTCACATCAGGCTCCTGTAACCTGCAGTGCCTGAGAAGTAAGAAAAGCTCTTAACAGAAACTTTCAGAATTACTCACCTCCCCGAAGCCACCTTTCCCTAGTACCCTGTACTGCCGAAACGTGTTTTTCGTTACTGGTTGCCTGGAAGAAGAGGAAAAAAAAAATTTAAAAAAAAAAATGACATACTACATTTAATGCACTCTCTGTGATTTATTTATTTCAGAGCGTACTTTTGAAAAGCAAAATAGATAAATATTATATAATCACATTACTTCAAGGTAATCATATTATATAATATAATATATAATGATGTAATTACGTTACTTCAATACTATGTATGGCTTGAACTTTTCAATTCCAACATATTAAGCTGTAATAAAATACAACACATTAGTGAGTCATCAGTATAATTTCTGCTAGCGTCTTAGGACCAAGGAGGGTTCTGAATCTCCGTTATATAGCTTTGGCCTTTGTGAAGCAAAGAGGAGGCCTGAGAGCTTCCAACAAGATATTAATTCTCATGATATATACAAATTCTTTAAGGGTAGAGCTGGGCTAACACTTTATTGCTTTGTTTGGTCTTCAAGATGAGAAAAAGAGATCCAAAATTCAATCCACCAGAAAATACTTCTGGTGTCTCGACCTTAAACAAAAGAGGAGACTGATGTAAAACAAGGAAAGAAACAATCCCGGGAACCAGAGGTGGGTTTAGGTGCTGTTCGCAGGAGGGGAGAGCAGGGAGCCGAGCTCCAAGCCAGTCCGGCCCCACGTGGGGTACCAGCCTCCTGGGAGAGCATCACTGGCAAGAAGGGAGAAGAGCACCTCTTTTCCTTTTAAGGGCCAAATTAAGGCGTAAATAAGTCTGTCTGTCTTTCTGAGGGCAGAGTGCTCCTTAATGATCACTAGACATGATCACTATCCGATCTCAGAGGATTCCCACAAAATTCTGCTCTACCAAAATGGCTCCAGCCCTACATCTCACTTATACTTTGTTACCATGAAAGTTTTATGACGTGGCAGAAGAAGAACTCTAGATTCAGAGAGATCCGATTTTGTATCCACCACTCCATCACCGCAGTTTACAATTATATTAGCAGTGGATATGAATATTCCTACCAGCTTTGTTTTCCTCTGGCGGGCAGCCAGCCGGCAGAGGGAGCGCAGTAACGTGGCTGTTCCCACAACAGGGATGATGAGGTTGATGACAATAAGGAAGAAATGTCGAAGTGAATCGTTTCATTTATGTTCATTATTGTTTTTAAAAGTGGGGGAAGAAAAATACGCAGAAAGCCAAAACTAGAGGAGGAAAAGATGCTATTTTCAGGCTTCTGTGAGGATACTGCAAATGCTATTGGGGTTAAAAGCAACAATTAGCAGTGATAACTACATGCTCAGCAATGTCCGTGGAATAAATGGACTGTATGACTCCTCCGTTGGAGCCAGCAGGCTGTCAGAAGGAGCCGTTGATCACTCTGTGCTACTAACATCTCTTTGCTAATCCTAAAAACAGTTCTCCCAGCTTCTTAAGCCAGGCATATCCAATAGCTTGTCACATTTGTTGGGGGAATGGAAAAAAAAATAATCCACAAAGCATTTCAGAAAATTCCTTATCCCAAATGTGAAAATAGATAGGAAATAGCCTGGCTAGAGATGAATCAGCTGATGTTTTTTTAATTGAAATGGAAGAGTAAATGCTGGATTCAGTAAAGACGGCATGTGGAGCATGTCTTGGCATGAAATGGCTCTCCCCTCTGCCCACCGCTTCCCTTCCCTCTTGTGCAGCAGCTTTGTAGCTTTCCAGGGAGAGGAACTGGCACAGCTCCTTTGATGTCCAGGGCATCATGCTGATGCACACCGCTCATGGAGCTGGCCCTAACTCATCTGCCGTAATTAATTCCATTTGTGGAACCCGGGGCTTCGCTCAACTCAAGGTCACTGTTACCCAGCAGTGTACATCTGTTGCAGCCCTCACTGACAAGGAGAAGGCAAAGGCCCCTTTCCTTGCAAATTAATACCCGCTAAGGCTGCCTGGTTATTAAATGTGCTCAGAAATGTCTAGCCAATAAATATGGTGCGAGGACCTATATGCCGTATTTTTGTCTGTTTACAGTGATTTAATAATAGTGATAACTGGTCCAGACGAAAAGTCACCATATTCAGAGCGTAGCTAAACAGAAAGACAACTGAAGTTGCTGAATGTACTTTAATCATGCCTAATGTGCCTAATGTACCCAATACCATTAAATGGCTGAACACTTGAGCCAACACTTTCGAAGCCAAAACCGGCTCGCTGGTGTTTTGGGGTGGATTTCTGTTTTATTCTTTACTTCCCTAGAGAGCAGCATCTGTTTCAGTCTTGCTTGGGTATGGTGTACACTGAATGTGTATCTTATGTTTAGCGTTACAGATGCACAAGGGTAGGTTATAAAAAAGTGCAACGTGTCCTTCAAGCTGTGCCATGAGTAGCTCGTGGTGACAGGGCCTACAGAGAAATTGGCCACAGATATTTCCCAGATCACAGGAGATTTGGATTCCTTTCTTTTCATAGGCTTCACGTTTTTTCCTATTCACTTGCCATGCACAAGCATACTGTGAAAAAACGGTGCCCATGCTGCTTGCTGGAGCATTTCACCTTCAGGAGTGCGTTGTCCTTAAAGAGAGAAGGGAGCGGCTGAGGAGTATTTATGGGTGTAAGGACACTCACGGAGGATGAAAGAGCACTATCCATACCCCAGACACCAATGGCACTCGTTGGATGGTCACAGCTGGAGACTCAGCTCATGGTTAAACTGAGTCTTATGCCATCATAAACATGACTTTTCTATGTGGCATCTTCCTGTGGCTAAAGCCATTACCTCTTCTTGAACCTTCTAACAATGAACACTTAAAAACAAATGCTAAAATTAGGAAAACCTTCCTGGAGCTCTCTGGGAGAGCTTCCCTCGGGTACGGCTCAGGGAAATGGGGAATGAGTCTTGATGGACCTTCCTGAAGGAGAACAGTGGAAAGAGGGAGAGAATTGCTGCACAGAGAGGGCCGTAAATTGCAAGAATTAGGATGAGGCATTGGTAACGCTGAAGAAAGGCCAAACTGTCTTTATCTTGAAGGCAAGTGGAGCAAACATACTATCTCAGCTGTCAGATTTTGAGTGTATTCTACAGACTTTGCATGGAAAGTGGAAATAAACCTTTTGTATGCGTTTTTAATTAAAAAAAAAAAAAATTGTGACACTTACCTTTCCAACCACTTCCACTGGAGAAACCTGTCGAAGTACATGCTGTTTAGGTATTCTTGGAATGGTTCCCCACTGAGGTGGTCAAGGACAGATCTATCTCAGATGAAAAGGATATATAAGCATTTTATAATCCTGAACTTGGAGCAAAAGAGAAACAAAACAAGAGGAGAAAATCCAGACTTTTTGCATAGTAGGATCATACTTCTACTTTATTTTGCGCTTTATTTTACTCATGGTTTCAATCTTGGAACAAAGTGTTATGTTTGATGTATTTCTTAACAGGAGGCCTTATACAAGCTGAATAGTAGTATGTACTGGTTATGCTTGCTGAAAATTAACAGGGCGTCTCCCACTGGCTTCAATGGACTTTTACAAAGGCTGTTAGTCACGATACAACAAATGTCTTTGCTTCTGTTAGTAAATTAACACAACGCCCTCAGGAATTGAGCTCCAAAACTTTGGGGGATGTTTACATCTGGATGAAAAACTTCTGGCTGAAGCCCATTTCTGTCAAAAAGGGACCATCAAAGGAGTTACTTTCAGCAAAAAAATTAATTTCAATTCCTGCTATACGGAAGAAGTAGTAACTGTGATTAAAGTCAAAGGGCTTCTCCTAACAGCTATGTGCTTTGTAGAGTAAAACAGAGGAAAGAAAGCCTGAACAGGGATGTAGATTTGTTTCTGGATCAAGAAAAGAATTCTGGGCTCACGCAGTGGTTGCAAAGTCTTCTGCATAACCAAAGGAATAGAGGAATAAAAAGGCAAGTCTGCAAATGTGAGAAGTAAGTTGCTTGTGACAGGTAACAAGCAGCCAGAGACCAACAGACATCCCATAAGAAAGGCCAAGGGTTCCGAGCGAAGAAAAGATGGGCTAGCTGAGAGAGCTGCCTGAGATGGAGGTGGTCACATTCTTTCACAGAGGGTTGCTGACCTGCTGGTTTTGGTTCTTGCATTGCTTACTGGGGCTACTGCATCCACCTCTGCTGGCAGCATTGGTGGGGACAAAACTTGGTTTTGGGTGAAAAATGCCCACAAGAAATGAGTGTTTCTGTCTTGGTGTATACAGACACTTTTGTGTCTGTAGCTAAGGGTATACAGACACATTTCCAGATTTTGCTGGAGGAGGAAATCCTCTCTGAAGGACTACTCTAGTTTAGGAATGGATAATCTATGCTTTATCCTGGAGCAGTTCTAGACCTGAGCAAACAATTCACCGTGAATAATGTGTCTCCTCAGCTTAGCTCCTCCCTGTTCATGAGCTACTATTCATAAGGTTTTGGAATTTCTCAGCTGTTTGAGGGTTTTTTTGGTAATTCTTGCACCATCAGTTTGGAACAGGCAGGTAATTGCACACACTCAGTATTCATAAGTCAAATTGTTGTTGTCTTCATTAGCTTTGATTGGACACAGATCATACAGTTTCCCCTATGTGGATTCAAGCTTACAAAATAAAATAAAAAGTAAGTCTTAATGAGCTTTAACAAATGTCCAAATTCAAAGCCAAAATTATAGGGGAAATTGGAGGGGGGCAGGAGCAGACAGTCAAAATATTAAAGGTCAAAGCAGAAGTTAGAGTTATACATGCAATTCTCCCGCAGACTGATCTTATCTACGAAGACGTGTCTGAAACTCATCCCCATTCCTGCTCCTACAGGATAGCAAGCTTCATATTTGTATGTATGCCTCCGTTTTTTGGTCTGACTGTGAACTCTTCCAAAATTAACATTATTCAGTACATTTAGTAAATACCAACAGCAAGTTTTTAAAACTTCCTTTTGACCCCATTTCAGTCCATGTGAAATGATCAGCATATTTATTAACAAGGTCTCAAACCTGGCTCATTTATCTGTTTCAGCTGAGATGAAGGAATGGCTGTCGGTGAATACAAGCCTGAATTAAGTGGTGTCCAACGCTAGCCTATTCCATTCAGTTAATTAAAAGCTGCACGTATTTTAAAGAACAATAGCTGCCTTTCAGCAGTTGTTTGCTTTTTAGTTCCCCTCTTTGGCAACAACAAAGTGCATTTTAGAGGGAACTGTCAGCTTTCAAACCGATTTGAGAACTGGAAACAGGCATCGGGGGGTTTGTGTTGAGCACAGCTCTGCCTTTGTCATTGGGACTGGCACACAACAACTGGTGCAAGTTATACGAGCATCTCTACATGACACCAGGCCAATGCAAGGAAACTGGTTATGTTATAAGAGAAGGCCAGAAATAACCCACATCTCCTACCAACGCAAAGAATAACTGAAAACAGAAAAGGTCAATGAAATGAGTCAAAACAATGAATGACAGCGGAGCGAATTTTACAAATCCCCATTACATCATCCAGGGAAAACAAACCGTGCTCAGCCAGAAACCACATGGGCCAGCTTGCGATGATCCCTCCTTTTCATATTTTTATTGGTTTATGATCTACTGGAGTGAACGTACTCTGGTCAGTGTTTGCAAATGCAGATTGCATACCTGGAGCTTTAGCGCATAATAGCACAAATCGCCTCGCCGCTGCAAAAACTGATAAGCCTTTTCCCAGACAAAGGATGAAATAACGCACGTTCATTTGAACGCCACAGACAGACAGAAAGCATTAAAGAAGCCCCATTCTCTGGGTGAAGATTTTCTGGAAAAGCCATGCGGAGCAAGTTTGCACATTCCTCTGTCTAAATGGACTGTATAGCCACTTAATTTTTATTCACTTTGAAACAGAGATGTTTTCTTTGGATACATTATCATTGTAGCTCTTTTCACACAGCATGAAATCCATGGCTGGTTTACTTGGCTAGAACACTCTGTCAAATACCTGAAACACTAAGTGCCTGTGTGTAGTGTATATAATGGCATGGAAATATTTATTATATTTTGTTCAGATGAAATGACTTCACCGCTTGTCAGCTATGCCTCTAGGATTATGAACATAAGCCGAAGATACGTGCCTCAGGTTCAAATTGAAATGTCTCTCTTTACCTGACACATTCCTTACAAGCTGCTGACTGCAGCCCTGCGATCTTTGGGTATCGAGTTATACTTACTTTGTGCAGTGAGAGAATAGCTCTTTGCAGGGGCTGTTCTCCAGCTTCTCCTCTGTCTGCTGGATAAGATCTTGACTGACTTCGGGAACGCAGGCTGGAGACTGGGGAGAGAAGAGAGGGGCACATTATCTCTGTGACGAGGTGCAGATTCTCCTTTCTTAACGTGTAAAAGACACATTCATTATTTATGCCCTGAGCTGCTTCCATTCAATTCCAGCGGTTGTGTAAAAGCAAAGGAGCTTTACGTCAAACAGCAGTAAAATAGGATACCGTGGTAACTCGCTCCACATTCCACTCTATCCTCACATTGCTTTTCTGCCTTCTCCTGTACCTTCACCTCCTTGCCCAGCCTCATGAATATGCAGGACCCGCTCCTTGCCAATTCTTTGAACTGCTCCCTTGCATCCCATGAAAAATGTGCTGGCCCGAACTGTGTACAGGCCATTCTCTTAAACAAAAGAGAATTTGCCCAGTGTTTTCACTTCATTGATGATTCATTGTGCTGTCTGAAAAATCCATCTTTTTTTTTTTTTCTTTTTTTTTTTTTTACCAGCAAAGGAAAACAAGAGCAGAGCATTGGTATTTATTGATTTATATATAAGTAATATAAAAAGATGCTCACAAAAGTGTCTGGACACCTTAATTCATCATTAGAAGGACAAAAATAATCCAGCAGTTTTAAAATAATCATTTCAAAAAGGAACTCTGCCAACGAAGCACATAAACTCTTTTCATCCTTTCCTCCCTTTAGAGAGAATGTACATTCAGCCCCTTCAAAAAGCCCTTACCAAAGAGAGGTCTTTTGCAGTATGCCTTGATGGTTAACCAGTTTAGGACCTTTGGGGCAAATTATCTCTAAAGACAGTTTTTAGGCAGTCTACATTCTTAGTCATTGACAGTATACTGTAATTATATAAAAGAGTGTATATGCATGTGTGAGTGTCTGTGTTGTGTACACTTATTTATAGACATTTCTCCCATTCACATTAAAGCCCCTTTACATAACCAATCGGATTTGGGTATTTTCAATAAACCCCGCCATAGATGACAAAATCCTCTTTCCTTGCCGAAGCCTTAACACTCGGTAAGGTTCCCCATCCATGGCCACGACCACCAGATGTGCTGAGTGGGTGGGTCACAGAGCATCATCACTCATTCCTGGCCAGATGTTCTCATTAACTCGCCCTTAGTTGGGGATATCCTGGCAAGCACTGAAATGCATTGCAGGCAGAGTTCAAAAACACTGGGAACAAGGACAGAGGAAGGGGCAGAGGTGGAGCCACAGAAAATCTCCAGCATGGTGAAAGCTGAATTAAGTCTTTTATCTTTTCCTTCCCACTGCTGAAATGCGAATATGATCCTGGTTGTGACGTGAAAAAATAAGTTTGTTCCACTAGAATGTTTTTAAATAGGAACATGGTTTACAGAACTGTCTGTGCATGCTGCGTGATGCAGTCTCGCTATTCAACCTTGACAGACAATCTGCAGAACATGCTGGATATCTTTGACCTCACTGAAGTATTTCCTCATTTCCTCCATATATTCCTCCATTTCCTCAGCAAAAGGTATCTAGGGAACACCCACTTTTAATCGCAGAGTATATTGCTAATAATTTAGAAGTCTCACAGTTTCTTGAGAGGTAGATGAGCCCCCACATTATCATCTAAAAGATTAAGAGACTGAGACAAAGCCAGATTTTCTCGTCTTGTGTGGTCACTGAGGTTGGCAGGAACTGAGAACTGTAGAACGAGTCTCAGTAAATCAGACAACTTACAGAAATTCCTCACTGTAGATGCCCATGACTAAATCCAAGTCCCCAGTTTTAGTTCAAGAGAGTAAGTAGAGGCAAGAGTGAAGCAGTGAAAGAATGAGGACAAAACCTCAAAAGTCCTGTTATCCAGTCCTACAGCTGCTGCATTGAAACTACTGGGGAGAAAAAAAAAAAAAGGCTTTTAAAGGAATATTCAGATAGGAACTAAAGCCTAATGATCAGCAGTATTTCAGCTGATTTCAGCTAGGAACCATATGAATTAATGCCTGTGCTTTACAATTTGCATACTCAATGGGGTGTGTACACAAGCTCATCGGCAGCCCAAAACTTGTACATGGCTGCGTGAGTCCACTGCTCGGACATCTGGTTATCTTGAACATCTCTCTGATTTATAGGGTACAGAAACACCACTGAACTCCATAGTCTTTGTACTGCTGTGAATCAGGTGTCTTCTGATGTGAATGGAGTTGCACTTAAGTAAAATTGATACTAGGGCCTCTAATTGAAGTTACTACTAATTAAATCTAGAACTTGTTCTACATTTATTGGCCAAGATTGGGATCCAAAAGCTAAGTATTAAAGCCCATAATTAGTAATTTAGACCAAGTGACCTGATTCTTATTCACGCCAGGCAACTTCATTTCCCATTGGGGATTCATTTCCCAATGGGGGGTAAGCTGCCTGGAGGTTAGTGTTGAAGGTCATGCCCGTGATGCATTATTACAATAATAAGTCCATCAAATTTTGTCTGAGATCAAAGCACATTAAAAAAAAAATCAGCTAACTCTTTTTCATAAAGAAGAAGTGAAATTCTTAAAGGGAAAGGGGAGAAGAATGAGCAAAAGAAACTGTAAGACAATGTGGGAAGTATTTAAAAATGGCACGAAGTGTGATTCCTCTCTCCAAGTTTGTGGGAGATATACAGTCAACACTTGGTTTTTCAAAACCACTCATTGCTGACCTTTGAGTCTTTGCTTCCTCTGAACAAATCGAGAGCAAGCTAACAATATCAAGGTAGGTAAAGACATAAATACACTAATATCCTGTACATGGACTAAAGCCTTACAGTGTAGTAAAGTACACTTTACTAGACCACTTCATTTTCTATCACAAAAAATCCACTTTTTTTTTCACAAGCTGATCATTTCCAAAGGTTTTGTAGGCCCAGCAAAACATTTGGTGTCATTATGCAGCCCTTCATAGTGTTCAGGGCAGAGCAGCTGCACCACGTGTATGGGAGAAGCACACCCAACCCTTTCCAACTCTGCATACAGTTCTAGGGAGTCTTTGTATGATCCTTCTTGAGATTTTCCTTGAGACTTCATTGTTCCCACTGCTCCCATGAAATAACGATGACTGCCATTTTCCTGTTTGAATACTGTGCACACCTACAGCCTTCAAATGTTCAAAGCAAGCCAGAAACAATTACAAGCCAAAACCTAACCCAATAACCTACTTTTGCTCCCCTGGAGAACAATTAGGTAGCACAGGTTGTGAGTGCAAGAAAGCATTTGGATCCCAAGAGTGAAAACTTCCAAAGGTAACACTTTGGCCACTTACAGAAGAAAAAGTTTCTTCTTCCCTGGAGAGGTGCAAAAGATTTCTGCAGCCCCGATGAAATGGTTATTAACACGATTCTCCCACTGCATTATGGGTAATGGCCGTAAAAGCGAATTCAGCTTTTACGGGGGAACAGAGACACCTCTTCCAACATATTAAATGTCCTGTGGCAGCTAGAAGAACTGTACCCCATGATTAAGACCATTACATCTGAGTGTGTGACGAAGAATATTCTGCTAACTCTTCACAAACACCTGCAGAAACCTGTTACGTTTTCTGGTATTCAAAACAAAATGCTGGGTAGTTTTAACAAGTACAGTCCTATACTTCCTCTAATGGCTACTCTGTTCCCTGAAGGCAAAGAAAGTGATTCTTGATCTCACTTATGATAATGTAAATCAGAAATGATGTCAGTCAAGTCAACAGAGTAACACTAGCGTAAAGCTGATGGAACTGAAACGAGATTCATGGCCCAAGACTCTGGCAGCACAAAAGTGCTTAAATTGATCCAATAACAGAAACTTTCCTCATATCATTATCCTTTTTGACCAGTTTAATAAAAGTCCAAAAGTCCAAACTACTTTCACCAGGTTTTAATCAAAATTTCCTATCTATCATCTCCTGTATCTTCTCATTTATGGCCAGAAACTGAAAACCTTTGTATAAATATTTGCTATTTGAAAACAAACATCTCAGTTTTATGATGCCCTCTTTAATTTTTAAGAAAAGAACGCTACTAGGAATTGGATTAGTGATTATCTGAGAAACAAGAAATGGATATTCAGTTACTTCTCAGTGCCATTAACACACTCTGAGAAAAAAGTCTCCATTTCTAAATTTTGTTTTTTTCTAATTTAAAAGACAAAAGAGATCCTCCCAGCTGCTCTTCTGTTTCAGTAAGTGGCATGAAAGCAGCTGAGATGTCACACACTTGTTCAAGGTTAGCTGTGATCGTGTCCACAAAAATTCAGAGATCGCTGTTCCTTCCAAATTAAGCATCTGGGCTTGCAAGATACTTTTGCTGAGAGGTTGATTGCGGCTTCTCCCCCTTCCTCTCTGTTCACTAGGATGCAACTACTGATAAACAGCACGGTGGCTAGGTTTGAAGCTGGATGCAATATCACCCATAAATACCAGGTTCTTGGTGGGAGCTGAGAGCATCGCAAGCCGAATGCAACCTGGTCTTTCCTGCACTACCACAGTTGTCCCCGGCAGCCTGAATGCCAGGAGACCCGTGCCAGGCAGCCGTGCCATGGCACTCGGCACCTCACTGAAGTACAGAAAAGAAGAGAAATCTGATTCTGATCAGATGAAAGCTTCCAGGCTGTAACTCCCCATTATCTGTTATTTTGAATGTCACGTTGCATCACTATACTTTAAAATGTAAACTCTCCTTTTTTGACAACTCTGTAAGTTTTGCTACAGGCTACTTCACTCAGCCCTTCAAGACCCAGTATTTGTTGACCTTCACTGAACAGGATAGCAAACAAATAAGCCTTCTCATAAAATCATCTCTATGTGTTTGCCATGGTACTTACACCATTTCTCTGACGGTGTTTCCACTGTGACTGCATGGAGGACACCTGACCCTTTGTCGAACTATCAGCTAATCAGATTCTTTATAAAACAAGCTGAAAAGCCAGCAGTACCACGGGAGGCATTCAGAAGACCTTCTCTGATAATTTTACTTTTTCATTAAAACATGTTATTTGTTCTAATTTGCCTTAAGACAGAACTTCCAAACATTTAAAATGTATGACTTCGGTCAAGATGTAGTACACTATAGGTGTTGCCTCCAAGTCTGTGGAAGCGAAAGCAGGCAGCCAGCTAGCGGAGATTTGCAACTTCAGTGAGCAAAAGCATTTTCCTGACAACGCAGCAGCTGGAGTTAGCCTTTCTGAAACTGGGCTGGGGTGAGTAGCAGGTGTCTCTGCGTAACCGACTCCAATTATTTCCACTAGCTGTACGGAGCCCAGAGCAGATGCACACACAACACAAACCTGCATGTGCAGAGTTGGTTTATTGTGCGCAACACTGCTGTTTCTGTGGGAAAAAGTGCCCAGATGACAAAGGGAACTGAGAGAGATGTGCTGAGACTCCAGTTAGAGACACGTATCCAGTTGGGGTCACCACCGTCTGAGAAAGCTATAGAAAGCTGATGAGAGCTCCAAGTGTCTGGAGGGCTGAGAAACATACTTGGGGAAAAAAATGCTGAAGAGAAGCATTGAGGAACTAGATTTGTTTAGTCTGGAAAAGTAAGAGTGAAACATGATAAAGGTCTTTTAATAAAGAAATGTTTTTAATAAAGAGGGCAGGGATCAATTATTCTGCATGTTCTGCTCTACACTGGGGGAAAGATGTGAAGGAATCCACTTAATTGGATATCAATGCTTTTTTTCTAATTTTTCACACAGAGAAGCACAAGAACAGGCATATGAATATTGTGGAATCTCTTCTCAGAGGTCTTTCAGACCTCTGAGGGCAGACAGACATCTGTTGATGATCTAAGTGTATTTGATCTCTGTTCAGTGCAACAGGCTCTTGAGCCCTCTTCCAGTCCTTTGTACCAATGATTTTGCAAAACACTGGACTCCTCTGTAAAACTCAGGCACATGGCACGGCCCCAAGAACAGATGAAGAAGAAAGTTTGTATGCTGAATGCTCACCAAAGGAAACCTGGAGCTCTGAGCAAAGGAGTAAGTCTCTTCTTTGCAAATGAACACTCCTGCTTCAAAGACACTTGTCTCAGTCGTCATTGTCTCCTACAAAAAAGAAATAGCTTGCAGAACCCTGAACTTCAGATCAGAAAAAGGGATAGCATTGAGTTTGGTCCGACTGGCTTTGCAAGAAACAGAGCAGGTCCGTAGTCCAGAGGTAATTGGTTATCCTTACACAGTGCGTTTCATCTAAGAACCTCGAAATACTAAAGCTTCATTGCATGATTAAGTCTTCATGAGCTAGGTGGCAATCTCACGATGTTTTACAGAACAGTGAACGGGGAGGTTAAGAGTTCATGTTTTGCAGAAGAGTTGATCATATCTGTGACTGATATCAAAGAAGTCTCACTGAGATAAATCAAAGCTAGAGATGCTCAGATTCCCCAAATCAGTCCATTTGTAACTTGTAATTAGTGAATAAGGAACAGGAACCTAGCAATACAGGCTTTCATTATATACCAACTCTTGCCAGTGGATGTGAGTCATCATGGTATCTTAAAGCATGACTGTTCATCACTACAAAAATTATATGAACCAGAAAGATACCACACTCTTTAGATTGAATAGACTTCATGAAAACTTTTGTCATAAACACAACTGCTTTCCTGGCAAGTTTCAGACATGCAGCCATGGTTCTGAAACATGAGTTATTTTAAAAGCCACTTGCATAAAATAAATAATGTGCAGCATATGTTATGTCTCAGGTTATGAAAACATTCCACAACAAACTAGCTTCAAACAATTAAAAATGTTTCAGTCAATGGACAAAAGTTCAAGCCATAACTTTTTTTGAGCTGTCTCCGGTTCCAAGCACTTCTGCCTTAATGATATGTGTATTTTCAAATGTTGACAGCAATTTTCCACATATAATCTATTTGCAAATCTCTGCACAGATTGCTACTAGTAGAGACCTCAAAACTATGAAAGAAACAAGCTAAAATGAACTTTGGTGTGAGATGGTGCATGATGGGATGAGAAGAGTTCATACGCAAAACCCTAGAAATACTGGCTTCACCCAGCTGTTACGTTGCCGCATTTGATTTGCACTCGCATGGCCGTGACCCAAGACCAGCAACGGAGCGCAATGGTTTGTGTCAAGGATGGGACATCTGCCACATGCAATGCCACTTCTGCTGTTGCTTTTGTAGAGTCGCATTGTTCTCCAGATGTTTGAGGAAGGCTCAGCTAGCAGGGGCAGCGGTTACCAGGACAGGTAGCAATGGTATGACTATCAGGGGTGACTGTCCTCAGTCCTTTGAGGCAAAAACTCATAAGGAGTCATGAGGAGGACTGTAATCAGAGCAGTTACAAGAAAAAAGGGAGGCTAGGTAGATGTATCCAAGTCATGCTGGAAGGTGCAAAATCAGGGAAAGACAAGTTTATGTGCTCAGGTAATGCGTGTTATTAAACAGGAAAGGTAACGGAAGGCAAAACAGAGGCCATGAAATTGTGCCTCCAAGGCTGATCTGCTACTTGTGGCTAGAGATTCAGCCCAAGAACTGGCCCGGGGTATCTGCTCTGGGGTCTGCACTGCTGCCCTCAGAGCAGGTACACGCCAGCGCAGGGCACAGCCTGGGCTCTGCTTGCCCCACCATGGGGAGATGCCTGGAGCCACTTTGGGTGACTCTGGTGATGCTTTTGGGTGGCTTTTGGGTGACTCCCCCACCTCTCCACTTTGGGCAGGGGCAGGCCAATGCCAGTTGAGCTACAGCCCGGAAAGTCCTGACCATGCAGCTGGTGACCGACGGAGGGGAAGTGTGAAGGGGCTGACGGTGAGAATCATAGAATCATTTAGGTTGGAAAAGACCTTTAAGATCATCGAGTCCAACTGAGGAATGCAGAGGAAAGCAATGGAGGAGATAGAGTGCCTTGGTGGTACTTTGACTTTGGGAAGTTTGGGTTAGTTTCAACCTGGCGAGGGAAAGGTTCCCAGCACTGTCACAGCACACGCAGTCTCCTGACGCTTTTTGGTGTTACGCGCAAAAATGTTGGAACATTCTTTTTTCTTGCCCTGTGTCTGATCTTGTCTGTTCAGATTTAGCTGTATATGTAGTAAACAGCCAATTCTACATCAGGAGCAGCTGCAACACTTCTTGTAATCAACTTCTGCATTTTCTTTTTATTTTTTTTCCTACCACAAAGTCATCTGGGTCTGCATGAGGCAAACCAGTAAAGCACAAGGCTTCATAATTCCAGGATATTTGCTTTGAGATGACAGATGTAGGAATTGGCAGTGAGGTGGATGGGGAGCATGGAGAGCAGCTGTGTTATTAGTAGCAATTGATCTACTACGACAGCTTGTAGACATTATACCTGAGAATGGGGGCCCGTAATGCCAGGCACTACATACATGTGTCATGACAGCTAAAGCTTCCGAAGCAAACCAATCTCACTAGCCCTGGAAGTGGGAACGGGGACCGAACGCAGGAAATACCTCGCCCAGGATTACAGAGTGGGTCAATGAGAGAGAAGAAAATTGAACCCAATGCTGTTCTCTAATCAAATGGTATTTTCAGCACTGAGGGCAGAATCACTTGCAGGTAGCTAAATGAAGCAAATCAGCAGTGCCTATCAACTGTAGGGTTTGTTTTGTAGCTGCAAGCTGATTTGGAGTCACGATGAATCTCTTTTCCCTCATATTCTACTAAACTATCAAAACACGTGTAGACACTCAGAAAAATACAATGGCTGAAGATAACAGAGCCCTCAGCAAACAGCTGAACATGTTCTGCCTGGAGGGGTTGTACTAATCCATCACAAAAGGCAACACTAACCACCTCAGTTCACGAACTCATTTACTGCAGTAGATCTGATGTAGCTTCAGGCTGACTTGCTTGCTCCGGACTTGCTGGGCTGCCTCTTGGGCCTCGGCAAGCCCACTGGTAGGAAAAGGCTAAATTTCTCCTCTGGGTTTCCAGCATCCTTCCTCTTTGGTGCTGGGGTACAAGTTGTAGTCTTGAACTATGTCCTTTCTTGGAGAAACTTAGCAACCACTGAGGTTTCCTTTCTGACAAGTGCATAGAAAGTATATGAAGCATTTTTCATGCTAATCAGCAACAGGGTCTGCTATCTAGCTATACCTTGTGTTTCCTGTTCTCAGAAGACCTTTTTGTAGCTGCTTTTTTCTAGAAATCACGTTTCTGTTCCTGATAGTGGCAAACAAGCAACTGCCATGCAAATGGTGTGAATCAAAATGTCTCCTACATAAAGCTCTTTGATCCAAAGTGTGGTTTCCTTGGAATGTTGAATTATTTGATTCAGAGAAATTTGGGGGTGTAACAACAACATGAGTTTTGGAGCAACAAAGGAAGATAAAAGATTGCCTAGATCACGAAGGAGAAATTTCTTCCTGGCTCCTACAGGTGACCAGAGGAAATCTTAAACACTCAAAGCCCCATAGAGAGTAGTTTTGAAATAACAATTGTCCCACGCGACAAAATTTAGTTGTTTCATCAGCTTCTTTTGCAAGTCCAGTGAATCAGCTGCAGACTTTATACTCTTCAATTAAATAGAAACACTCACCGCAATCCCAACCAGCTATGGGGTTTTTGGTACAGCTTAGTTTAAGAACATAAACTGGTCACTACAGAAGACATGCTTTTGACTTTAATTAGTGAGAAACTGGGCCTCACAAGAAGTGCTTGGCAAGATATTTTTCAGTGTCTTTAAACCCTAGTCCTTCCCCACCGATACTTTTTAAATAATTCTTTGGAAACCTGCCCACAGAGGTTTCTTTAACACAGAAACAAATTTTCCCTCCCTTCTGTAGACACATAGGTTTATTGGTGTAAAGGTGCTCATAAACGTGCCAGCTGAAATTGTTTTATATAAACTTGCCTTAAAGCGGGGGAAGGGAAAGTATATTTTACTTGTTGTTGCCTTTTTTCTGCTGTAAAAGCATTTTGCACAGATTAGAGGATGAAAACACAGGTGAAATAAGCAGTACCAGTAGCTGTTAGCAGGATGAGCAGGGTAGCTGAAAAAACAGAATAGAAGAGAAGGCTTCTCTTGGGAAATACCAACCAGAATTTTCTCGCTACCCAAAAGGTAGGCTACTCGCACAATCCTTGGAATTTGTCATGTAACCTCTTTTTGCTAGCAACCCAACTGAGCCATTGCTATAGTGCATTACTACTAGCAGCTAGATGTTTGATAAAGCATTTTGGGAAAAGAACGGTATTCTCACCGTTAGCAGCAACAAAGATGACAGGACAATTTTGAAAGCTTCTGTTCTCAGAAAGTTTCTTCTCTTGTCACATGTGCTTAATAGGTTTGGATAGCATCCAGTGTCCAGCCTCTTATCAGAACCTTTCTACCTTTTAACGTCCTCCTGCACTGATGGATATCCTAAACATTAGCAAGCAACCTTATGTTGCAATAGTCGTAGCTTGGCTTCCTCTGGTAAACCAAATGTCATTTGTTCCATTAAAAAAAATCCCTAAATCTATAAACACTCATTTACAACCTCAACATTATTGAATGGCTTTCTTGCAGGAAAACAAACAGATCCCTGCTTGAATTCACTCCTCTGAGACAGTAAACGAGTAACCCTTCCCTTGCAAGCGATCCTCGCCCTGAAGCCCATGAGCTATTTGCTTTGCATGAAGGTAGCTCATGCATGAAGCCCTGACCCAGGCTGCGCTCGAGTCAACGGCTGTAGTGCTACCAGCTGCAGTGGGGATTTTGCAGAATTTGCCTTCATCTTTTTCCGTTAGCAGGTCAAAATCCTGAGGAAACACTTGGATGAAGAAATGAAAATCCAAAAGAGAGTTCAGGAAGGCCTTGCAAAGGATTAGGAAGTGAAGTAAATAAACATCAGGCAGGAACCAGTGGCCCACTCCCAGAAACACTGGAAACACCCACGAAAGCAAACAAAATCACTACCTAGCACTGCTGGAAACAGGGCATTCCTTAATCACCTGTGTCACATGATCCATTAACGATCATATGGTAGTAGCTATTTGCAAAGAATTGAGAGGGAAGACATTTATTGTAGGCGATGACACACTGTTTGCAGTGGCATATTCCACTCTTCCTCAGTTTTGCTTGTTGGACAAACAGCATCTGTGCCAGGATAATAAACTTGCTATATGCTCGATTTTTGACTCGGGTCAGAGTCTGGCTTGATTAAAAAATAATAAATTAACATACAAGCTGAGGCTTGGCATGCACGTTAAGTGAGTTTTGTAAGTGTAGTTGCATTACGGGGAAAAAAAATACTGAAGATGAATAGTTTGAAGTGCCACATATCCACAAATTAAATATGCTGATTATTTTTAAATCCATTTGTAATCAAAAGACTTTTTAAAAAAACCTTATTTTCTTTTTTTTACACTTATCGAGTGATATTTTAATGAATTGAGATATATTAGTTTTCTGTGAAATCTAAAACATTCCTTATGGTAATGCTGTGATTCCCGGTTCCAAGTTGAAATAACACACTCTAACAACATTAGCTTAGTGATTCTTCTAGTTGCATCATCCCAGCCAAAGGTGTCAGCCTCAGGCATCTCGTCTGAATTTGCCCGGCCCATTCTTGTGAGGCTACTCAGCTGCTGAAGTCTCTAGATGTTTTTCCAGAATCCTAATTTCCTATTATGAGGGAATCAGATGAGAAATAAGGTATGTTTAACTTCCATTTTCATCACGTGCCTCTTCATTCTCTTCTTTGTTGGGATCAAGCATACGGTTGCCTGTTACTGCTTCTGAGTTTAGCACAATGAATCCTGAGCTCAGAGAGACATTTGTTGACCCATTACACTTTTAGCTTCAGAAATCGAAAGCTGAACCAACCAGGAAAGTTGCTGCAAGTCGCAGCGGGTGGATAGAAGGGCTGCGGAGGTCAGGTGTTCAAAGGGCTCCCGTACCATCGAGAAACCGTGCGCAGAAACCTGTGTGGATAGGCCATGCAATGTAATTTAATGTATTCTGCATTACACCTAGTGTGGAATTCACCTCATTGCACTTTAATCATCTAAAAAATGAGACACTCAACGTTTCCCTGGGCTCCCTGTAGTCAGTGGGCAGAAAGAGACTCTTCATCTTTCCTATCCAGCTGCCTCCCTGTGTTTGGACAACCAAGGCTGCAATATGTGTGTTTGGAGTGCAAGAGGCTGGACTCACCAGAGGTCTATTTTAATGTCATTCTGTGCAAATGCACAAAAGCCATCTCCTGCAGATTTCTGGATGTTTTGCAAGCCAGTGTTTCCGACAGCTGGAAAAGGCTGATTCCTTTTTTCCCATGTGGGCAAAATTTTCAGGCAGAAGAGGCTGTTTCTGGGGAAGCTGAATGAACCTCAAAGGCTTAGAATTAACCTCCCTGGCCGTTGGGTAATCCATACGAACTGCGTGTAAGTGATGAGGCGTATGCAGAGGGGATAGGGAAAAGATGACCCCCTAAAAACGAGAGGAGGAAACTCTAATGAGCATATTCATTAGCCAAGGGCAGACAAGTACATCCTTCCTGTTCTCAGATAATCCTAAGCAGACGGCTCTTTATTTGCACAGTGTCCTCAGCCCTTTCGGATGGCCTGGCTAGTCTCCGAGAGGAGTCAGAGCAGCCTGGGGGGCCTGCCCTGCCTCAGCAGACAGATGTGAGCCAGGTTTACATGTGTGGTTGACATCAATTAGCTGAAGTAAGTTTCCATTTTCCAAAGGGTCATGTCAGAGTAATTCCAGCAAACACAGGGAAGCTAGAAGGCTTTTGCCCACTGACCAAGTCATCCCGATGATTTTCCTGACCACAAATGACAAACAGTTAAGAAGCATGTGAACTTGGGAGTGTAACCTCTCCAAAACAACAAGGAAGGAAAAACAGAGCTTCAACTAATAGCACTGCTTAGCATAAAACCAGTGTAGTTAATGACTCCAGCCCAAATCTGCAACCAGTCTGAGCAAATGCATTGCAAATGGAGCCTTCCTGAAGTCTAAAGGACAGGACACGGGACCGCCCAAGGACCTATTCTGGGACAGCATCACCAGGACAGAGCAGACTCCATGTTGTTTCCATAGGCTCTCAAGCAGTTTGGCACCATTGCAAGAGACAGAAATCCTCGGTAAGTGTTTAGTTAACTAACATTTGTATTATAAACAGTGGGTAAAGGATGAGGAAATAGGACTTGAGCAAACCGTGAGAAAATGCCGTTTAGTCTGAGACCACAGCAAAGGGACTCCTAATCAAGGCAACACTGTGATTTTTCAGATTCCTCTGCCACACTATATTACAGCCTGGCTCCAGTGACGGAAGAACGCTTATTAAAATAAATTCTGATTAGAAAGCATTAATTTGAGTAACAAGGTTGCCGTTCTGCAGCTCAGATATTTTTCCCAGAATTGAACTTCGGAAAGATGAGCTTATGCAGAAAGTGCGCTGAGAAGGTACTTTCCTGGACTAAGACAGAGTGATCAGCAGAGATATTGATCGTGCTGTCTCTGGAACAACAGCAAGAATTATGTATTGATTTCTCTGGAGACTGGATTACGTATCGATTATGCTAGCTGCAAAGCAGAGGCCTAAGTAATGCTATCATCTCTGGCTAAAATGGTGCCCATAGAGTAGTGAAGTCAATAGAAAGGGGAGATGAGAAATCCATTGAGTCAAAGGGTAAAGTCCCAGGGCAATTAATTAAATGGCAAAACTCTCCTTGGCTCAAGCAAGACCAGGATTTCTACTTAAGTATTTAGCATCCTGAAAAGTCTCCTAATAGGAACCCAAAGGGCGCAGCGAATAACGCTTTGAGCAAGTAAATAATTTTAGCCCATCCTGAATCCATGTAACACACTGTGTTCAGACAGGCACTTCATTCATTGCTTACTTCAACTGGGTCATTAATGAAATGCACATGGTTTAGAAAAATTTGAAAACTAGCTGTGGAGATAACTCTTGGATCAAGCCTTAAGGGACCATCCACTGTAGCCAGTGAAAAGCGATATTGCCTTTTATCAGCAAGATAATAAGCTTACAGGGGGATGGCGATGACTCGCTGGATAGAAGTGATATAAGCTGAATTTGTACGAGAAAGGTAACAATGTAGAAGACAGTCCCCGAAGGCTCACCTTTCAACACACAAAGCCTCTGTCTCGTATTGAACTCTGCAGATTGCTTTACAGAAGCTTAATGTTTCTTTCTTTCAGAGCTTCCCTTATAGTGACATTCAGCTTTTGGTTTGGCCATTCCGAAAACTAATTATAACATGTTCCCTAGAAGGCAATTAGTAAAACTAAATAGTTAGAGGAAGAGGTCTCAGTACTTGAATCCAATTCTTGGTACCATATGACCTGCCCTTCCAGGATTCAGCCAGAATCATTAAAAAGTGATACATGAAACTTTCCTTATGGGAAATGGAAGGCTTTAGCGATCAGTAAAGATGACTCACTCAGAAGTGCAAGTGCTGAAGTTTGCATTTATTTTGGTGGTGAAAACAGAAAGGGGGAAAGAAATCTCAAGGAGGGAGCAGCCGAAGGCAAAGCTCCTCGGCATCAAGATTAAAGCAACAGTGTGCAAAAAGAAAACTACTCTGACAATGCACCAAGCTGAGAGAGGGTGTTTGTGAGCAGGAGCCTGGACTCAGCTGCATGGCTTTGTTCAGCAGAAGGGCTCATATATCATTTTAATTTCATCTCACCCGTATTACTTAAATGTTTTCTTCTCCATAAAGAACTGATTTGAGAGACAAGCACATTTTAGCCAGTAGGCAAGTGGAAGGCCAGGCACTGCTGGTCAGCCAGTTTCCCTTTCACAGGACTTTTCCCTCCCTTCCTTATCCTATAATTGTTCATAAAAACAAAGACATATTTTCATTTAGCAAAATACCCATTGCTTGCCTTAGACTGGAGTAAGGAGGTTATTGCTGTGTTCAGCTAACCTCTTGCAGCGAAGAAAAAAATTGCAAATGTGGCCTTTATTCTGTGCATTTCCTGGAGGAAAGGAGACTGAACAGGAATTCAGATAAGAAAACTAATGCTGTTGCTGTTCTTCATATTCTGTGAAGTAAATTAATGGGGCTAACAATGCACATTAGACATCCTATTCAGTAACATTTTTAGTACCCAGCTGAGTCCAAATATAAACTATAATGGCATATTGAGACTGTCTTAAGAGCCATTTCAAATCAATTTAGTTTTATATAGTGTCTCTCAAAGTATCTCAAGGTGATTTACAGTGAAAAAGAAAATAATGGGCTAGTGATTTAGTAGAATAAGGCATGGCAGCTGTCAGGCAGGAAGGCAAAAATGCTGCACGGAGATGCAAAACTCTTATTTAAAAGCAGTACAAAGGTAAACATATCTCTTTGCTCTTCCAGTACAAGAAGCAGCCAGGTAATGAAGCCAGGCTGGGTTCAGTTTAACTCAACTGTTCCACAAAGCACTGAGGGCTTTTCCATTTACAGACTGAACTGGAACCTAAAACTGAACCATTCCCACTCAACTATTGAGATTAGGAAAAGCCAGGAAAGAAATATTTGTGACCAATTCATTTTAGCAGTTTTACCATCGTATTTCACAACCTCAGAAATTTTAGACTTCCTGTGGGTTGGACTTTTGCCCTACGGACTTATTAAGTCAAGAAGGCAGCTTTAAGCGCCTTTTTCATGGAAACTGTTAAAGCCTTTCTTGAAGATGCGAGACTCTAGTCAAGCAACCTTGATCTTGCCAGTGTGGCAACCGTTGCGCTGCTCCCGTTAAGCAAAGGCAACCTGCAGGTGGACTTCCCTTCAGATCACAGTACTGAAGTGGCAAATGCCTCGTTGGGTCTCTTCCTCTTAATGGCCAAGGCCCTCTCACCAGTGCCTGTCCCCACGTAGCCCCCGAGGATTAACCAGCTCACAGCTGGACCTCCTCGGAGAAGCAGGTTAACAATTCTTCAGAGCGTGTTTCAAGGATGGGGGGGTGTCTTCAGCTTCAAGACACCTCTTCTCTGGGTTTTCGCTCTCCCGCTCACCACACAAGTGAAGCTGCTAAGGAAGCCATGAAAACTCTTGTATTTTGGCATCCTCAGCGTGAAGTACTCTTTACATTTCCCTCCCATCAAATAGTTCAGAATGGCCTGTTGGATATGAGCATTTGAACCAACTTTAGGCAAGAGCCAGGGAATACTAATGTCTTCCTAGGTGGGGAGCGGCGTACATAGAATCACAGAACAGCTCAGGTTGGAAGGAACCTTGAAAGATCATCTGGTCCAACCTTTTGTGGGAAAGGGAGCCTAGACAATATTATTTAGCATCCTGTCCAATAGCACCTTGAAAACTTCCAGCGATGAGGGCTCTACCACATTCCTAGGGAGGTTGTTCCTACGGGCCACTTCTTCGAGAGGTCTAAACCACCCATTTTCCCTTCCAGGTGCCAGGATGCATTCAGACTTTGTCATCGCTGTTGCCTGTAGGCCAGTGAGATGGTGGAAGCCTGACCTGCTCATGCCGTCCCTGGCATCGACCACAACAAAAGGCTGCTAGACCGCTTCTCGACTTCCCCAGCGAGCACACAGGGGCTGTTCAGGAGGTTAAAGCTGCGAAGAGCCTGAATTGTGATTACTTGAAAAAGTGCCTCCCCCCTCAACCATCTTGGCAAGTGCTGAGCTTGTTCAGCTGCCTCGGGGCTGATGCAGAGCGTTCTCACGCAGAGCTTTCCACGCGGGAATTCGCTGCTACCACACGTTTGAGTTTGCAAACCGTGCGGTGTAGCACCATCTCGCAGACAGTGGCTGCGCGAGTCGCATGAGGCTGTAAGTACTGGTGTGATGTCTATTCATCTGGGAAAGTGTTTCCTTTTCCTTTTTGTGGTGCAAGTAGTATATGTTTTATTAAATAAAGTGCATGTTCCCTATGCAAATGAATGCTGACACATTGTATGTTAAATATGTATGACATTTAAAAATCTAAGCAAGAACTAAAAATCATTTATAAATATTAAAGAGCATGAAGTCTACTTTTTGTTTTCATTTTGCTTCTGATCCTGCACTCTGGGAAAAATACTCCTCACATTATAAGACTGAATTATCTGTCCAAGAACTAAACCTATAATTTTATTCTATCAGTCAAGCTGTATGTCACACTATTTTTATATCAAGACAATCAGGTTCTTTGAAGCACAGACACACACCTACTTAAAAGAAGCATTCCTCTGAAAGCAGACGACTTTGGAATCAGCGGCAATTTGTATCTTTCAAGGGACTGATAACTAAATGGAGAAACGCAGTTGCTAATGAAAAGATGTTTCTTTGCTGGCCAGGATGATATTCCATCAGGACATTTGGATCCAGATTCATCCATTTTGACTGCAAGCATCTAACCTGGCTTCGAATTACTGACTTCTAATGGCTTAAAATGTGTCCTTTGGAGATTCTTATTTCTCCTTGCTGACAAGAAAGGACAGTAGGCCATCTGAACTCCTAGCCTGAGCACCTTAGTTAGGTATCTAAAAAATTAATCCAGCCCTTGCTCTAGTTTTTTAAGTACTTGTTGTGTGGGAGTCCTGTTAGAAAATCTACTATTCAATCCATTGCTATGGCACAGTCAACTTCACCTCTAGGAAGTATCTTCTGCTTCACAGGGCTTAAACATCCCTGTGGGAAGAAGCAGAAGTTTCCCCTTAAGAAAAAAAAGCGCAGAGAGACCTATGCAGATGTTAAAGCACCACCACCAGGGAGGCAATTTTAGATTACAAGTGAAGGAGCATATCTTTGTTCTCCCTTCTGCCTCAATATGTTAAGATAACTTGCAAATACCCATAAAGTTTCAGAACAGACTGTAAATACCCTGTGCCCATTTTACATACTGAGAAACCAGGTACACAGGTCAAATATGAAGTGCAGAGCATGGCAGAGAATGGAAACTCCAGCTCTGGAGTCCCAGTAATTTCCCTTCCTGTGACACCACCATTTTTTCTTGATGAAGAAGCACCTGCTCTCAGATTGGTTTTCACCGCACATTCACTTACCTCACTAAACTATTTCATGTTCTTCTGCTGCACTACGGATGGCAGCAGTGCCATGGGACAGCAGTGAAAGGGTTTGGCATCTGGAAACCTGCACCAAGACTGGCTGAAATGAAGCAGTACTATCCTTCTCTCACTTTACTAGCCCTGCTATCAGAAAAAATGCCTTTCTCCATTTCCAGACGGGAACTGAAGCAGTGGGAAATATTTTCCCTTGGTATTTGTCCCTCGTTCCTCTGTTGACAGAAATTTTAAGACAAATGGCCATTTTGGTGGATTTAAAAAGCAGTGGAACTTCATGCCCCTAATGAATGGGCAGCGGGAACTCATACTGGCAGTGCTTAATGGCTGCACATGAAACTAGCCAGGCTCAGTAAATGAAACCAGATCCCAAAAATGCAGTCTGGAGATAACTGAAAGTATGCATTGAAATTTATTGTAGGAAAATGACTGACTGGAAAAAAAAGTGGTCTGCTCTGCCCCTGCACCTCCAAAACATATTGTACCATTTAAACACTCTAGAAAGACATCTGCCAAAAACGCAATTAATTCTCCTGAAGGTCAAATGTATTTCTCCCGTAAAACAGTTGAAGCAGCAATTGTATGTCTTGATTACTCTTATGAAAGCGACTTAGGAAAAATCCTAGGATTGTTCTTGTGTTTGAAGTTGGATGTTTATTGCTTACTGGCAGTGACTTTTGTTGCAAAGGTTAAACGCGGTCAGCAAATGATCGTAACCCCCCCCAAAAAAAGGGTTAGTCCCAGTGCAGCCTGTCCAAAATCCCCGCAGCAGATCTGTAGTTCTGTTTGGAGTGCCACCCTGTGGACACAGCTGCTCCCATGAGCTCCTCTCCTTCCGACAGCCCAACGCTGAGGGACCAACGGCAGAGGACACAAGGAGAGGTGACAGCATCTCTCAGCTCCAAACCACGCCGGCCCACGTCAGTCTTACATGTCCCTGGCTACCCTGGGGCAAATGGGGGGGGGGGAGGAGTGGGAATTTTTGTACCCAAATACAGTGCCTGTTACCAAAGACCATTTTTGCCGGTGCTTTCTACACAACGGTATACGAAATGCCACCGCCTCTTTCGAGCTGGGTAGGAAATAATTGTGGCATCTGTTGATAACAGCTGAGGTCTCTTGCATCACACCCCAGATGTAGAGCTTTGCACTCCGAGAAGAGACCTGAGAAGCCCCCTGCTCATCCACGGATAAATTAAGCCCCTGGTAAGCTCAAGTTCATCCTTAGAAGTCCATTTCTGGATTGGATTATAACTTTTTTTCTCTCCGACTGTTTGTATAAGACTTGCAGGTTTAGTCACTGGAGATTGCCACCATAAATTTTAGGAGTCTGGCTTACAAAGCCTGTAACAACCTAACCTTGTTTAGCAAAGGTGTGCCTTGCAGCATTCCTTCAGTAATGCCACTTTGGCTGCCCCTTACCTCTGGGGTGAGGTATTTCATCATGATTTCCTTTCCTTTCTCTCCCAGCTTTTCATCTGGAGCAATTTCATATTCTGCCTGGAACAGATATAAAAAAAAAGTCAATATTTGCACTCACATTTCACCATTTTAACTTCATTTTGGATGTGGCATTAACAGAATGCTCTGTCTGAAAAATCTGAAGGATAAATACCATTTTCTGATGGAATTAAAACCCGTACACACAATCCTATTAAAAACCTTCCACTATATTTTGACCAAACTCTAGTGGTGCATTTTCTGAGACAATGTCTCTTAATTAACACCAATACAATTTAATGTATTTATATTTTATAGCCTTGCCAAGCCAGCTTTCAGAAAGCGTTCAGTGACAAGAGACAACAACTTTATTTGGTTTTGCTCAAAGGGAAGGCGGACACAGAAGGTAAAATGATTTCTCCGAGTAGTAAAGAAAGCGAATATTTGTTAATTGTTGCCACAGTGGTATTTCAAGCACCAGGTGAACTCCTTCTTTTTGGTCGAATGTGTCTTTCCTATTTATTTACGTCTTCCCCTTGGCCTAACAATACTTCTGCAAAGCAGAGAGACTTGCCCATCACTTCTTTTAGTGATCCTTGACTCAGTCCCTCCAGAAGGCAGATCTAAGAGCCAATTTCTTAGGCAGATTTGTTAGGGCCAAGATAAAACAAGACACACCATTTAAAGGAATAGACACTATAGGCAAAATTCTCTTTGACTTCCCTGTTGCCTTAAAAAAGACAGCACCACATTCCCCCACGCAAAGTTTACCTACGTTTTAAAATTCTGACTGTTCTATGTATTGTAGCATTACTGACTTTTGATGAGTTTCAGGACAACATTTACATAAGAAACAAAAGAAGCATTACTTGTGCACCACGAAGACATTAATCACTTCAGTTCAAGTTTTGGATCTACGGCAGGCATTCGAAGGAAACACGCGCCGCATGGGAACCCAGTGGCTAAACGACAATGACAAGTTCTTAGAGACATTCCCTCTTGGCACTGCCCAGGATATGAAGCTTTAGCCTTAGGATCAAAATATTTTCCAGAAAAAAAAAAAAAATGAAGACAGCCTAACAGCTTTCATGACTGTTTATATTAAAAAAAGGATCCCAGAAAATTCTGCCAAACCAATTAAGTAACCTGGTCCAATACAAGCTGTCTGCGATGATAAATGAGGGGGAAGTTATAAAAAAAAAAAAAAGAAGGTAAATCAGACTGAACTGGCAAACACTTGGAAGAACAAATTTCAGAACTATTGCCCACTGGAAGACGTATGCACTGCTCCAAGCTTGATGCAATAAATCCGAAGGCAGGCTGTAATGGATACCCTAGCTAAGCAGACCTAGGAATGACATGAAAACCACAATGTAGTAATAATGCTATTACCCATCTATCTGGCCAGTGCTGATTTAGCTATTGCAGCTTAAGTCTGAAGCTACATATTTATACACATACATAGCAGGTTGCTTGAACAATCTAGAATTACGATCTGATTTGGTTTGGGAAATGACAATGACCGCAAATAACAGAGAAACCTGTATTATTGATGAAAAATACACCAAAAGCTAAAATCCACAAGTGCAGTACTTCTCTTTTAGTGATCATTTTAGGGATGAACTGATTACGTTCTCATAAAACTTAATACATGGGTTTAAAAAATCTTTCATCCAATTTCCTGTCCTTTTAGATGGTATCTGAATATGGGTCATTTCAGCTCTTAAAGCACAGACATTCTCAAATGTTTACAGCATCTTAACAGCATTTTTCTCCATGATTCCTTGCTAGGGGATAAAACAATGGCAAGAGTAACAGAAGGAACTATTTTTTTAAAGGTGAAAGTTGCATCTTCTTTGGACCTTACTGTTTATGTTTAGGTTCACAGACAAACTAGGTGTTTTTCATATAAAAGAAAACAGAAATAATGTATTTTAATAAAAGAAAAGAATTGTACTTAAATGTAACTGTCTGTGCAGAAGACTGCAAAGAAAGGAGAACTCCTTGGCATTGTCTCAGCATGGAAGTATCTAGGAGATCTTCTGAGTCCTCCATTCAATGCTATTTACAATTAATCCAATAATGACCATTTCTCTCTCCTTCATTTGCTTTTAGAGTCTGGAACCTGGTAATATATTGGCTCCCTAGTAAAAAAAAAAAACCTGATTCAAAGTCATCATCTGCCATTTGAAGTGCACCAGGGAGATGTCAAAAAATTTGGTGTCCTTTTTGCCACAGATTACATTTACATCCCATCTGAATTGTACCACAGGAAGCAAATTAGGACAGACCAGAAGACAGAAGTTTAGCAGGAATTGGATCAGTGTTTTGAAATGCAGTTCCTGATGGGATCCAACATATGCAGAGCTAAATGCACGCACGCGCACACACACACATATACACAGTGTATCTAATTCTATCTCAAGATAGTTGGGAAGGAATAAAAGGAAAGTTTAATTATACTTGCATTTGACATCCTCAGAAAATGCGACACTGTGGTGGTGAAGGTAGGAAGTGACAGACAACTGAGGATGTGAGAAGGAACCATAAGCTCCAACTGTGAACAGTGTTGATTTCACTGGAGCTCAAGTACTAGAAGCCCGTTTCATTTTGTTTCCAAGTTCATTATTACTTCTCCCTTCAGTGCCACTTTCGAGCTATTCGGCAACAGATAACCGGTACATTTTCAGCCATGGGCTGTTATTGCAGGAAGAATTACTCGTGTAGAGAGACAGAGTGACTTCGCCATGCTCACTCTGCCGCATGCCTGGGAAGCATGTCAAGGTCCTCAACTCTCAATCTTGTATTTAAATCACAAGATACATCCCCTTCTTCCACAATACTCAAAGGCATGGCTACAGTTTGCAAATCCCTAATTGCTAGAAATAACATCGTTACTTAAAATCCATGTGGAACAAAATATTTTCCATTATTCCTTTGATGAATCCAGGCATGTGTTTCAAGGCTCCTGCTCTGAAGTCTAATAGCTTCTCCATGCCCTAGTTAGGTCAGACAGGGCCCTATTCATAGCTCATAAATGAGGGGAGGATTTATGATCACCCTGACTGCATGGGACGAGCTGCAGGCAAGGCTCTTTCTGCGGGCAGGCGCGGATCCTTCAGTCCAAATGGCGAGAGGATGTGGGCTGGCCGCCGTTTGTTGCTAACTTTTTCTTTTGGCTGCTGTTTCGGAGGTAGTAGTTACTTCAGTGGCTCCCGCTTCCCTAGAAGCAACCCTGGCTGAATGGGGGCGTGGGGGGCGCAAAAAGTCCTTCCCTTCGGAGCAGCCGCCCTCGGGATGCGCTGAGCGAGATCGGATGGGAAAACGCACTTCCACTGGGAAAGGGAGCAAGGTCCAGCCTGTGGCTGGCTGTGAGACAGGGCCCTGAGCTCATGGATGGTCGAGCAAGAGATTTGGGAGCTGGAGGGTGCCTGTGACCAACGGAGAGCATCACTGGGGCAATGGCACAGGGACCCCGCAGGGGCTCGCATCAGCAACCTGAATTCTGACACATCGTTTTATCTAGTGTTTGATTTTTCACCTTAATATTCTTTGAGTTCCTGAAGTTGTGTGGCTTAAAAATTATGTGAAAATCAAAAAACGGAGCCAAAGGAATCACTCTGCAGATCTGGAAGGACTCTCTCCCAGGGCAGGTAGCTGCTGATTGCCTGCGGGAGCGTGGCACGGCCGCAGGAGTTGGACCCTCGCACCCACCAGGAGATGGAAACAGACACTCCCACCAGAGCAGTTTCGGCTTCTTGGTGTAAGTCAGGAGCAGCGGAGTTGCCTTCTGAGCATCTGCAGGAGGCTACTGGCGTTTCGGTCCCAGTTTTACACCTCTGTTATCCCCAGTATCTCTCTCTGCTCCAGCTCCTGCTCACTCCTTCCTCGGAGTGCAGGCTCTGCCCTCTTATTGCTCTGCGCTCCAGCGACTGCCCTTGCACTTGCCTCCGCTGGAGATTTAAAATCTGTGACTGAAAATTGGAAGGCAAACCCCAAACAGCTGGGATTCATAATAACTCGCATTTCTAAATGAAAAGTGAACTTGAAACCACATTTTTCTATTTAAATGCAGGGCAAAAAGAGCCCTTTTGACTGTTTAAAAACACATTTTGAGTTAATGAGTTTGTTGATATCAACAAACTGGCATTTCTGATGGAAAAAGCCTTGAACAGCTTTAAGACACACATACACAGATGGTTTATATACCATGTAAGGGACTTAACCAAACGAAATCTCCCTAACAGTGAGACAGGGTTTTTACAAATGGCATTAAATGGATGCTCGCTCATCCTTTTACCCCAGATAAGTGTAATGTCTAGTGAAGCGTTCAGCTGAAAAGTCCACCCGAGGGGATCGTGCCTCTCACCCCTGGCCCCCGAGCCTGGATAGCACAAGCAGAAACAACCTGGAGAGGCAGCGGGGCTATTTTCCTCCAGAGGATGTATTTCTGTGCGACTGCAATGCAAAGAAATAACATCATACAGGTTAGAGAGGAAATAATGTCAGGTTCTTTTCTCCTTGACCAGAATTAACCATATTCTCCTCCAGTCAATCTAAATCTGGTCCACATGAAAATGCTAAAACCCTCCCCTGGAAAAAAAAAAAAAAAAATTAAATTAAAAAATTATGAATGTGAGTAGATGAAGCAGGAAAGGGACTCCAGAAGCTAAAGTCTTCCTTATAACAGCACACAAAAATGACAGGAGAGGAGAGGGGAACATGAAACGTCAGGAGCCAGCACCCCGGGAATGTGCTGGTGAGAAGGGGACAGGGGCAAGAGGTCCCCACTGAAGTGCCGCCTTCTTGTGCTGGAGGCACGGGCTGCGGGGAAGGAAACGTGTCTTGCTAGCAGATTCCCTGCTCACTGATCTGCCTTTCAGCACAGGGAACGTATCCCCTAACACTTTATTTTAATGGCTATCTTTCAACAGCTCCGAAGTTGTATGTTGTTGCTAAAACATTTGTAAGCACAGCAAAGCATGCTTTAGGGCTGTGCATGATTTCTTTGTTAAGGGCTTATAGGGGAGCTGATTTAATCATAAACCATCTCCGTTTAACGATAATAGTTTATGTTCGCATAGTTCCTTCATCTGAACGGCTACGTAAGGGTTTGGTGAACTATTCATGGGAGATCTTTGTGTTTACATGCACACAGATAAGCACGCAATGCATTCAGAGGCACAAGCTGCAGCCATCCGTACTTCTTACTAGATATTTTATCAAGTCAGGACCTCTCTCATGAAACTGTTTGTACAATATCCATAATAAGAGATGGCTCTCTGTCCTTATAGCCTTACTGTACCAGCTAGGAGAAGGGGTTGCTGTTGCCCCATTTCCCAGCCAGCCAGCCACACTGATGGCCGCTTACTGGTCCCACAGCAGTGGTGGGAACCAAAAACCCACAGCTCCACCAGCACTGTGCTGCAAAGCTCTGCATCTCTTCATTTTTATCGCTTTTATCATTTAATGTTGGGGCCTACTGCTTACAAAGCACATATCTTTGTAGTCCATTTTACAATTGATAAATTGTGGCTAATTACCCAAACACTGTTCTCAGAAAACATGTAGAAACTTTATGCCTCCGAGCACTTTAATCTCAATTATTGGTTGAAATTGGCCAAGGTATTCACAAGTTTTAGAGGGAACTGACAGATATATACCTACACGGATGCAGAATTTAATGATACACATCCTTTTTTCTTCAGAAAATAGCCAAACAACTGTTTAACTGTACAGACAAAAAACCCCAGATGCTGCTGCAATTAGATTTGCAGGAGACTACATCAGACGAGGTTAGTTATTGCACCCAACAGTTGAAATAAATATCCAGCAAAGAGAGGATCTTTTTTTTCTCTTTATGTATTCTGGTCTGCTAGGTCTGGTTGATTTTACCAGTCTTTGGAATCAAAGGTGTGAGAGGGAGCTTGCAAAACTTAGTCTCACTTAAGTATGGGAATGGAGGTTGTTGGTAGGCTGTTGAGTGTCTGACTCAGCTTCTGGTTTCCTCCCAGGAGCCCTGATCGCTGCTTTCTTTGCAGACAGTTGAGTGCACTGGTTAAAAACCTGTATTAAAAAGTGGGAGGCATCAATTACTGGCTTCTGCCAACGACTTACTGTGTGACCTGGTAAAGTCACTTAGCTGTGCTCTGTAAAAGAGAGGTGGTCCTACCCCTCAGTGTGCAAAAGCTCTGTGAGCCTCTCATGAACAGCTAAATATTTTCCTCTGTTATTTTTTTCTTTTTATTTGATATTACACAAAAGCTAAGTTTTGCATCTCATGTTAGAAAAATAACTAAGTCAAAAGAAAATGGAGACTTCTGGCTTTTTCTGCTCGGGGCTTGTTACAGCAGGTGGTCTCCAAAAGGTTTCACATTCCTGGTGGTCTCAGAATAGAGCTGTAAAGTCAAACTTCTGGTTTCATTATAGGACTTTTTTTGCCTAACGTAGGACTTGGCCTGAATCCCACTCCTCAACGCAGTGTGACCCTGCTGGGCGAATTTCAGTAGCAATCATCCAATTTAATGGCTATGGTCTGTGTTGAAAAGAAGCTCAACATGTCCCAGCCATGTGCGCTCGCAGCCCAGAAAGCCAACCGTATCCTGGGCTGCATCAAGAGAAGCGTGACCAGCAGGTCGAGGGAGGGGATTCTGCCCCTCTGCTCCGCTCTGGTGAGACCCCACCTGCAGTACTGCATCCAGATCTGGGTCCCCAACATTAGAAGGACATGGACATGTTGACATGAGTCCAGAGGAGGGCCACAAAGATGATCAGAAGGCTGGAGCACCTCTCCTACGGAGACAGGCTGAGAGAGTTGGGGTTGTTCAGCCTGGAGAAGAGAAGGCTCCGGGGAGACCTTAGAGCAGCCTGCCAGTACCTAAAGGGGGGCTACAAGAGAGATGGGGAGGGACTTTTTACAAGGGCCTGTAGTGATAGGACAAGGGGTAATGGCTTTACACTGAAAGAGGGCAGATTTAGACTAGGTATTAGGAAGAAATTCTTTATTGTGAGGGTGGTGAGGCACTGGCACAGGTTGCCCAGAGAAGCTGTGGCTGCCCCATCCCTGGCAGTGTTCCAGGCCAGGTTGGATGGGGCTTTGAGCAACCTGGTCTGGTGGAAGGTGTCCCTGCCCATGGCAGGGGGTTGGAACTAGATGATCTTTAAGATCCCAAGCCAAACCATTCTATGATTCTATATGATTCTATGGGTTGCTCGACCTTAATATTGCCTAATACAGGGATTTTCATGGGCTGGGAGCAAGCCTGTACAGAATTTGAAATCAATAAACACAGGAGACTGCTGTTAATTAGCATTAAAAAGAAGAGAGAAAGAGTAAATATTCAGATCTTCACACAGCCAGGGATTTTGTCCATGAAATCCTCATACTGCCAGTCTGAGCCTAACTGGGAAAAGATTCCTGGCCCAGTAAAGCTATGCAGGGCAGCTCCAGTCTGCAAAAATAACCTGGGAATGGGTGCAAAGCACACCCTTGCAAAAGGATTTGGGGATATCTGTCCGGGATTGCTCAGAGAGTGAGATTTAAAACAATGCCCCAGTCCCACCACAAGCTTTCGCAGGACCCGTGTCGCCTATGCTGCAGGGATGGTGGGAGGACACGGAGTTTCAGCGCTTGGCACCACTCCACGGGTCTTCGGGAGAATGAAGTGACACAGTGCCCTCAATTCCCGCAGCCGGAGGTGGGCCGGGCAGCTGGTGCTGCTGGGAGAAGCTGGGAGAGGCTCCGGGCAGTGCCGCAGCGAAGGTTATCCCGCCGTGCTCTGGGGCTGGTGGCACTGGGGACACACACGGGGGGGACAGTAATTTTGCCTTTTGCCCAGATGTTACGACCGCTGTCAGCTGAACGGGTACTGCCAGGCGTGTGCAGGGTTCGCACGATGTGGGCTTGTTCTCTGCAGCCCCTGGGCACCGCTGGAACCAAAATGGGATGCCTGCCACTGCGAGGAGGTGTGAGAAAAGAACAGAGCCTCACTAACCCTCCCCAAGCTGAGGACGGCTCTGTCTCTTCTGTCTGAAATTAAAACCACTTGGACGCAGACCTTTTGTGGCTGTGTCCCGAAGGATCTCCTCAGGGCTGCGGGCGTCACATCTTACGTGGCATTTCTGTGGGGATGCCTCCCCCCAGACGAGTGCCTGATGTTTCATCAGCGGCAGACACCTCACTAGACAATGCCGGTTCGGTGCAGGACAAACACATCCAGGGGACCCGAAATGTCCTCCTGCCCGACGGCCTTGAGCACAGCTGCACAGAGCGTTTGTCAGGTATAGCAGTTTCATGTACCTCGATGCCTAAACCTTCCACTGGGGAAAAAACACGACCAGTGCTAGGAATATCAGGTAGAAGTTGTGACCAGCTAAAACTGATTTGAGTAGGACTTTATCCAACACTTTCTGTGATGCTGTAGATTTGCTGTAGATATGGCAGTACTAACATAAACTTTAAGTGACCACGTGTCCTCTCCCAGACTCTTACTTTAACAACTTCAGTGCAATCCTCACATCTCCCTATACTTCAGAATAGCTTCACCATGGTACAAACAGAAGAAATTTATTCCTGTTAGTATGCATCATTTTGCTTTTGACTGTCAGCGTTAGCCAGAGAGCGAAGCCCCCCAGACACTCACACTCAGCAGTGACAAGTTCATCTTCCTCTCTGGTATGATTTAGCCTTTTGGCTCATCAACACCCGACCATTCCACGGGCTTCCAGAAATAAACCCACTGAGAGACTTTTCCACCGTGAACAGCTTCTCCTGCTGGCACTACACAGGGCCAAGTGCTGCCAGACTGGGAAAGAGCGTCAGGTCCCCCTGGGGCTGGGGGGTATTGCTCAGTGGCCGGCTTAACCGATAGCTCACTGGGATGGAAAATGGAGCAGATTTTTTTCTTGATGACCTTAACCAAGTCACTTCTAAACCTTGCGCCTCTGTTCTATTTGAAAGACCAGGATAACAATCAGGATGTCCTTTGTAAATCACCCTGAAGCCTACCGACGAAAAGGCTTGGTAAGAGATAGATATTAGCATTATCGTACTCCTCATCCTCTCTTGTCAGTCCATTCATCATCTTCCCTTTCCTCCCAGTGCCTCCCAGCATCGCAGGCTTCACCCACATTAAAAGACATCGCTCGGCGCAGCTCAGCTGCTTGGGCATTGACACGGAGGGAGGCTATGCCAGCACCGTGCCGGGGCGCCTGTCCTTCTCCCGCGCCGGTGGCTCGTGCTCCCCCAGGCTGGTACCGAGCCCGCGTGCAGCGCTGCCCCTCGACCGCCGCCGATGCTGGGACGCTGACGGGGTCAGCCCTGTCTGCTGTTTGCTCAGGTGCTAAAGACACACAATCGCGTCCCACGAAACAGCGATTGCTTGGGGTCGGGGGAGTCTCCTCCGGCAGGAGAGCGCTGCGAAGCACCTCAAAATATCACAAGAATTGACTTACCACCGAGTCAAGGAACCTAATGCAGCACTCGAGCTCAGGTCGAGTTTCACAGAACTGCCGAAAGAGAAGCCTTCCGATCGGCTGCTTTTCACATATGCTGCAGTAATCTCTCTCTAGAGGCAATAAAGAGAAGAAGAGAAGCATGAAAATGAGAAGAGCTATGCCGTTTGGGTTGGTTAGGAGTTTCAAGCATTGCAAGTGAGTGCAGAACTACAACCCCAGATCAGAACTGCCGCCTTCTCCCCACCACCATGTTTCAGGTATCCAAATACTAAGACTCAAACGAGAGAGGCTCGATTTTATAGAGCTGATGTTGGTAAAAGTCCCGCAAAAGCCATTCAGCTATTATGAAAAAATAATTTCACATTTTTCTGTGGTGGAAATATATGCACTCTGCAAAGGTACCGCTCAGACTGGTGGTGTTTGTGGGCATGTGGGGAGCAAATTACAAGTCCTTGAAACATGAGTCATACATTAAAGGGTAGGAAAAGCTGGAATTTGTGGAGACCTTCCTGGATGCTTCCTAGATATGCACTAAAGTGCCCCTAATCTCTGGAAATACTCAACCCACTCTCTACTAAACAATTATTGCGAACTATGTATTTTCGAAGGTTTCAAAATTCCTGCTTTTTACTTGCTGAGCATTAACGAATAGATGGAGCATATGGCATCTAGCTGGTTTCAGTTTCACACAGCACTCCTTTACAGAACTCTATTTCCCCTTAAACACCATGTTTAAATGCCGTTCCCCTGTGCTGGTGCATCCAGAACCATCATGCACAGTAAAGCGAAAGGTCCTTTACCCATCACAGGGACAATCTGCAGGAAAACATGGGAGAAGGGCAGGCACCATTAACTGGCATTGCACCAGTACAAATGCCAAGGGCTTTGGATATTTTTCCGGTGAGAGCAGCAAATCCCCCAGCCTGTTTGGAGCAGCAGTACTTGCTCGAGACACATTCCTCTAGAAGCACACACATGTCAAACAACATACTGTGTTTCCTTGAGCGTTCCTCTCACCACCCTCCTCGCTGCCATATGGCACTTGCTGTTATTATGGAAACAACCAGCTTCTAAACACATAACATAGCACTGCAAACAGACATACGAAACCCACACAAGTTGTCAGTGCCTCGGTTACTTCTCTCTCAGGCCTGGAGTCGCTCCTGCAATGTCTTTTATTCCCCCTTTGCTTTGGCCTCCTGCACCCTTCGGCTCCATCCACCCCAAGGAGAACATCTGCAGGCACACGGCCGCGACGGGAGCTCGCCTTTGCCACGCAGGCACCCAGCCGAAGGGCTCGCTCATCACGGGTCGCACCCTGGGGACCATGTTCTGCAAAACCAGGACGTCCCTCCTGAATGGAAAACGCTGTATGAGACGCCGGACTTGCTGACCTGTCTGCTGGGTGGGCAGGAGCACCCAAGGGTGCCTCTTGTAAGAGGAAGGAGGGTGGCTGTACTGCAGGAACTGGCCCCTGAAGCACCTACGGGGTGGTCGCTGGAGATATGGGTTGGGGCTAGCTGGACTGTAATAGCTGCTTTTAATTCAGTATGGTCCTGCTCTGGTCTGGTCTTCTGAAGCAGTCTGGAACAACGTCCCAGCACCACTTTGTGGCTGGCATTGCCTGTCCATTTTGGATCGGGATAACACTGAATCTATCCAGAAGATTGGAATGTTTTGATACCCTCCCGCAAATAAAACTGGATTGAAATCACTGTGTAAATCCTACCCTGACCTCCGGTCTACCTAATTATCAGCAGCAAGCCCATGGCACTGGTTTGTTTGCATGAGCTGGAGCCTCCAGCGTGGAACATCACGACACAGACGCGTACGGCGAGAAAGCCAGCGGGCTTGCTTGGACGCTGAGCAGCCTTGGGACCGTCCTTGTGAGAGGTACAAGTTTGTGCTGCTTGACTGAGTAGCTTTTTTAGCGAGAAGGTAATTGCTGAAGGGATGTGCAGACAGGCACAGGGCTAAGGTAAGCAAAGGAGCTAGGAAAGAGCCTGAGTGGATCAAAACAGCAACTCACAATGTGCCAGAGGCCGGCATGAAGCCAGAGGCTGAGCGGCTCACGGAGGTCTGCAGGTTGAACTACACCTGTCTGACGCTGTTTTCTGCTACCTTGACTAATTCACTCTTCTGAGGGTATGAATAAAATATACATCCTGAATATCGGTAGCACACAGCCCACCTGATGGCAGGACTCAAACCCTCCAGAAGCCCAAACCCACAGCAAGCTTCCTCATGTTAAACAGGCAGTGAAAAAAATGCGACTGTCTGAATTTGTAACAGAATGAACCACAAAGGAACAAATACATTAATCAGCTAGTTTGCCCTATATTTTCTCTTGCACGGTGCTATTTGATGCACGGTGACAACGCTTGTTGTACAAAATGCAGTTAGTTTATCAAAGTTGTTATGATATGGTGACATTCGCTGTTGGAGAGGATGCTTTTCTAACAAAAGGGCTAGTGATACCAGCTAAATAAGTGTGCAAATTGCACATCCAATAACTGTACTTTATAGCATAACAGGAAAAGAAAACAAGCAGCTAAACACTATTACATGTGTGCATAAATGAAACATAAAGAAAAGACGAGCACAGACTTCCTCCTATGGTACATAACGTGGCCAACACGTGAGAAGGGTGACCCGTTCATAATGAGGAAAAAGGAAATACCAGAAATAATCTCTGAAAACACAAGAGTTCCCTGGAGCCATCCAGTCCTCGGTCATGTTCGTTTAAGTGCTGGATATACCAATACAGACAATAAATACATGATGCAACTGCTTTCATTCCTTGTAGGTGACACAAAATATTTTCTTAGGCCCTGACCTTGCCATTGGCCTCACTAAGTCCGCTAAAGAAGTCTGCTCGCAACTCCTGCTTGGGATGCACGGGCCCTGGAGTGGCCTAAGAAAGAAAAACACCTCTCTCAGCGAAAGCGGAAAAAAAGGAGTGGATAGTTTTATTACAGTAAGGAAAGCAGAAGTGTTTTAACAGTGTGCTGCACCCCGGAGACCCGGCTGAAGCCCCCCGAGCTGTGCTCACGAGCTGCTGCGTGAGCGGAGGGGATGGAGAGCCAGGCGGGTACTGCAGCCAGGGACTCCCTTGGGCTGGGGCTAATCGTCGTGTCGCTCTGGGTCCGCCTGCCAGTAAAAATATCCATCCAGTTTCAAAAGTTTAAAAAATAGAAAGAATGATTTCCTGAGGAAATGGAAATGTTAAACACTTGGAAGTGAAACCATATGCTTATGATGATGAAATGTAACTAAAACGGCTCTGAGAGCGATATCTTTGGTAGTCAGACTCTCCTGCTTCAGCGCAGTCCTGTTTAACACCTGCAAAATCACCCAAGACGGGGGTGAAAAGCTGGGTGGGTCAAAGCCCCAGGAAAGCAGTCACCTCTCACTGATGCCAAACTCCATTTAGAAAATATCCCTGGCAAATAATGTGCACATGCAAGTGAATTCTTTATCTTCCTAACAGAGTAACGACACAGATTAATATAGAAAAGGTATTACATAAAATGCGATCATAAACCTTCATAAGATAAACAAAGATAAATAACATTTATTCTAAATTCTACTGACTCTTTTTTTCCCTTTATTATGTAGCTTATGTATTGAAATACTTCTTTAAAAGAGCACCCAGCACAGAGAACGTACCAAAACAGTTACACCTGCATACAGATAACACCATCACCATTCAAAGTCTATGGCCTAATTTTTTCCCCAACAGATACTCTGGTAAGGTTCTGAAAAAGATATAAGCACATGCCTAGGAAAAATAGTCCTATTAATAAAATTTCATACTGATCAAAACATGCCATTGATGAAGTGAAAAACACAAAACAAGGTGATAAAGAAAGCTGCTGATGATAAAATCCCTGACTTTCAAGAAAAAGGGGAAGAAAATCTAATATTTTAATTTGATAAAAACCTCCCTGTGCCTTGTGAAGATTTTTTGCTCTTAATTTCCCATTTAAATACCTAGCATTTTTTTGCTGGCTCCAAATACCACCTTAGCAATTTTGGAGAGAAACAGTGGTCTGCAGAGAGACCGAGTCCCTCCTCCTCTTTCACATTTGCAATATATCTGTGGGTTTTGATGGGTTAGTGGTGAGCTACAAAACTGGGTGATGACTCTTGGCTGAAAACCAGTCTTTTCTGATATTGTTTCATTCAGTGCAAACTGCAGGTGTCTAAGTGAGACTGCTATGGAAAGTTGTACTTCTGTTTCTGGGCAGAAGTCTTCATTTCGAAGGGCTACTAATCCAACACCTGCAATCAGGTGGTGAGACTTCCTCCTGTAGATGTCTGTGGGGAGGGATGAACTCAGTTTAAATCTCACTTTTCACGTCTGCAAAAGCCAGGAACAACTTTTTGGCTTTTTGGTCATTACTGGTGTGGCCAATGATTGCACTTACATACTATCTATTGAGTAGCATTTTATTTTCCAACATACTGGAATCCCAAGAGAAGATATTTCAAAGAAATGCATGGATAATCACCAAGAAGACATGCACCGTGCTGCTGCATGGGAAAGTTTGGACTTGGCCTCTGGATCTCTGCTCTCCTTGGCATTATATCAGCCTGGATTAAAACCGAGTAAGATCCAAATTCAATGTAATTCTGCTGCCTAAAAAAACCTGCATGCCTCCCCCCCCCCCCAAACCCAAGCCAAAAAAACCTTTCTTAACACCTGGAAACCCCAAAGTGGATGTAGGAAGAATTAATTGTTCTTTTCCTGCTCATGCGCAATGACTCAAGATGAGAACTCATCTTCCTTTCCCAATTTTTTTTTCCTTAAGGTGAACCAAAATCTTTCAAACAGACATTGTTCCAAGTCTATTATTTGTCTGCTGCTCTCTTCCTCTAGCCTGCTTTAGTCCAGAACAACAAAAAGCACAACAAACTCATGGAAGAAAGCATTCGAATACGAGGGAACCCTCAGTCGCTACGCCCAAGCTGGACAATACAGAGTAGCATCAGAGCCAGAAGGAGCTAGCAGTCAGTTCGTTAAGACTGTTCGCACACCAAAAGTAAAACTTTCTTTTTCCAAGGGGCTGAGTCCTGTCAAAGATTCCCACCAGCCCTGGGATGGATGGAAACTTCAGCTAGAGATGTCCCGAAATCACACGCCTCCCTCCTCATTCAAACTCGAGGGGTATGCTGCTAAAAGAGATCCTAACCACCCCAGCCCAAACGTAAAACCACTTGGTTTTTTTGCCCATCTCTGCTTTCTACGTGTAAGTTCTCTTACAGGGGCACACAATGAAAAGGAGGACAAAAGCAGGAACTAAAAGCAGGATTAAAAAACATGCAGCATGACTGAACTAAACAGACTCTCACAGCCCATCGTACAGCATGTGCACTTGGAGCAATTTCCTTCTTTTTGTCAAAAAAAGAAGACCAAAGCCTTTAAAGTTTACAGAATTGTTTTGTGTTCAGTCAGGGTACTAATGGAAAACAAATTGAGTCTTTATACACTGAATAACCCCATTTAGAGCTATATTAATATACATACATTTTTCATTTAAAACCAGCAAGTCTAACACTAGTGCTTATATCTTGTAATTTACGGCTGCTCTTCTCCAGCCGCAAGTGGAATTACCACTGTCTATGTACAAACTTAATAAACAGTACATACTAAACTGCCTAGTCTTTGAGGCTGATGAAAGTTGCTTCTTATCAAAGGATCCTTTGTGGATGCTTTAAAAGGATTTAAATTGCTTTGATTGCATTATTAACAGTGTCTGTGTTGCTCTTGTATTTCAGTATAATCTGGAAAGCTGGAACATCAGCTCTTGCATTCTACAAAAGACGGTTTTCCATCTCTAATAAATATGCTTCAATACAAAAGATAATCCTTGTGTTCAAAAGCAAGATCCCAAGGTGGGCCATGTTAACACTTCTGCAGACCCACTTATTACCTTCTGATTTTTTGATGGCCTTCAGTACTGGAGATGTCACGGCCAGTCAGAACTTCATAAACTTTGCTGGGAACCCATATACTTGCAGTGAAAAACACACCAGGTTTCTTTCTTTGAGAAACTGAAAATATGGGCCCATTTCTGATGAAGAAACATAGATATTGCTGTTTAAACTGTAGAACCTGGACAAGTACATGTACAGTAAGGTAGTGAGGGATCTCCTTTTCATGGGAATGTTGCAGGAATGGGAGGAAGCAGCAGAAGGGAACTTTCTTGTCCTTTTTGTCCATTTTTTCTGGGTTTTGGGGGTTGTTTGGTTTGGATTTTTGTTGGAGGTTTTTGTGGTTTTTTTCAATATGGAAACCTGTTGTTGAGATGCTGAGGACTCTCCATTTGCCCTGTCTCCAGCAATGCATTTAAAAAAGTGAGGCAAGCCAGATGGTTAGAGAATACAAGACAGGAATAAAAAGGCCTCATTTCAGTTCATTCAAAAACTCCCAGGAACTGTGGCAGTAAGTCATGTTATGAAAGCCTAACACAAGCATCTAGGCTCCCGTGGGAATTCAGTTACCAGTACAACTAATATTCTGCGTCCTGCAGACCTCGGTGGCGTGCTGTATTTATAAAACGGGGCTAATAGCACTGCCCTACCTCACAGCAGCATGGCCAGAAAAAGTATATTAAAGTGTGTAAGCCCAGAGTGCTACTGGATAGCCCTGTGGCTCCTCGCTATTTACTTGCAATGCAAACTCCCGGGGCGGAAATTTAGTCCAAGAGAGCACAGCAGAGTCTTTTTATACATTAACCGCTATACTGCTCCATAACTTCACCTGGCACTTCACAGAGATTAAAAATGACGACGTAGCCCCTGTCTTGGAGAGTGTTTATCTTGGCAGGGCCTGAGCTGCGCAGGTGCAGGACCGAAACTCTGAAGCCAAGAGCCGTGATGAAGTTCTCTTGCTGGTGGGAAAAGCACACTCCCTCTAACAATAAATATTTCATCTGTTTTCTTTATTTTTAATAAAATATGGAAATTGTTACAACTTATGACAGGATAATGGCTTGATAGATTCCTTATTTTAAACAGCAGCTCGTCTCGGTCTGCAGTTAAAACCAGCACTTCATCGCTGTAGAAGGCTCTAGACCTTACATATGAAGCCCCAGGGAAGAACACATTTTTTGGCCTTGGTTGATTTTTTCCCCTTGAATTCAGGATTTTCTACAAAAAACTTGGAGACCCTCATCTATGCTGTTACAACAAGCATTGCTTTGGCACTGGCTATCCAAGTTTAATTAATTAAAAATACAAATGCAATCGAGCTTACTTGAGACAATGGAATTACCTCAAACTGGTTTTAAGTCCTGCCAACTTAATTTTCTCTGCTTGTCAGCTGTCTTTTTTAAAACAAACAAAATTTAATCTCCTGATCATCGAACATCTGATGTAATTATTCAGATGCAGACAGTGTTTGCTTTGTATAACTTTCCTTATTTCCACTCTTTTCATGGTATTAGGCTACAGGGATAAACTCCACACATCACAGCAGCATTACACTGAAGATGGAAACAGTCCAAACCTTAGAGTTGGACCAATACGGAAAAAATGTTTGGAGAATATTGTAACAAATTCGCAGTTAAATACACTTCGGTGATATATATATGGATCTTCTCACTTGTTTTTTTGAAAGCAGCTGTATTGAAGCTTTGCTCATGGAATTTTATTTGAAAGTCAAATCCCACAAACAGTTGCATAAATATGTTTGCACGAGTACTTGAACCAGAACACGTATGTGGCTTTGTTGATTTTGGACAAAGATTTTGGCAGGCGGGATAACAACCTACCCACCCTTTCTGTAGCAGCAGCAGGAGGATCAAACGAGATCCTGTGAGCTCAATATAGTCACCGCACAGAAAAACACGAGTGGGGTCCAGAGCCCGGGGAGGGACACTCAGCTGCCCCAGGGGAGACATTTGGTCACCCAGCCTTGTGCCAGGAGCACAGTCAAATGGCGAGGAGCGAATGCTCTGCCCTGAGACCAGGCTACTCGCCAGTGGAAGACAAATTCTCTTCCTAACAAAATCTGAGTTACTCTGCCGAGTTATTCCAGCCCTCCTCCAACACTTCTGGTATCTTCTAAATGTTATTCATTCAGGCAACAGCATCCTTTCCACGTGGGTCAGTAAACAAGCCCTGAGTTGAAAAGCAGACTGCAGATACTTCAGGGTCAAGAGTAGGTTTAGCTGGAGAAGATGGAGCTTGCCATTAATGTTTGAGCCTCTCCAAATCATAGAAGGAAAAAAATATATTGTTGCATGAAGCATGGGGTGCAGGGAAAGATGACAAATAATTGTTACAAATAATGAAGGCGCTCTTTAAGCCTGCTGAAATGGATGGCAAGATTGACATCAACTCCAGCGGGTCTTTGATCAAGCCTAGTTTTCCCACTTCTGTTAAGCACAATTTACATGAATAAAACAGTCAGTCTGTCTCTCAGCTCCACAGTCAACATCAGCATGACAGTGGAAATGCATGCACCATGACTAATCGTCAGGAAATCTGGATTGTGAATGTGCAACGGGAATATTTTAAAATCTTTTTTTACCTGAAATAATTAGGTACCGTGTTCTTAAACACATCCTTTCTTTTGCATTTGGCCACCAGTTAGAATAACAGTGCACAGAAAGGGAACAAAAAACAAAAAAGAGCAGGGAGACAGACTGACTGACTGATAGACAGACAGATGGACAGGTATGTTACACTTCTAGTTAAAAAATTCAAATGACTAGTAGTAAGCTGGTTACCATTCCCATAAATTACACTTGAAAAGCACATGCCCCTGGATCAATGCCTTTGATGAAGTTTTCTGAGCACAGTGTTTGAACTGTTGTCTTCATGGCTGGTCAAAAAGCTGTTCAGGGCACAGTGGACTTCCAAGCTACTTCACATTGATCACAGAAGATGCACCATCACCAAAATTGCCCACCACTTGAATGTGGTGTTGCTTCTGCAGCCCCAGGGGAAGGGCTGCCCACACCAGAGCTGTGACCACCACCCTGACTAGAAAAGGAGTTGCCCTTTTTCTTAAATGACTTTCAACAATGTCTCTGCAGCAAGGCCACAGAAAGGGAAAAAAGCCCTCAAAGAAATATGAAAGCTCACCTCAGAAGCACTCTGGGAAATTCTGGGAACAAACACTTGGTTGTTCTCATTTTGTTCTGCTTTGGATCGAGATGACAGAACTGGATGATTTGTCCTCATAGAAGGTAGCTACTGACATTTTTTTGTTTGTGACTTTTATGACCAGTCTTAAAGATTTTAACTGAAATACCGAACTTATTTTCTGTCTAGTGCTGTTATTTAGACTCCTGCCTGGTGATATTCTGAGTAATACGTGCTGAAAGAAAATTTCAGTAAAAGTTGTAATTTGAATGTTTAAGGTTATGAAATCTACAGAACTGTTGCTGTTGTACATAGCACAAAATAAACATCTCGATTCCAGGAAACCAAAGGAGACATCTTGTGAATCGCTTTCTTAAGACGAAAAGACTTCTGCAAAACTACTCTTTGCCTTCTAAACTAGCTTGGGTAGAAACTGAAGCAGCCGTTAAGACTAAACTTTTAGCAGGTCAATAAAATGGCAGAACGCATATAGCCACCAGCACAGTCACTCTGCGAATGCATATTTAAGCAGCATACGTTGCTGACAGGCACATAATAAAACTATTCATGGGGATTACTAACTCTGCATGCCACTCAATAGTCACTGCAAGTTCTAAACATCTCAGCCATTTTATTAGTGATCCCTTTAACAGAATACTAGATGCTATTAGTTGTTACTTCATTGCTAAATTTACTTTTTTTTTCCTTTCTGTTTTTCTCCTGATGTTTTGAAACCCCAAGCTTCAAGTACAACAAAAGTCCACAATCTTACACTGGTAAGTTATTTTTCTAAATGTCAATCCCAATGTTTAAAAAAATTGCAGAATAAGCTCAATCATCAACCTAAATAATCAAAGGGACAATAATACACTGAAAAAAAAAAATGATCCTCAACAGTTTTAAGGGGTATCACTGCCCTTTGACAACACTGCTAAATTACCACTTAACTGGAGCTTTTGCCCAAGTACAAGTGGTCCACTTGCAATAATACAGACACTGACTTTGACTTGGTTTATATTCACAGGCTGATTTGACTGCCTGCTGAGTGACAGCCCCCTCTGAGTGGGTGTGATGGAGCTGAGCTGCTGAGTAAAATTGATATGAAAAGAGAGTGGAAAAGAGATTTTGAAGTCATTTAGAAACCCCAAATACACTAAAAGGAACTTGTGCAAAAGGGCGATTGCCAACAGAAAGTATTTTTTTCTCCTTCTTGACAAAAGTCTGCAGTACCAAGGATCAATTCATACCAAAACGTTGAGATGGATGTAGAGAGCATGGCAGCTGGTGTCCAGACACAAGAACCATGAACAGTCTTACTCAGGTCTACAAAAAAACCCCATGCAATTTTAGAGAGAACTTCCTTTTCATTATTATGAAAACTGGGTTCTCATAGGGAAACTAAGTGACAACTTTTGTAATCTTAAAGGTTATTCTAATACTTGTAATTTTTTAAGTTTATCTCTTTTCATTTTTTCTGTCATTTCTTGGTTTAGTTTCACACTGTAATATGAAAAATGTCTTATCCTTATAAAGTGTTTTTTCCCCATAACGTTTTGTTTCCTAAATTTCAACATAGAACCACAAATGTTCAGCAACACAAAATAATGGTGTTCAGATCTGCAAAACAAGCCCAGACTATCACCTCCAAAGCTACTGAAAGAATTTCAGCGAACAGAAGACAAAATTAACAAGAACTTCAACTAGGGTTGCCTACCTCATAATTAGTGCTATGGTGTTTAGATGCTGAAAACATATTTAGACATCTAACTTCTCGCTTGGAAGATGATACTTGAACATTCCTTTGCACTACATGTTAGATCTGAAGAAATACACCAGTAACTGAGATCCTAATGCATATATGAAGCGTTCTCCAGCAGCCTTCCAGCCAGCTGCTGAGCCACTCAGGCACTGCTTCACTCAAGGATATCAACAGGAGGTCTGCACACACTGCTTGGTAAAATAAGCAAAGTATTAGAAAAACCCACTGAAATCTAATCCGGTTATCTCATAAACTTCTATACTAGACTGACGCATGGCAAGGAATAGTACTGGTGTGGTAAGAGCAGCATCACAACGAGATGTCATCAGTCCTTTGAGAAACCTTTCCCAAGTTATTCTGGTCAAGAACTTATGGGGAGGTGGGGTGGATCAGGTTAGAAGTAAGCATGGGCTTATTTCCACCTGTGGGAACTCTGCAACAGCTCATGCTGCCTTTTATCAGTTGGGTGACACTACTACCTTCTCTCTGTGTGAAGCACCAGCTCTGTGTCCATAAAGGTGAAGTGATGCTCAGAGATAAAGTGCTCTCAGGACCCTTTTCCTGGGCAAAAGCATCACTTCCAGGGGAGACACTTAGATTCTGGTTGCCCTTTCAATTCTGCCACCAAAAAGAGTACCCTCTTGTGCTTGTAACTTCATGCTGACCTCCAGAATGGGTACAGTGGATGCTGTAGATGGCTTTTTGGTGCTCAGATGTTTAAAGCAAGTTGTTGCTTCACCAGCAATATTCTGTGGCCCACCCGCATAGCTAGACTGCTCCTGTTACTTCAGTTAGTGAGCGCAACGGTTGCTGGGAGGAGTTCACAAAATATGGAAGTCAAGATTGCCGTGTGAAATTATACCCTTAGAGTTACGCAGATTCTCCTATGAGAGTGAGATACGGGAACACTAAGTACAGTGAGCTAGGCTGGGAGAGAACCATCAGCTAAGGGTTAAGACCTCCATTCCCAGGACTGAGGTGCACTGTCTTCTGAGTCCTCAGGTAAGCCCAGGAATTGCACAGAAGACAGGGATTTCCTCTTCAGCAGACACATAAAATGTACTTCTATGAAAGAAAAAGGGAAAAAAGGGATGGAAAAGAAGAGCCACATGGCTGATCTGAAAGGAAAGCATGTTTGCAACGACATTGAAACATTAGAGACATTGTTTGAGTGCAGTTCATCCTTGCAAAAATATTATCCTCGTCATGATGCCAAGGTCGGTGAAAGTATGGGCTACTTGCCATGGAAGTGCCGGGTATTTAGGCTAGACCTGTCATGGGGCTTATTTACTCTCTGCGCCCAACATTTCAGACACACTCAAGTGTAGTGTTCATGTCTTGGCAGGAACTTCTCATTCATGCATTTTCTCCTGGTCCCCTTTGAGGAGTCTTCCGCCTCCGACATTGCAGCGGTTGAAATTTCATTGCTTGCTGAGAAAACCAACACTGATTAATTTCATCCTACTTGCATGGAAGAGGTAAAGTATGCAGGTCTGTAGCCAGGGACAAGGAAATCCCTGCTGCTTACATGCCACATTGAATAAGCAGCCCACGGTTGAGGCCATTGGACTTCAACAGTCTTCATTCCACCCGCAGGAAAGAAGCCATTAACCGTAGCAGCATGGGAAGCAAACAGGAAGTAATGCAACACATTCACTTTTGATTAGAGAATATTTTCTTTTATAAGACATAATATTCCATAAGGAAGAATTCAGCTGTAGTGTTACATTGACACACCCCAAATTATTAAAGGAACGTGACTGAGGTTGCAAAGTTAAGCCTCAAAACCTAGGAAAAACCTAAATTAAAGTTGCTTGTGCAGCCTGAATGCCATTCCTCACTGTGCGTGCGTTCTGGTACAGTCTTTAATTACATCACTGCAAACTGTTTTTCCCACAGGACCTTCGCCTCATTCAACGCACAGAACGGACAGTGCTTACTTAATGAGCAGCTATTCAGTATTTCATTTTCTCCTCTGGTTCAGTGTGTGGCCCTAGACTTTATTTACTGCACACCAGTCAGGCCTGCTCTGAAGACAGAGTGATTCATTTCCCCACGGACCTTTCTGTGGCATTCTCCACTGTAGCCTTTGAATACTTCACACGTATTCATGGATCTATTTTCACACCACCTCTGGGAGACGAAAAGGATGTCATTAGTCCAATTTTACAGATGGGGAACTTAAACATATGAAGATTAAGGTAAAAAGGATCCACTGATTCGTGCAACTTGATTTTCTGTGTATTTAACTTTATAAGCTATTCTCTCTGTTCAAAGCCAATCTTCCATTTGCTTCAGTTGCAGATGTTAGTACTGAGACCCCAAAATCTCAAGGCAGCTACTCAGAAAATGAAAAATGCATAATTAGAGGCCAACTGTGAAAAACTTATTCTAAAAGTGACTTGACTGTCATCATGTAAGACCTATCCCTGTCCAGTTCCCTAGTGTGCTATTCAATTGCTTTGGCCATGAGACCATTTCCTTTGATGCTGCAAATCCCTATTTGAATTTATCAGACACCTTTTACCTCATGCAATAAATGAGTCAGTCATTCTATCCTCCTTTATTAGACAACCCAGTTTCATCCGCAGACTAACTCAGTCTTTTGAACTAACTGCATTAGGGCTCCTGGGGAAGAAAATTAAGCATGTGATATATACAGAGATATGAATTTAAGCTGCACAGGCAGCCTTAATTAAAAATCCATTTTAGGTGCTCATCATTTTAACACGTATTTTTGCATGTTTAATTTCCTAAGCTTTTAAGGAAGTGGAAAACTGGAGAAAAAAGATTGCCGTGGATCAACAGAGAAGCCCTTGCTCATTAGGAAGAGCTCGCACAAAAGGCTGGGAACTTTCGACTTGGCAACTCAAAGAACGTCCTTTTATCACAGCTCTTCCTGAGCTCTTTCCTAAGTTTTCTTTGAAACAGAAACTCCATCATGTTGACACCCATACTGACACCCATACCAGCAGAGCTGAAACAGGAATGTCACTGTATCCCCTTGTGCTGCTGGGAGCTGGGAAAGGAGCTGTAAATTGTGTTAGCTGATCATCCTCAGTTCTAGGGTCTCTCTGGACCATGATTCCCCATTTTTTTCTTTCATCTTCCCTCCCTAACTTCTTGCCATCTTTCCCAGCAGCACTGCTTCTCCATTGTAGTTCCCCTAAGACGAGCAAGTTCCCTCCAATTCTATGTTCAATCTCAATCTTTCTAATTCCCCACCCGTCTGATCCCAGGACTTGTCCTACACCAGCAAGATAGTAGGCAGCAGTACAAGTGGGATATGAATTTACTGCATACTGGCAGCTCTGCAACAGCTTTCCAAGTGAATATCCTTTGGGCGACATCTGCTAAGACTTTGCATCTCAGTCTGAAGTGGCTAGTGTCTTTCACTGGAAGGAAAAGCATTCAGAGATCCTCAAGATGGGATCCTGCCCTGAAATGCACCCTAGATGGCCTCTTTCCTTTTTGACTAAGAGGATGTATAGATAGATGAGTTGCAGCAAAATACAGTCAACCTTTGTGAACTCCCTCAGCAATATGCAATGTAACTAACCTCATCTGAAAGTGGAATAAACTGTCTTGCACTTAGCCTGACTATTTAAGGGAATAGCTATAGTGGTGTTAATTCACCACTGCTCATTCCCTCAGTGGACTGATACTGCTTCTTTGTCTTTCTGATCAATCCTGGCTCCTACTTTCAGCCTGTTGCTTTTAATCAAAAAAAAAAAAAAAAAAAAAAAAAAAAAGGGCACAGAAAACATCCAGCATGGAAAATTTCAGTCTACATAACTCTGGCAAAATCTTAATCTTATAATGTGCAATATTAGGCAACCTTAATAATGGATGGTGCTACCCAGCCCACTAATAGCAGCAACCCTTACTCAGAAGGTTTGGCTTTGGGAGGAGCGTGTCTTTATTATTTGTTGTGTGATACAGGGCCAGTTCTGTCCTGACTGCTGATGTTTTAGGACCTTGACCGGCGAGTATTCTCACTGAATTCAGAAGGCTTGACTGCAAAATTCAAAGAGGATGCTATCTTTGAGGGTTAAATGGGAATCAAAACACAAGCACCTTCTTTTTCAGAGATTTTTTTCAGCCTAAACAGATAAACATAAACCAGCAGAATATGAGGAAAAAGAAGAGAGACTTCATAACATTTTTGCAATGTTTTGTATAATTTTATGATCTGTAATAATTAAGCATCTCTATCTGCTTATCAGGGACTAATATTACCTTACTTTCCTTGAATTCCATTTAGTTCTCACACTATGCATATTCCACATGAGCGCTCTCTTCTCTCAAAATTTCTGGCACAAATATGAGCCTCTTTGGTAAGGACTCATAGCGTTATGAATGTCTGGACAGCCTGAGTAATGCAAGGCCATTTGGGGCCGAACCATTGACCACAGCTTTAACTTGCCAGGAAGGATAAAACACAAAATGTAAATTAGGTACTAATAACCCATTTTCCTTCTAAATCCTTGGTACAGATATGCAGCATGAAGAACAGATTATGTTTTGAGAGAGATTTTGGAATAATTTGCAGTTAAAAATATTGTATGGGACCTTGTGTTGTGGCCTCAGAAAAGACTGAATTGTGAGTTGTTACTGCTGCCCTTGAACCCACTTCAGTCAATGGAAAGTTTCATTGGCACCTGGATTTGTTGCTTTGGGTAGCTGCCTAGCTACCAGCAAAACCCAGCACATAATACTGTCATCAGGGAAAGAGGAATGTGCAGTCCAGCAAGCAGGACATGCATGGAAAAGTACATTTCTCCCAGCATGTTTTGCAATCTCCATGCTATTCCCTCCCCATCTTCCTTTCCACTGATCTCATCTGTGGAGATGAAGTCAAGAAGAAAATGTAGGAAGTAGCACTTGCAGGGCAAGATCATTCTACTGCCTCTTGCATGACCAACATCAGCCTTAACGTAGCTTTGACCCTCTTAATGGGGGCATCCCCCTGTGAAAAACCAGACGTTCAGCTCTACTGTTTGTCAGTCAAGGGATCCGAAAGCAACTTGACGTTGGTTGGGTGTGTTTAGTTCACACAATGAATTTGCTATTAAAGCTATGGTGTTGCATTCTGCTAGTAGCTGTTGGGAAAGAGAGTTACATGTTAAGCAAGTTACAACACAATATTTCTGTTGTGTTGTTTTCAGAACACATATAAAGACATGTTCTTCATGTGTGAACTCCAGCCTCCAATTACATTATGTAAGAAGGCTCGAGTCTTCAGTTCCCCCCCTTAGAAACTATTGTTCTTGTTCTGTTCGCTGCAACCCAACTATGAGGAAATGAGGAGTCTTCCTCTTCTCAGCTGGGCCCAGGACTATCTAAAAATATAACCTGTGGAACTAGCTTCTGGATTTAATTATGTTCCAGGTAAAAATAAACCTGAAATATAAAACGGCACGCCCAGGTACTTGGCCTTAATGAGATTTATAACTGCTTCTCCACCCCATGGCACACATCTCTTTGATGTGAAACCCAGAATCTTGCCACCTTTCAATAGGTCAGTATGCCTGACATGGTCAATTCAAGCCACTGTTCTACAGCTCAATAATTTCTATCATTCTTTGCACTTAGAAAATAAGATAATTCAATCAATAGTTTTAAAAATGAAATAAATACCTGGGTTTGGCCTGCAAAGAGGAAAAAGTGTTAGCAAAGCAGACTCTGTGGAGGAAGAACTCTGTAATTCATCAAGGTATGGTTTGGGTTATCTATCGGCCTTAAGTGGAAAACTCCAGTGGGAATACTCAAGCAATCCTACATACGCATTTTAATATTGAAAGCAGTGTGAGCGGTGGGTACAGCATACCGGGTACCCCACTCAGCCTCTTCACAATGGGAAATCAGTGGCTACTTTGCTGATACGAGCCTTAAAGAGAAGATAGGAGTAGATCTCTGCTCCATCCTTGCAGAATTGCCTTGCTGGAATAGAGATCTCCCTGAGAAATCTCCCAAAGGAGCAAAGCAGGGAAAGTGAAGTCCTGCCTCCTCGTTCACTCTTCCTGTTATTAATTTGTAACATTATTACTAATAAGGATTATTTTACTAATGCTAATGCCTAATCGTGGCACAGGACCAAGATCATATGGAGGGGAGCACGGTGCTAGGCACTGAATAAACACAGAAAAACAAGGCAATCCTGCCCTGGTGAGTGGAAAGGTTTAGAGAATATGAATAAATATTCATTGCTTTGGATGCCTGTCGAAAACACCTTCCAAGTCTTTTCAGGTTCAACCACTACTATTGATGTAGCAAAAGGGAATCATGATTTATTCGGGTAAAGGAGGAGACTCCCTAAAAACACACATTCTGGCAAAACAGAAACAGACTAAACAAGCCTCTTGAAGAAATACGTATTTGAGAAACTACCCTGATTTAAAAGATCTGTTTTTTATCCTTCACCCATTACGTGGACCTGTGGTACAGCAGCATGCTGGAGATACATCATGTGATAATTCAGGGACACTAAAGCTGTAGAAAAATCAACGATACTGCAAGAATAAGCAAATAAACCTTGAGATTACAGAGAAAAAAAGAAAAAAAAAATCCACAAGGTCTGGTCTGGTGCATGCTATCATTATTAACGTGAATCATGACTTCATGGTCCTCAGAGGAGAGCTGATGTGCCTGCCCATAAAGCAGGTCTAAGGGGCATATTCGTTACTAGCAAAGGACAAGCACCACAGTTTGCTCTCATATAATGATCCAACAGTGGCATTTAAGTGAGCAGAATATAAACACCCAGGCTGGAATTTGGCCAGGACACCACATTTAACATCCTACTCTTCGTAAGAAATGCCGAATAGGCTGCAATGTCCAAGCAGAGCAGCCACAAGCTTAATTAAAAGATCTCATCTGATAGTCCCCCACACAACAAACTACGTAGACCAGAATTTATAGTTCTGGGCAACATCAAGCGTTGAGTTGACCGTGGCTGCAACTGCCAAATGTGGTATACCACTTGGGGAACATTTGTTGTGGATGAAAGCAAGTGTATTTTGCCTTGGAGGGTCCCAGGTATGTCCCACAGGAAAAAAAACCTGTCTGCAAAAGGCCTCTCTTCCTCCTTGTTCTGTTGGCCAGCTTCCCTCGTGTGCACCATCGTGCTCTCAAATGAACTTACTCATAATGTGACGACAGCCTCCCCGTTTTTTGGATACCAGACTTTAAATGAAAGGAAATTAGGGTGTTTGGAAGGTTGTCACCTTATCCTCTGCCAAAGACCAGGAGAATTTTCTTTCCTTTTTTTTTAGGAGCAGCCAAACCACTTTTGAATCACATAGTCAACATGGTGAGTATGGCTGACTTGCCTCATTTTCCCCAGGATCAATCTACACAGTTCAATGAGAACAGTTTGTGCAAATACAGGCAGCAGGTCAGCAAAGATATGACAGAAGGAAGACATAAAATTTCTAGCACACTTAAGAAAACTGGTTTTGGTTACTCTCATCAATCAAGACTGATTAGATCAGTAAGGGAGGCAAGACCTGGCTCTAGTATGGATTAATCTGCCTGTGTCTCTCACAAATGGTATTTTCACTGAACAGACCCAAGACAGTATTCACTTTGCCTTAGGTCCATGTGTTGACACAGTCTGATTTCATCCATTCTGTCACCTGGTCCTACCCTTGGCACAACCTCACTGAAGGTACTGCAATTTCTCTTACTGCAATTTTTCACATTTCTCTATTCAGATAATTCCCCTCTGCATCCATCATTGTGAAAAGTTTTACAAATATTGCAAGATACTCCAAGAATTCATACAATGTCCATTGATTTCATTGGGAACTGTGATACTGTGGAGTTCTCCAGATTTGACAATTCACCTAATTCAAATAGTTTGCTTCTCTTTTTTCACAATTCAGCATTCTTGTGTAGCATTTAAACTTGTGTTCTTTCTCAGTTTCTTATCAGATTTTCCTGTATTGTTCACTCCAGCCTTCACATAATTTTCTGATTAAATAACTGAAATCACCTGAAATAGAACATGTCTTTCAGCCTGTACTCAGAGGGGCCCAAAGACTTTGAAAAGCTCAGTTAGGAAGGCCACGGCCTTGCTTACTAGGCTTTAAATTTCCCTTGTAGATATCCACATTTCAGTTGGAAAATATTTGGGTTCCTCAAATCAAGGGAAGGTAAGAATTCACTGATTAACAAACTCTGAGTTTGTTACTGCGCACGGCTAAGACAGAGACCACTTTTTACTTCTTGTGTCCGGTATCACATCATAGCTGCACAGCTCTACATCAGTCCAGCTATATTGAAGGCATTGACTTCATTTTTGGATCCCACGATTCTTGGTATCTATGAGTAGTTGGCAGCTGAGTTCTGGGTAAGGGGAGTGGTTTCAAAGAGCTACAGTAAAGTCATTAATAAGAAATGCCTGAAATGAAGCCTTAAAAGAGCCTTTCTCCAAAATTAATAGGGGCATAAGTTTTACTTGCTGCAAATGAGAGCCCAGGAGGTCCAAGTAAGATCTACTTTGTAAGCGCTCTATTTAAGTAGAATAGATCAACACCATGAAACGACAGTGCATGTACACTTTGAGAAGGCAAATGGTGGCATTAATGTTTTACTACTCATCTCAGCCTCATGCTGCCTGAGAGATTACAGTTTTTGTATGCACTTTCCATTGCCTTGAATTAGAGCATGATCTTTTACCATGACCATAGACAGCTCTGTCATTCTCAGACTCTTTAACCCCAGTCTGTTTGATTCTGGGTCTGAATATGACCCAGAGGACACATTCCTTGTGTTGACTGATCACCTCCCCCAGGCCACGGATAACTGTTTGTGCACAGCAGCTCTTTCAGATAGGCCAGCTATATTTATTACAGCATGCTGACCACATGGCCTTCCCCTTCTTCAGTGACAGAAGCTGCAGAGCAGTGTCAAGCACCGATTCTCTGACCCCAGGGACTTCCATGGGAGATCCACGTCATTCCTAGCTCTATCTCACGTTTAGAGCTTTGATGGGAAAGAAGGTTCATCACATCTGGACAGCACTGGATATGCTCTAGGGCAGCTGAGTGACAGGCCAGTCTAGCATGATTCAGGGACATAACAGGAGCTTATAAGCTTGGGGTGAGAAATAAAACTGATTTACTTAAACATAATGAAAAAGCCAGCATGTATGAGAGGTCAAATTGAAGGGGGCTGTTTTGTCACCCAGGTTCAGGGCTGGGTTGGATTTGCCAAGTGGTTTTCTCTTTATGACTGATGAGAAAACTGTGGGCTTGACATTTGATTATGGACCTCTCTACGGTGATTCATGCCTCTGCCGCCTTCCTGCACACCGTCTCCCCTTTCGAATGACTGAGAGCAGCACGACGCTTTTCAATAAATTTTTCTTTTCAATGGATTTTCCCGGGTGCCCTGTTTGAGACGTGCGCTGCTGAGTCCCCGTGACTGTCATTAGCTAGCAGTTGAGTTCCAGCTCGAGTGGAAAACACCGAGCTGTAACAACCTAAATACCAGACATCTGCTGTCTCTGTGCCCCAGGCCATGTCACTTGCAATCACTTGAAGAGCTCAGTATCAGCTCAGCGGTGTGGGCTGGAGAGCAGCCGGAGCTGCAAACACTCCTGGTGGAAGGGTTGTCTCCTTTGGAATGCAATTCCCCACTTCAGCTCTAACAGCCTGGATTTCATGACCTCCAGGTCATCCTGTAGGGTCCATCTGCTTTCCCAGGGTCTGAAGGGGGAGGAGAAATTTGGGAAATTATAAGGATACTATAGGAAATGCTTAGTCGTAGCACGGCAGGAAGAGGTTGTGCCTTGAGACGTTGACTCAGTGGGTAGAAATTGTACTGATCCTGAGTAAATCTGCCCAGAAAGCAGAATGGGGAACTGTTACTGAGCTGAAGAAACGCTTATTGACTCTGTGGGACAGAAGATAGAGGATTTTTATAACCTGATAAGTAAAATTATTCTGATTAGGGTTTTAAAGTATGTAAATAAAAAAAGAGAACTAGCAGGAAACATAGATCTTACAGTCATAAAAGGGGGGCAGGGGGGCAGAGAGAAAAAATTCCATTAGGAGATTGTTCCAAGAGCCCACTTAAAATATTTAACACTGATCCCTTTGCCTTCTAGCTCCTTAAAAGAAAGCACCTCTTACATCATGCCATTCAAAATGAATTATGCTTTCAATTTTCCTTGTTTCCTGCTATATTCATATCAAACTATTACACTGTATGCAGGAAAGAGTCCAGCAAAAGCAACTCATCTTGCTGTATGCTAGGAATGGTTTTCTTCAGATGGCTTTAATGCTGAAGACAAAGGTCAGCAATTTACCCCAAACAAAGCACTGGAATTTAATCTTTCCTCTGCTTGTGAGCAGCACGCTTCCAGGGCCTTCACAGCGTTCTTCAATTACACTCCTACTGGCAAGTAGGGCTTTAAAAAACCCTCTATAAAGGCTGTTCAGTTTTTTCCTGAGAGACTTGAAGCTGTGAATACTGTATTAGGGAGCTGCCAAGTTATCTGCAGAGGTCCTCTACCATTCTACCTCTTCCAGTGACGCTTGTTTAATTAATGCATTCCACAAGCTGTAGGACTCCTCGCAGCTCAGGATTTCTTCTGCTTCAACACACAACCGTGCTGGAGGATGAGGGCACGGACAGTTCATGTCAAATCTTGCAGCCCCCTGACCAGCTTTGCCTTGCATACAGACTGCGTAGCCTGGAAATGCATCTCAGAGCATTAGGTGAAACCAACAAACGGTGCTTTGAAATTGGGAAGGAAGGGGAAGACAGCTGGAAATGTGCATTATTTAAAATGCTGTAGGATGAGAAACAGATGCTGGCATGGCATTTGTGGAGTTGCAAGTTACACAGCTTATGCTGGCAGTTGGCAAGTTACACAGCTTACGCTGGCAGTTGGCAAGCTAAACTGGTATCAAACCCACAGCTATGCAAAACCCACCACCACAACTGGCATCCAGGCTGGCAGAGCCAGCCAACAGCGAGCAATCATGGGCGCTGAAATATTCTCTCTCTTGCCATTGTACCTCCACCCTGGAAGGGACCAGAGCAGAGAGAGGGAAATCAGACTGCACCTGTCTGGGAGATAAACACAACATTGCCCTTTCAAGGGCTACCTGTGCATTACCTGTCATCAGGACTTAAATTCACTTAAAGGAAGGGAAAAGAGGGAGGAAGAAAAGCAAAGGGGTGCATGTGCTCTCTAATTCAAGTCTTGATGATCCATATCTTACCGGCAGAGCCTCCACATGAACTCCCAGGGCCTTCCCTGCTCTGAGGCAGTCGAAGGAAAGGGTTTCTGATCCCTCCCCAATGCATGTTGTAAGTGGGTGAGTTGGCAGCAAGAAGAGAGTCCCTTCCTTATTGCTGCCTACCAAAAAGGGAAACCCTGGAAAACTGCCAGATCTGGGGACTTGTTAGGGAAATACTCGTTTGCTGATGGGCGGAAAAAAACAGATGAGGCAGAATTCCACATAATTCTGCCAGCTAAAACATTGTTTTGACTTGCATCAGTAGAAGGAAGCTATCAGCTAATTTACACAAAGGATAAAGGCTTTTTGGGAGACATGATTGAGCATCATCACTCCCCAGCAACTAGTGAGAAAGGCGGCTAAAATCACTGGGGCTTAGGAAAAAACCCATAATCTCTCCTTGGGGATGGAGAAAGACAAGTTTTCAATTGGTTTCATATCATATGAGAAAAGAGAAAATAAAGGAATATCCTACCTACGCTATGAGTTACAGTGAGCACTTAGGGAGCTCTTTATAGATTTCAAGCAGTCTATAGGTACTTACTAGTGATTGACTGTGGGTGATGGTTACTTTCCATGTCGTTCAACGGTGCTATTGAGAATAAAATCCTATCCCTTTTTTTGAACCAGGATGGCAGGTCTCCATCAGAGCTCCTTTAGGATTTGGAACAGAGGCCAGTGCCAGAAAACTTGCGAAAACCACAGGGCTACAGGGTGGATCTATGTCTTCCCTCTCTCTGTGCTGGCCCTGTTGTAATCCCGGTCTGCACTAATGCACGAAGCCCATTGCAGCACGCAGCGGGAGTAACCACAACCTTGTGTGACCTTTGCGTTGGCAGCTCCTCTGCAGAGTTTGAAACTTTGCATTGCCGCCTTCCACTCCTTAAGATCTTACCTAAACAAGGTGATTTTTAACTCATAAGAAAGGCTCTGGCCCCTGAGGAGACTTTGAAGTAGATTCTAAAATAGCCATTAGTCCTAGTTACAGGACCAGGGGTTGTCCATGGCAAAGAAAAGGGAGAAAAGGCTGTAATTCTCCCTCGCAGCTCTGACCACTGATTCACAGTCACAGTGGCATAGACAATGCTGGCATCGACGATATTTTTAGAAGGGTTTTGGTGTTTTTTTTTTCCATAGAAGATAATGAGGTTATGGTGCCCAGGGACACCCACAGTCTCCTGGGCAGGGATGAAAGCAGTCTCAGAAGGGAAGAGTCGCTACCTTGGAGGAAGAAAGCCTCCGTGGAGCTAAGGACAGTCATGAGGTCCATGCCCAACACAAGGGCTGCTTAATAGCTGCTCTTTTCATGCTGGCTTTTTTCTCCTCTCCCAAGCAGTACAAGCCTCGGGAATACTCCCACTGACTATGCAATGGGGACGTACTCTTATTTACCTACAGTTGTCGCCCCCAGCCCACCCGCTCTCCTGTCTTCCATCCTCTATCCTCCTTGGGCACAGACCTGGGGCACACAGAGGCCTCCAGGAGCCAAGAGTGCTGGCCCGTGCCCACCCCAGGGACAGGTTAGCTCCCTCCCATGTGGGACCCAACCTGTCACCAGCATGGAGGTCTTTCCCAAAGATATCCCACCTAGATGTTCATGCTCAGGTCTAGCAGGTCCAGCCAAAGAGATCTGAAAAGGATCTTGCTTGAAGTGGCATGGCTACCAGTTGGCTTTGGCTGTTGGAGAGCTGATCAGCATGAATACGTCATACTTTGCTACATTAAATCAAATATTCCATGCTATTCCCTACCATAGATTTCTCTCTTTTGTGTTTTAGAGTCAGTGTTGTACCTTTGCAGGGTGTCCTCACTTCTGAGACCTCACTTAGACACAGACAGCGTGTTGAAGTCGCTGCTCATGAGACAAACTATACCTATGCCGAAAGGTCAAATGCGATGAAAGAGATACTCAGGGGCTGAATATGGTTTGTTTGGACCGATCAGAATATTTCTGAAGTGACTTACACCAAATTCTTCCTGTGCTCAAAACCATTTTCTCCATAAACTGTGTTTACAAATGCCAAAAATATTTTGAACCAGGAGTTATGAAAGCCTGAAAGCACTTACTTATAGAGGGCTGTTTCAACACTGCAAATACTTATGCGTAGTTGAGTCAGGTCCTGCTGCTCATGAGAACAGCCTTCACCAATCTGTCAACACTGCCTTGTCCTAACTTGTCCAAGCGAGAGCTCAGAAAATCAATGTGACGTGAAGAGACCCTCAAGGTGCCACTGTGCAAATATAATGCTGGTGCAGAGCAGAAGGATGGTGAATCTGGCAGGTACAAAGAAGTTTTTAACTATTCGCAGAGATAATATTTTTGTGGGTCATTTAATACCATGGAAAATTCCCATCTTTTGGAATTAATCAATTATTTTTCTGGAAAGGTAAAAACCTTCACATTTTCCTTAATACACTAAATTTAAGTGTGACCTAAATGTATTGGTCCGTCACATATTTTTTAAGGTTTGTAAGAGTTCAGACTTTTTGTTGAGCCATTTTTGCACTGAACTTTACCAATTCCAGGACAACAGGGAGTTGTTCAACAAAATCAAATACCAGTCTACCTTCCTCCCCAAACTCGGGAGATTTTTCATAGTTTGCATTATACCATCTTGCTGTGTAATTTTGTTTCCCTTCCCTACATTAGACTTTCACTCATCCTTTCCATTACTTCAGCTAAGAGACAGCAGTTTAGGGTAGGGAATATTTTATTTTTCTTGTCTTAGAATTCCCTGGCCTTGGCTTAGCATGGTAAAAATGTGATTAATAAGTAAATAAAAGTACTGGCATAACCAGGAACTCTATGCAGAAATGGTCTCATAACTCCTGCTTTGACCCTGCCAAGTGGGGGTTCTCTTTTAATATCAGTATTTAGCAGAATTCATGACCATGCCAAAATTTCTGATCTACAGAGCACAGAGAAATGTTTCCAATTATCACCTCCAAAGTGTTTTCAAAGCAGGATATAGTGATTACCTGAAAAATAAATGGAATCTCTCAATGACTTCAGGGATTCAGCCAAACCACCAAAAAATCAGGCTTTTAACATTCCCCACGTGAATTCCCCCGCACTATGTCTTAAAACCAGAATTAAAAGTTATGTGTGGAATTATCCTAAAAACTCTCAACCTCTCTTTTCCTTGAAAGCCAGAAATCAGGAGCACTAGGATAATAATGGGCCAGATTTGCACTAAGGCACTTTATCTGGGGTCTTGCCTCAGACATGGATTTACAGGGAGTATGAATCCCAACCCTGTTAACCCATAAAATAATTTGCAGTGCCTTACATTATATTTAAAACTGAAATATTGTATTTATATTCAATTTATTGTCCATTTGCACTGTCAGGAAAAGATAACTAAACCAGTGGAACTGAAGTGCACAGATCAAGGACCTTCACGACGAAGGAAGAAGTACACCTCGTGCTGCAGAAGTACAATTTGTGACAAAGAGTACTTCAGTAAAAGAGTGCTACAAAGATAGAAATAAAATTGAAAAAATAAGTACGAGATTGCTTTTATATTTTGCAGGTATTCAAAATAGCATATATATATATATAAAGTGACTTTTGCTTCACTCAAAAGTATTTTATGGACTTCGGGTGACTTTCATATGAATTAAGACTACCACTTATTTTCTGGTTTTAAGTAAAGAATAGGATGTTTCTTTTTCTCCTGCCCCTCTTCCAAAAAGAAGTGCATGGAAGGAGGAAATAAAAGAGAAAAATGTTTGGTTTCAGAATAATAACTCCACTTTGCTACTACACACATTTCATTCAGAAAGCTGCTTTTTGTTACAAAATGTTTCAACCAAGGGCTCAGTCTCTGATGTTCACCTACACTGACCTGCAGCATTTCAGCGTGCCATACTTCTAGCATGACCGTTCCTAGCAAAGCCCAAAACGAAGCCCAGCCACGATCCTAGAGGCCTCCGTAATAACTAGCAGAAGCCAAGTCAAAATAATGCTTCCTCTACCAACTACTCCAAATGAGTTATTTTCTTCGAGAAGCATTAACGTAGGTTAATCCCATCCCTCCCTAAAAGCCTGAACGCACCCCCAAACGTGAGGATTTCAGGCTGCTCATCCCATGAGCGCACTTCACAGCATCCCTATGATGTAGGTCTGGTAGATCTTTTCTCTCCCTTTTCCCTCCCCACATTCCCCTCTTTTGAGGGCTCCTGTACAATTTAATTTAAGGGAAACTTTCTCGCTGACTGCAGCAGAGCTGAACAGAGTCAAACCAGAGGCTTGCTTTGCCTTGCCACCTTCTTCTCATCACTACCAGTAGCAAAGTCACAAGTGAGTTCAGCAGGGAGAAGAGTAAGTTTTTTATCACAAATGTAGCCCTACCTCTCATTCCCCATATCCAGCAAACGCTAAATTGCTTTTAAAATAAATTTCCTTAACAACCAAGTACTACTATTTAACAGGACCCGTGAGCACTTCTTTAGCATTTTACAATTCCAAATCACTGCATAAGTATTAATTAGACTTAATGACTCATATTACCTAATAAGATAATGAAAAACCCTGCAGCTCACAATATCTACTTCTATTTTCGGTGAGAGATGAAATGGATCTTTTAAAAGGATATATTCTCTTCTAATTCCTTTTCTGCATATCCCTGTAATAACTTCTGGAAATAATTCAAAGTGTGTCGTGGCATTTTTTTTTCTTCTTCATTTGCAAAGACTAATTTATTGCAGCAAATACAGTCTTTGCCACAAAATAAAAATACAGAGGTTTAGTGATAATATTTGTTCCCTAGGAGGCTTTCTGTTGAATGACGACTGGTGTGGACTCACTGTTTGGTAAGGAGATGTGGATGTGCTGCCTGTTCTTTATGGAGAATAGCAACATCTTTCTTGGTTTCTTTCTGGGTTGCCACTGCCAAGGTAATACTTTATGGATTAAGTCTTGTGAAATAAATTCTGTAAATAGAATGTGGGCTGAGATCATTTCAACTCATTTCCCCTGCGTCCCCTTCCCGTCCTGGAAGCTGTCAAGTACAAGCAGCCTGCAAGCAGCCTGTTCTCCCAGTGTTAGTCTTGAGTCTCACTAGATGCATAAAACAGCTTGTTTTTCACATACTTTCTGTGATGGCATTAAAAAAAATATTGCAAGAAAAAAACAACCCTTCTCAATTCCAGCTATCGCTTATAAACTGGATACAGCTAATCTTGCAAGGGCACCAACCGTTGCTCTGTTTATCCGTCATTAGAGCACTAGAAACCTATGTTTATGATAGAATTATAGTTGAATCTGAAGGATTTTAAAGAAAGGAGCTGAACCAACTGTGGGTTTGTAAACAAACAATATGGTTTTGACGTCAGCCGTATCATTTCATGTGCTGGAACAGTTTCTATCATGTGGCCAGTTCCTGCCCCTGAAGAGTATCTAATTTAATTTAGATGTATTCATGATATGGGACAGCACGTCAAATCCATGAAACTACAGGGTACTGCTGAAGGCAAGATCTGTGCTGGAAAGATTGCATAAGCTGTACTTCGAGGGAGCAACAGAGACCTGGTGGCTCAAGAAAGAGAGGGGAAAGTTGTGCCTACTGTAGAAGAAAGAAAAAAGAAAGTGAGGGGGAAGGGAAGTGTACGGAATGGGGACCGTCAAGGGGAAGGACTTTGTTTCTTCTTTAGAAATAAATCAGTTTGAGGGTTTTTTTCTGCATTAATGTTATCCAAAAAAATCCGCATAACTTTTTCCAGAGCAATAAATCCTACCCGCAGCTTTCGGCCGTTCTTCCAATTTTGCTTTCAGTCCTTCTTGGGTTCCCCTCTCTCTGTGCTCTTTCTGTACTCGCCCCGCAGACAACCACCACGGAGGACAACTCACTTGGGTGATGCAAGAACACCAGCAAGATATCACTCTGCTGTTGTTGATAGTGACTGGAATATATCTTATACTGCTGTTATCTAAGGGCACCGATGTGGGAAAATTTATTTTCATACAGAGCACAATTCTGATTGCTGAAAAAACCCCCCACCTGGTGTCAACTGAATTTAAAGGGACTCCATGTGTGGATAAAAAATTATTTGTGAGCCTATGTGTTTATCAGCTTGGGCTCCAAATGATATGAATGTCTCTGGAAACATATTTCAATGAACAGTATAACAATGATACAGTATGATGTCTTTTTTCTTTTTTTTTTGTTACTAGATAGTATTTTCTACTCCACCAACTCCAGTTCCCCCGGTCTGCAGAAAACCTAGTGCCTCCCAGAGGTGTTGTAGAGCTCCGTGCTGGGTACTTAGCTCTGGCTGTATGCACACACACACCAGCATCTTCCCAACACAGCCACCCATATGCTTACGCATTTGGAAAGAAAATAGGAGACAATTCCCCTTGCTGTTATTTCATGCCACAGAATCCTGACTACTTGTTGAAAAACTATTTCCAATTAAAATGTTAAGTTTTTTTCCCCAGGAAAGCTGATGCTTTCTACAAAAAAAAAAAAAAAATAAATTTTTCAAAAGCTCAAACTTTAGTTTTAGCCAAAAACATGAGACCAGCCTCAGGTGTAGTATTCAGGCCAACACTATAAGACAATCACAGAAGTTAGAACCAGTTGTGCTTGGTTATTTACAGTGGAAGGCAACCTGCGATTCTCTCCTTTGATCTATTTGTTGGCTTCAGGAATACTTTTCTAAACCTTGCTTTTTAATCACTGTAAACATCAGAGCTGAAGAATTTGGTGGAGAGAAAATTGGCTACTTCTCTGTGGTTTTGATCAGACTGGGCTTTTGATGCCTTCTCTTTCCCAGCTTCAGTGCCTGAGCTTTAGGAGCGACACCACCACGTAGTCTCAGATTCTGGGATGGGCACGTGCACTGTATTTCTTTGCCTACATCTCCGTCCCCCGAGCAGATACACCCCCCCAGGTCTGACACCGTCCCCAGCCGAAGCGGGGCAAGGTGCCGCACAGACACGTTATCCCGAGATGACCTTCGATATGCCATGTTGTCAGTCGATCTCTCAGAGCCAGCTTTCCCTGCGAGTAAACCTGGAAACTCACGCTTTTCTTTACAAAGAGCCCTCACCCACGTGTTCATCATCTCTGCAGCGCTGGCAAACCTCTGAAGCCAAGGAACCCAAGAACAGCTGGTGGGAATTCACGAAGGATGCCCCAGCACCGCGGAGCAGAGGTGCCCAAGCTACCTTTAAACGAGATAACCGGGGTATAGTAGCAGTCTTTCTGCCACAGGATGGAGCTCAGTGCAGGCTGCAAAGCATTTCTAGGAAGCTGGATAAATACTCAAGCATCTCACTGTCACTGATGTCCATACCGCTGCTGCTTGATTGCTATCAGCGCCCACGCTGGCGGCTTAAAAAAACCTCGTTTAGGTAGGTCTGAATCCCATTGCAGAGCCTGCACCATCGACATGCCTCCAGGTAGAAAAATTCCAAAGCGACTGAAAAAAAATATCATGTAGGTGAAGGTCTTGATCATGTCTGAAAAAGTACACTACAAAAAAAGTGGGGGGAAAAAAGAGCCAGCTTTTGTAAAAAGCGAGCATGTGAACTCTGTGGTTTCGATTTGTCCCACTTACTCTGTTCACCATCTCTACAAAGTGTTTCTCACACAGAACTGTATTTTTAACAACGCTGAAAAGAACCTGCCAGAATTGGAAGCTCAAGCTATTTTTACCCTGGATAAATGGGACGCAAATGTCACGTAAGAGGTTAAATGGCACAGGGAGGATTTTTTTTCTCTTTTTAAACCAACCATGGCAAAACTAGTATTAACGGGGCTGATCTTTCTGACTGTGAAATCTCACTGAATATAAATATTTAACAAGAGAAATCATCAGAGTTCTCCTTCTACCTCAGTACAATGCACAATCAGAAACTGCTTTACTGAAGGAGTTAATGTTTCCTGCAATAATGCAACAAATCACTCTATGCAACAAACAGCAGACACATTCTGTGGCAGTTTCCCCACGAACTTCAATCTATGGGCAAAAAAAAAATCTTGATTTATTATATAGCATTTGGACAGTGGCGAAAGAAAATTTGCCAAAGATCAGAATAATCAACTCTTTCACCCAAGCAGTTTTTTTACGGAAGAAAAAAGCACAGAATGGGTCTGAGCAAAATAAATAAAAATTCCACACTTTTAACCAACAGAACCTTTTGCGTCATTCAGAAATATTTACAGACATCCAGAATCTTTTATCATCAAAAAGACATTCTGGCCTTTAAAATTACAACTTTTTCTTATATTTTTGTTTACTGATGGCCCTTAAACTAGTGGGTATCCCTAACTTGTGGCATCTCTTCATGCCGTGTTCATCAAATGCAGGAATTTTTAAAGCTGCGCCTTGCTACTTTTTCCCTTCCCTTGAAACACCTCTCTTTTGCTAAGCTATCATCTGTGAATTTTAAAGATAGCAGAACACCATCGACTAGCAGCATCCATCACATGAGTCATTGTCACTAGTGTCTCAAACACTGGTTTTCATCGATTGAAATGGCCGCTAATGCCAACATTAACCTGGAAAGGGCTAGCTGTTTTAATACAATTAAATACAGCTGGGAAGAGGGCTGCAAATAGAAACATACATTAGCCATTCATCGTATACAAGTATACATATACAAGCCTCTCTCAGAGCCCAGCAAAGGTATTAGCATAGCATCCCTGTTTCACTTGCCTATTTAATTAGCACACAATGAAGGCCACTGAATTTCCCTGCAAAAGGTGTTGCGTACTTTGGACAAAAAAGAAAGGAGAAAAGAAGTTGCTTTTAAGTGCAATCCAAAAAAATAGCTCCTTGGCTAAATGGCACTTTTAATAAAGATGTTTCCAGTGTTTGTTTATTTATCGAAAAGCAGTGTTTCTCTCGGGTGTTTTGATTTTTGTTTCTGTGCACAAGAAGGAGGGGAAAAAAGGGGTTACTAAGCAAGTCTTTCAGTAAGACACCAGATGATGGATAGTCAAACACAGAGTCTCCTGTAAACACAGAGGGAACCAAAAGGTATGAACTGACTCATAATTGTGTCAACACAGGTCGCAGACCCTTGGTTTATTCCAGCCTTCCTGTTTTTCACAGATTTCTTTTCACACTACACTATTTTTTTTAAGACACAGACTCTTTTCAGTACACCTTAGTGGGGTGCAAAAGCACACACGTTTTTACACCAAAATGTGGGCACCTACACACACACGTAGGCTGTATTGCCACAATTACAACAGCAGCATTTTCTATCCGTGGCTTACGGCTGCATTAAACTAAGCCGTGCCTTTCGTCACAGCAGTCCATGCCCACTCTAAATCAAAAGGTCCATCCCATCCCTGCCTCCAGCTTTTCCACGGAGGCTCTTGGGAAGCATCCAGAAAAGAGGAGTACAACAAAACCTCAACAGCTTAGTCCTCCAGTTGATGCAACCCTCTAAGACTCGGCGTGATTCTTTCTTTTTAACATGTGGCAAAGTGGCAAGACTGTGTCTGACCAGAAGTACTGGGAGGCTGACACACAGCAAAGACGTCTGTGATGAGCAGAACCCACCAGTATTTGTCTTGATCTCTAAACACATTGAACTGAGGCTGTAGCCTTTTCCTTGTATAAAAAGTTGTTCGTCTCTGCTGGTTGCCTATTTCCATAGAGATTGGAGGAAAAAGCCTCTCTGGGGTCTCTATTTCATGATAAAATTTGATTGGCACTGACCGGTGGGCTAAGAAGTTGTTAGGGGAGGGACTGATGGGCAGACACACCGAGCAGCTGGATCCCCTGCAAGTCATAGAGCAGTGCAGCTGATGGTTCAAGAAAGGTGTTTCTGTACATTCCCCCACAAAATCACCTGTGGAGTCACCTTGTCGCCTGAAATCCTGAGATCCTTTTAAAGGACTTGCAGAAAATAGCAAATGGGAATGCGTTAAAGCCAAGGGAGTTGTTCTCCCTCGGCAGAGACGGTAAAAGAAGCGGTGTAAGGCCAGACTGCAATGACTGATAATTGTCCCTGGATGTCCATGAGCCACACGGAGCCCAGTGCAATGGATCTGCACATGCAACAGATCCATCCTGAGCACCTCAGCTCAACCACACGCGTGCAAACAACTTCATGCTATAGATCCAGAGAGTCTGGCTCATCCAAGACGTGTCAGATCCCCTGTATGAGCAAGGAGTTTATAAACAGCGACTGTTTGTCTGGGATGTTTCAGTCTCAGCTAGATTAACAGGAAAATGGCAGAGCCAGCAAGGACAGATGACCTTACGCAGGCTGAGCAGTGCCTCATTCCTTGTGTAATCACATCCAGCTCAGCGGGAAAGCTACTCAGTAAAAATCAAAGTCACAGAACAAGGATTTGGACCTTATTCCCCATTGTGTAAAAGTCAGTTGCTAAAACTCCCAGTCAACAGGTAATCTTTGCGGTGAAGCCAAATCCACCAAGAGCATCACAAGGGCTCTGGCCCTGTTACTTCACCAATTCAGTCACAAAAAAAAATGCAAAACAAATTACATTTAGGACAAAGCTGACACCAAAAAAATGCCAGAAACAGCATTTCAGAAACAGAAATCATTAGCAGACTTATTTTTTTAAGACTACTCATTTTAGGATATTACACCTTTGTAAAGAGCAAGCATTTTATCTGGTGCCATTTTCCCCTGTAGGAACCATGGTTGACGGAACAACGGAGAGAATTCCCTATGCAAATTACAATATATTAAGTCAGATTTGCTTCCAGCAGGTTCTATACCATCAGAAATTGTTCCAGGGTTTGTGTATTTGTCGAATGGCCATAAACTGCGAAAACCTACCCTCTTTTCTCCTGTCCCCCCTCTTTTCTTTGCCTCCTTTTAGCTCTACAGCAGAAGATGAGGGAAGCAAAGTTTATTGAAGGAGACCATGAAAAGAGTTTCAAAACATTCCACATATTTTCTCTGCATAAACACGCTGTGAATTTTGAATGTGAGTAGTGCCAGGGCACTGTCACTCAGACCCCAGGGGTTCACCCAAGTCAGACAAATTATGCTGCCCCTTATCTCAGTTGTTACAGTTTCTTGCCTTTCATTCATTCACTGCCAGTGGCTGGATTTTATGGCAGTGTAGGGGAGAAAAGGAGCCTCAACGGCTGAAGTTAACCTCTTGTGGTGAGACCAGTAATACTGGGCTTTCCAGTAGAGAATGCACAAGGAGATGGCTGCTAGCCTTGTTTGCCAAGGCAGCAGTCAAAAGAATGCTGAAATTTGGCAGGTATGAGCAGGAGAAATGCTGTGTTATGGAAATGGCCACTGCAAGCTCCCTTCCAAATCTGTTTGGCCCACGTCGATAAAACAAAGTAATTTAAAAAAAAAATTGTACATGTCCTATAAAAAACTAGATAAAGTAGTGTTGTGGTTGTGGTTTGAATAGAGGATGGTACTGCTGAGCAAACGTTCCTGGCAGAGGGCAGTGGCTGTTGCTTCAAACATCATATCCAGACTATAATTAATATTAACCTCCAACGACAGCAACAATCTCTCTGCTTTCATCAAGTCTCATTTCCTCCCTGATAAACAGCTACTTATTACAAGGGAATGCAGGATGCGATGAGGGGATTCATTTCTGAAAGTCCTTTTGCAGCCACGTTGGTCCGGGTAGGTACCGAGTCAAACCACCTGTCCCATATGCCAGGTATTGTCCAACTGTAAAGTCCCTTTGGCTCCTAGAGCCTGTGCTTGCACAGCAAAGGGCCTGGCTGCTGCCAGCCCCAAACCCTGCCTTGCAAGTCCATTATGCCAGTCTCTCCTGCCGGATCCACAGTGCCTTGTTAGGAACCAGAAAATGTTGAGTTTGCATGGCAGCATCGTGGGAGATATGTGCATTGCATGCCCATCTCTAAACTGATTCCATTTAATGATGAGTACCTTTAATGCTGTTCTGCTGAACCAGTTTTAAGAGCATTTTTTATTTATGCAATACTTCCAAAGAAGGGAAAAGCTCTTACCTATTGTTCTTCGGAGATCTTCACACTGGCTAATGTGAGGGAATTTCAAGATTTCCTTCCACTTTTTGCTTTTGCCTTTGCGTTTCCCTCCACCCCCTGCAGAGAAAGAAATATCAGGATTAGATTGCTTTGGGGGCATAGCCCCATCCAGAGTTTAGCAGCCCAGTCACAGTTCTTATGGATATCATTAATAATTAAAGCTGAGACACTGTGGGTCTCAGATCAAGTCTAAGCTTGTCTGGGCTGAAACAGGCAGCGGAGGCAGCATCTGGCAGAAGATCGGCTCACTAAAAGTTGGGAGCTCAGGCTTGTGGCCCACCAGGTCCAGTTCAGATAACAGTGCTGAACTGAGCATCTCCAACATCATCTCTGCCCCAACTGACAGCCACGTCACACAAGTCAAATAATCTTGTAAAATAACAGCTCACATCTTTTCAACCTAGATCTCTCCCTTCTAGATTTGGGATGAGCCTTGATTCCATCCCAAAAGAAGTGCTGGAAACGGAAGACCAAAATTTAATTCTTGTCACCCCACACACACACGTTACATATACTGCCAACATGGCAGTACCGCTGATGTTACACGCTCTTGTCACTACTGCTTCCACAGGAGAAAAACAGTGCGAGAAAATTAATATAATATCTTCATGAGTTGAAAATCTCATTTTGGCTCTTTTTTCTCCTTCTCACTCTTGCCCGAGATTTCTTGAACTGGCCTGTCCTCAAGGTGAATGACCTAGCTGGCTTCCCCCCAGCGCTGGCTGAACGAGGTCCAAGACTCTCAGCCTTCCATGCTGATCAATCTCCCTCATCCATGTCCCTTCATAAACACCTCGCTGCAGGCATCCCTGGCATCTCTAGGCGCCACATCTGAGCTTGCAAGGGGGATGCCTTCTGCACTGGGCTCTGACCAGTAAAGGCAGCGTTTCCAGCACACCTCACTTTGCTCCTTGTTGGGATCACTAGACGACACACTGCCTACGGGGTTCGGCTCCCTCAGCCCAGGCAAGCCTAATGCAGGCTGACGTGCTGCGTGTGCTCTTCCCCAGCGTCTGCTAGATGGGCGCTCAGATCTGAAGCAGCTCAGCCTAGGAGGACGTTTTTAGATTTTTTCTTGTCTCTTTTTTTTTCCTTTTTTTTTTACTGTCATTGGGCACTTTTTTACTCCAACCCTCACCTAGGTTTCTCTTTTATGCCCCCACGTTTTTTATGCTGCCATATCAGCACTGCTGCAGAGGGCAGGAGGTGCGGTGCGGTGCTGGGGGTTTCATTCCCGGCTCGTTTGTGTGCCTGTCCTGCTCGGAGAGGCTGTGCAGCCAACGGCGAAAGAGTATCCCTCCGGACATGGAAGCCCAGATGCAGACTGAGATTCTCTGAATCGCTGTATTTACTGCAATTCAGTCCCTGCACACAAAATCTGATTCACTTGAGTCTATTTTACATGCGCTGGCACGTCGAATGACTAATTCAGAGCTGAGTTAATTCTGTAGAGGGGCTGGTAGAGTCACAATTGCAGATTGAGGGTGTGCTGGGTACTACATGATATTGCAGGCTAAATTAGGAGAGCATTGACTCAAAAGGTAGCAGACCATTACAGAGAAAACAAGAGCCTTGCAAAAAATTGTGAAGTATTGCTCTCTGTGGGGCGTTTCTGATCACACCTTTGGCGCAGGAGTGCTGCTTCTGCATTTCACCTTTTTCCTTTGCTTTTGGTGACCAATGGTTTTGTCATTGCAGAGCTGGCCTTGAATTATTTTAAACTCTTTATTGACACGAATTTATTGTATGTCTACATTATGCAATGTAGTGCAGAGATATCTGCGCTAGCCATGAAGGAGCTAGCTTGTTTAGACTATTAGGAGTACAGCTATGCTACCCTTTCCAGGAATTAGTCTCCGGCAAAGCACAGAGAGCTGCGACTGCCTCCACACTATGCTGTATTATGCAATGTAGATGTACCCTTTGGGTCTATAATAAACTGTTCTTCAACCTCCCCTCTTCAGTGCATCCCAAACACTGCTGCTAAAGTAATCTCCTCTCCTGTCCCTCCAGCCACAGTATCGGAGGGGCTGTCTTGATCTCTTCTTGCAGCATATGACGCTTGGTCTTGCACGGTGAAGGTCTTAGGTATGCTACAAGGCGCTGAGAAGCATTTTGTAAGCTGGGGTGGGCACCGTGATGGTCCATTCACCATCCCTCCTGCTCACCAGCGACTGCAGGGGTTGGATTCAGCAACCCGAAAGGTCCTCCACTGGCTTTCGTCTCCCTGAAAGCCCACTCCTGCAATCCTGCACAGCCGCTCCTGCTTGCCACGCTGCCACTTCTTGGTGCTCCTGACCTTACGCCTCGTCACACCGTACTTACACTTCTCTGCCCCCTCCCTTCACACGCTCCTCTGGGGAACGATCCTGCGGGAATTCGTGTTTCCTTCTCTTCACCAGTCATTCTCTTTGGCTGCATTTTCTTCCCTGAACTATTGCTTCATGTTTTTCATCACACTCATTTATCTTGTAAACTTTGAGTTCTGTGCCTTGATGTCAAACCTCCATGGGAATCAAATGAATTAAGTATATATTTATTAGCACTGGGGGAGGGATAGGAAGGAAGGGGAGGGGAAGGAGGGAGGGGAACAGCTGGGCTGGTGTCACAGCAGAATGATCCCCCTTTGAGTCCCACAGGGTTTGAATGTGGATTTCTGGATCCCTTCCTCAGGCTGCCAGCTCCCAGAGCAGCTCATCCCACCTCCACGTACAAACATGTGCCTCTCATTTCTGCCTGCTGCCTCTCCCGCTGCGGAGACCCACTCTGCTCTTACCAAGGGATGGACGGAGCGGGGTGCTGGAAGGGGGCAGGCAGCAGCTCTCTGCTTAAGGTATGAGCAGGCACTGGAGGCAGCACAAGACGTATGCAGCTGCTTGGGCAGTGGTGCCTGCTAGAAAAGGATTTCCAATCATTGCTGGACACAGGAGGCAGCGGGAGTAAGCCAGCTGAAAGCATCCTTGAGGCTGCATCTGCTCAACACTGGTACATCTTCACCCATTGAAGGTCTACCCTCTAGGCCAAAGCGCTGGAGATTTCAGAGCACGCCTGCTTTGCCAGCCGCCTTTACAGAAGTGCTCACAAAAAGGTTATCTTTAGCAGCATTGAGCTGTGCAAAGCATTGCAAAATAGCCCTTTCCTCTACATGACAGCTCTGAGATTTGTGCAGAGACGAAATGATTCTGCTAACCTGGGCCAGAATGTTTTTAAAATCCATTCAATGTAAAATATATATTGATATATTTACATTGGATGATGTATTTCTGACATTAAATTTCCATCAAAACTGGAGAAGGGCTCTGCGGTCCCCTGTTTCAACCGCGATCGATACAGCCAACGTGTTCTCTTCTCTTTCGTGGCCATCCTCCAAAAATAAGCAGCCTTGCCTGATGAATCATTTGCTCTTAGCTGAGCGTGAAGTAGCGTTACTGTTTTGCCTGTGACGTCTTTATGTTAAAGATTCTGATCAAGTGCTTTAATCGACCTGACCTTTCCGCTCTCAGCTTTTCTTGTGGAGCCAGCAAACACTGCTGGCTCCAAACATTAATTCTAGGGGGTTTGAAGGACGTAATGCAGTGAGACAGCTGAGACAGGGTAAATTGTCTAGCAGAGTGAAAAGCTAAAAGGGGAGGTTTCTCTGAATAGGTCACTAATTGTGCAGGTTGCAAAGGGAAGCTTTCCACACATTGTCTTGATTACTGCCTTTGCACGGTCTCTCCTGGACGGGAGGATTTGCAATCTTCAAGGCAGCTTCTCAGGGCAAGACTAGACAGACATGCCATGTTTTAGATGCGAGTTCCATCAGGTGGTGTTGGAGGGTCTGACTGCTTTAAAATCTTGGTTTGCTGATGATAACAAAAGGTGAGCTCCCAGCAACAGCATGAAATCTCAGCTCCGCTTCCCTGCATGCACTTAACAAGTCAGCATTTGCAAACCAAGGATTGAAGCTAATTCTCTAACATGTCAACCAGTCCTACAGGAAACAAAAGCACTTGCTCTACATCCTACCTCGTGAAAAATACATGGCATTTTTCATATCATCTTGTGATGTCGGATGGCAAATCTAGCTCTGATCTCTGCTTGTAAGGAGAGAGACATAACCAGAGGCACACTTGTAAAACACTTGTGAGCAGCACCTACCCTTAGCCTAAGGTGCCTACTTTTTTTGCCTCCATTATTCAGGATATACTTACTCTCCTAACACTGAGAGGAGGTAGGAAAGTACTTGCACACTGTTAAGCCAGTGAGATATTAAGTGGCTTGTCCAAAATGACATGAGAAATCAGAGACAGAGCAAGGAGCTGAAGCCAAGGCCTTGAGCCTGTTAATCCTGCTAACGACAGGATCAAGCCATGCTCCTGCTCAGCCGATTAAAGATATTTCATAACACCGAGTTAGACATAATTATGGGTAAATTCATTCCAGCGTCATGCCTGTAGCATATTCCATTCGTCCCTCACGCCACCATGCAAGGTGGTTTTTAAGCATAGCTAACTTGGCTTCATACTTTTGCCCTGTTCTTGCCCAAGCTCAGAAGCCTGCATCACACCCCATGCTGCCAGGCCTAGCTAAGCCAAGACGGCCAAACATTTCATTGCCTTCAACTGTATTATCTGCAATCTAGATAATCCACAATTTAGGTAAACTATCCACAGATCACTGAAGGACAACTACAGTTTGTGTCTTCCATTTCGCAACAGTAGCTAGGCTCCCATCCAAGACCTTCCCAACAAGAGTACAGAGCTCTGTACGCTCTGATTGCAAGGCCTTGATTACACAGCTTGTGAAAGCAGTGAAACAAACTCAAAAAAATATTAAAAGTCCAAAAATCATGGTTAGTGTCCTATTTCCACTCAAAAGAAGTTTACAATACTTCTCCTCTTCCTCTTGCCAGCCTTCCTTTACTCACTCTCTCCCATCAAAGTGTATGCAGCTATACGGTAGATATGGAATTAACGATTCCGTATCGTTAACAAATTAAACGAATGGTCCGTCTAGTACAGGACGGACTGCAGGCAGCTTCAGAGGAACATCTTAGAAAGCTGTTTCTAAAGTACTTGGAAAGCAGGAACTTTCTTCTATGCCCTATTAATTAGATATGGGTAACAAAACATGAAGGTATATTGCTTCCAAAAATTTCTTCTTCTTTTTTAGAATCTATGCTACTTAAATTCAGGCTGTTCTCATGCTCCTGGTAAATGCCCTGGACTGTTGAATGCCCTTTTGCCTCACATGGGTGTGAGTCCCAGAGATTAACCATGTATTTGTGAGGGAAAGGAATACCAATTTTAAACTGCTTATTTTCCTGGAGTGTCTCTTCTCAGTGAGACAGCATAAATAAAACTTATCCACCCATCATTTACCCCTAAGAATTTTTCATATCTAACACATCTAGCCTCTAAGGCAAACAGTTCCACCCTTCTTAGACCTGCTTCACGTGGAAGGTCACCCAGGTTCACCATTCTTCTTTCATATTAGTCCCACCTACGCTCAGCTGTACTACCAAATAAAACCGGTTTGTTTTCAAAGAATGAAAGACACTGCTTGCTCTCTGCCCTTCATCCTGCCCTTCTCATCTGGGAAAGCAGAAAAAAACCCAGGAACCCTGTTTTATCCTTACAAGATCTCAGATGATACTCCCGACTAACCTGTGCTTAAAACAAGCACTTGAAAGAGCATTAGGAACCTCTTTATGAATCCCCGTCTATGTCACCCCAAGGAAAAGGAGAAGAGTATGAGGGCTGGATTTTCAAAAACAGGCAGGTGTCCACCATCCACTGGGACACAATGCCTCTGCAAACCAGTCTTTAGAGGCTCTCGTTTATAAGACGCAACAAAAAGTCCACAACATGCCCTCAAAAGAGAATCACGTCACATAGCTCCTCTTATCGATGCTAATCTGTCTTTATCTCCTGCAGCCTTTTTTGATGAATGTGACTCTGAATAGTCACAGACCATGATAACGGTTTTGCGCCCATCTTCCCTGCTGTCACGGCATGTTTGTACATAAATCATCTGCATGTTGCTACGGACACATAAGCCTTACAACCACTGTGTAAAACATCCCATTGCTTTTTGGAAATGAACAGCAGATGTGTTTCATGTTTCAGCCTTCAGAACCACAGAGATGGGAATTTCATAAGCAAAAATGCAAGCTTCTCCCCAACAGAGTCAGGCTGGCTTTGCAATCTGGTTACCAGAGGACCAGAGGGCAAAACATTTTGTATACAACTGGCATCTAAAGTGCTATTCACATTGGCTTGCAGAAGTCACTGTTCATAAACAAATATTTATTGCAGGAATATCTACCTATTATTTAAATAAGAGGTCAAGTAGTACTGTAAATACTGATGAGTGGCTGAAACATTACTTTAATAACACATTTTATATGTTAATAATAATGTGTATGTTAATAATATGCTTTAATAACATCCACTGCCCTGAAGGGACAGAGGAAGCTAAGGGATTAGTCTTTGAAGACTGATCCTCAGGGCTTGACTATCATATGTCAAGGCCATTTTGGTACTACTCTAGGAATATAAAGAAGGCTTTACATAAGCTACCTTTATGTCTAGTCAGAGCACATTGAAAGGATCTTAACTAAACTGAAAAAACACGCCTTTAATTTTTTCTGTTGGTCTTGAGTGGGCATCTCAAACTGTGGCACTCTCCATACAAGTCTGCCTACATCCTCCACTGGGTATTTTTAATGCACATTTGAGATGATTTCAACAAGTTGTCTGTGGGTTTTGTGTGCCAGTTCACATATGCTGGGCGTATGTTTTGCTGCTACACATGTTAACAGGGAGCTGTTTGGTGATGTGATTTCCCTAGATGCAGTTTAATTTTCCCTTACGTAAGCACCTTTAGTTTGTTTATTATGGCATCTCCCTCTTTTATGTCTTGTATTTTAACTGTATTGTGTTCATCTGCAGCTGATGAATAAGCAAAAAGGGATCACTGGCTTTTATGCCACAAACAAAAATAATCCCAAAGTTACAAAGTATACTGAAGATTTACAAGCTTTAAAAAAAACAAACAAACAAACAGTAAATCTTATAAAAATAAAACCTGCTATCTTCTAAAATAGTAAAATTAAGCACAGCCCCAAATTTTAACTTCTTATTCTTGACCTCAAAGTAAACTAGGCCACTGGCACAAATCCAGGGAGTTTAGTCATGTTATGTGGAATGCATTACCATGTATTGGGTGGTTCGACAGGCTGTTGAGATGAACTGAGTTGATGGCTTGAAATTTAAAGGTGCCTGGATAGTATTTGACATCGTAGTTGGCAACAAGAGCAGAACAGACAATGCAACAAGTGAATCTGGAGCCACCGTGCTCCTTTGGAAGCTGTTTCTGGACCTGTAAGGTCTCTTGGAGAAACATGCAAAGGCTATGATGGCTGAACCTAGGGAGTATTAAGAGATTTTGTCCATCAGTGGTGTAGGTAACAGAACACATTTGTCTGTAACACTTCAGTATCGATGATTACTATCGGAGACCAACCTTTTGAACAGAGCTGTTGAGAATCAAGGTTATCACCCTGCTACAAATGCTAAATATGTCAGTGGAGTTTTCCTCCAAACTGGAGCTGAGAGTCAGTATTTCAAAGTTCTAGAAAATTCTGATTTAAAGACATTAAACCATTTCATTTTGATAACGTTTGAGTCATCTCAGTTCTCTAACGTCAAAACATTATCATAGAACATATCAAATAGAGAATTAAGATGTATTATATCATTGGAACAAAACGGGTATGGTAAATTGACATTCTTTACTTTGTTAAAAATGATGTTTCTATATTGTCAAAAAGAAGGTAGAAAAAGCAAACCCTTTTTTAAGTAGACATTTTCCTGCAAACCCTTTCATTTTTGACAAAACTTCATTCTCAGAAAGGAAGATTCTTTTGTCAGAAATGTTCTCAACCATCACATGTTTTGAAGCACACAAGAATTAAGCAAGGAATGTGGCCTCCCCATATCTGAATGTTCAAGTGAATCTAAATTCCCACATTCCTTACTGGTTCCCTTAAGTTAATTTGCAGAGCTGCGATTTACATTGACTGTAGGAGACCTGCTTCCCATTCTTCCAAAGAGAGGATGCAAATCCCTGCTCCAGAAATCCTGCCTGAATAGGGCTTGATAACATCTTTCCAGGAAGGAACTCCTCTTTAAGCAAAGGCTCTTTAAACTTATGACCTGTTCTATGTATTTATTACCCTGTTTTAGTAACACGCATGCAAGCTGCTAACCAGTTCCTCCAAACCCAAACCTACAAATGCAAGTCATCACCCACATATAGTCCATGTAGGTTGCCCAGGAGCACGTGTAGTGCTCCTGGATTCAGTGGTGTTCCTCAGACAACCCACATGCTCTTAGGGCTGGCCCCTAAAGCCAAAATAACCTTGAAGGGACTTGTGGGTCCTAGTCAGACACTGAGAGAAATGACTAGAAGTCTAAGAAGGCTCTGCCGATTTGCTGCTCCACATTGTGCAGTTCTGATGTTTAGTAACACAACGGCACGACACAGGCAGAAGGAACACACAAGTGAAACCTGGCCCTGGAACAGGCAAATACATGGGGCTCGGCTCTTCTGAAAACTCTGGTGCCAGTTTGGAGTGAGAATATGCAAAAACCCAGCCCTGAGCCGGGAACGATATGCGTTCTGTCTGTCCCTGTCAAAGAGCTGTGTGGGCTTTTTCTCCTGCAAATAGTTCTGCAGTCTCTAAAAAAAGAACTTAGCCTCTGCGTTCCTGACATTTGAGTTTTATAAGGAGTATTTCTGAACTGTGGGGAGGAGATCCAGCTGGATGGGAGGTGAGAATTCAAGTGTGTTCCTATCAACAGTCTGTAGCCAAGCTCTGAGAATTATGTTCTTTTCTGGTTTTTTGCCCTCACCTAAACAAACTTACCAACACGGCTAAAGAAAAGAATTTTAGTAGACATCATGAAAAATTAATGATTTGAGACAGGCTGTTTTATTAGGCCTGACTGATTTATTAGTTCCACTTAATTGGTAGAATCAGCAAAGCTTTGAGACGCTCTGATAAGGACCCAGAAATCCAGATGTGGTTTGCTTTCCGTACATAAATAACAGCACACTTTTTCAGTTTAGATGGTTTACGTCTGAGCCGGGAAAACAGCTACCAGAAAAGCAAGACAGAAACAGCGTAGAGTCTCCATGAAGGAAGCAGAAGGGCAAGTCTCTCAAGCATCTAGATAGCCCACCTGAGTACTCAGTCCCGCTCTCCGGCACGCAGACTGGCAGACCCCAAATATTTAGAGATGTAACACACAGGTCTCAGCTATACAGAGCCCGATGCATAGTGACTCTGCAGCCCCTTTGGGCTGCTGATGCATGCAAATACTCTTCCGAATCGCTGCGTTACCACAGTCTCTCCTCCCATGTTTAATCCCACCAGAGATACTAGCCCAGCAAAGGTGCTGATATGGACACTTGAGTAGGAAGGCACTGAGGAAGTGTTATCAGGTGCCCAGTATGTTTTTATCTTGTGGTGTTTCTGTATTTTTGCAGTGGTCTAGAGGACCATTAAATCAGCCTCACAGTGCAGAGAGATAGCCCAACAGCCATAAGAAGTGTCCTTTAATGATGCCTGGCTGGATTCACCCTTCTCTCTCAACACTTTTAGTTGATGTAAACAAGCTAAAAATTGTAAAAAATAGGCTGTGAACCTCCTGAGAACATGTGTATGTATCTATACTGCCAGAATTGTTTGAGAGGAACATCTCTTCTGTGACACTTCAGTCCTTTTGCTTCCAGAGTCAAGCCAGGAAGAAAAGTACAGCATTATAACGTGTCTTAAATTGGGTCGCTTTCTGTTTGAGGTCAGGATCGGCCACATCTTTCTTCACCACAAAAGCAGATAATGACCCTGTCCATCTCCCCAGCTCTCCTGGGTCAAATAACACGTCAGATTCTCAGCTACAGACGTACGTATAAAGCATAAATTAAACCCTAGATATATGACAAGCCTTCACACGCTCTGTAGAGGAAATGTGGAGAGGGGGATGAAACCACCCTGAAATGCCTGGTTACAGCGAGCATTTGCCAGTTGCAGGGACTGGCTGGCAGATGGGAAAAGCTGCTGGCATACACTTTGGCTTTGGAGGAAAGAGGTACTACGCGGATGGCAGGGCGAGGGTGGAAGGGGGTGCACAGGGCTAATGCAAATGGGCATGGTCAGCTTTAGGGGAGACTTCCCCCTTACTTAGCTACAAAGCCTGCCTTTGGCCCCATCATCTCTTCCAGCAACAAGGTACCAACAACGCCTTTCTGTGGATCTCGCCGTCACGCCCCGCCAAATCACCCCTGAAATCATAGAAAACGTTGTCCTCAAAAATCACTGACAGCCCAAGACATGATGGTAACACAATTGTATGCGTCAGCATTTAGGATCATTATTGTAAAAGGTTACAGAAGGGATTCAGGTTAATGGAGGTAATCTGTGATTATCTGATGTAACAGATTGCTCTGCCAGTGACTCATTCCTTCTGCCACAATATATTGTGGGTTGCAGCTGCAAATAGTGAGCAGGATGGAGCTGGCTCCCAAGCTAAGACTGTCCCTGTTGTTCGGAGAAACCCCCATAAGAGAGGGTGCCAAGCCACTGCAGGCATGTGAAAGCCCGGCAGAGCTTTACCGAGGGGAGCGGGTCGCGGCGGTGTACTACAGTCACTCATTCACGGGTGTTACTATAGCTACCACTTGAAGGACTCAACAAGAAAAGCAGAAATAAAAAGAGAAAATTAGGAGGTAGAAGACAAAAAAAGAGGAAACTTGTCGGAAAGCAAAGGCAGAGGGTTCCTCTGATTAGCTAATGAAGTGCTTCAAAAGCAGCGACTGAAAAATAAGGCTTGAAGGTTGCATGGCGTAAGCGTCAGATGATCCAAGCAGCTGGTCCGCTCTTGTCTCGCCTCTCCCACCCACCCACCCCAAGAGCTGGTGGTGGTAAGGACCATCTTAATTAAAACAAAACAGCAGCTTTGTGCCAGGGATGGATTAACTATTTCCTCATTGCTCACAAAGTCTTGCACTTCCACTTGCTCTCCCTGCAGCCCTGGGGCCAGAATTAAAACGAGGTATTGATTTAGGCCAACGGCACCCCGGGAGCAGCGTGGAAACAGGCCACGATGAACGATGGTCCTACCACCGGGGACTCCAGGAGGGAGCAAGTCCTAGGTACTGTCATAGCCTGGAAGATGAAGGAAGAAGAAGAAAACATCTGCAAAGACCTTGAGTCTGGTTCAGAGCGGTGCCGGATGCCCAAGCTAGCCCAATGCACCAAAAGCAGCTGCAGCCAGGGACAGACACTTCTAATATGTACATAAATCTAAATAAATGTATAATTCCCGCTCACATGCTTTCCTGACAGCCAGCTGTTCCCTTTGCTTGCTGTTATCCTCGCTCGGAGATTAATGTCACTGTCTGGGACAGTTTGTTAGCAATTTTTATTACAAAGCATATACATTTGGCTGGTGGTGGGCAAAAGCTAAGCCTTTGAGCAAATAAAATACTAGGGCAGCTCACGGGGAATGACACAGAACAGATATCTGTGGGGTCTCTACCCTGGCTCTGAAAGCCAATAATGGCAGGAGGTCAGAGATCACGGGCTTAATTGTCCGATGAATTAATGGTGACGAACGTCTGTTTCCCCTCTTGTTAAAATTGACACCAGATATTTCAGAGAAAGCAGAAGGGCACTTGCCCACAAAGGAATGTTTTGATGGCTGAAGCTGAGATTGTTGCCAGCCCCAGCCCATCAGAGCAGTGCAGGTCAAACGAAGTCATTGTAGGAAAATGCTGCTGACTCCAGCACAAAACAGAACCTTCTGGGCCCAGTCGAGCAGCCGTGGATTATCCTGCTTGCTTTGGAAAGAAAGACTGTTTTCTTATATTTAAAAAAAAAATCAGATCCAGATCTTTGAATATAACAAGTATATAAAAAAAAATTAAATCGGAGGAGTGCAAGTTGCACCATAAAAATCAGTCTGAGTTTGTTTCTTCCTGTTTTGAAGAAAAATTGAGAGCAACAGAAAAAAAACAAACCCAAAACTTATTACAAAAATCAAAATTATTCTTTACATTTTCCCTCTCCATAAAAAGTTCCTCTTTCATTCCTATATAACTCTGGTTCAGCAATGCATTTTTGAGTGGAAAGTGTCATCGTGGGAGCAGTAACAAAACCGGGAAATACTAGGGGACCATTTTTATCCAGTTAGTGACATTTTGTGAAGCTGGCTAACACTTTTCTATTGAAACAACTTCTTCCGGAGTTAAGAATGAGGTCTACTTACTTATTTTCTTCTTGTTGCTCAATCTCATTTTAATTCAGATTTTCATGTGGAGTTGTAGGAACAAGGATGAAAGCTTCCCTTTGTTTTACGGTGGTTATGTTAGTTTCGAGCTGTTGTGAAACATCTTTCCTGTTCATCCGAATATATGTGAACCCCTCTGGTGTTTCATTTAAGCTATGTAAACAAGGAACAAGCACTTTCTGAATTTTAAAAAATACAGTATCAGCCTACAAGTCAGTTTCTGAGATCTGTAAAGTGACTTCTTAAGTCGTAAGTCATTCCCCTCATTACGGTACATGCTGATACCTTTAATTAATAGCAGTAATATGTAACACTGTCAACAAGGATGTGTAACATTGAATTAGGTGACTAAAGTCTAAATATTCTTTCAGCACTGTATTTCCACAGAGGTCATGTCGACCAGGGAACAGACACACTGGTTTTCAAGTAAATCTATGTGCTCAGTCTCTGACTGAGCTAATTATAATGGTGCCTTTAGCATTGCTGTCTTTAAGTGTCTGCCAGCATGTCCCTAACAAACCACCAGGTTCGTGTTTTTCTAGCCCAGATGGAAAAGTCTGATTATCAGGTCAGAGTCAATTCTAGCTCCGAGGCCGCTATACTTATATCCCACGTTAACCCAGCTTGCTGAGCTTCGACTAACAACAGAGAAGTTAGTGACAAGCCATCATCGAACGGTATATTTGCTTGCTTCTCGCTTCTGCCGCTCATCAGTACCCGAGGGAGGAAGGCTGCTGGGTCTATAGGGCTGAAGAGTCTCCCCGAAGACTTAAACATGCTCCTGAAGGGCTGAGGGACGGTATTCTGCTTTAGATGGTATTCTGATTTTTAAACTCACGAGAGCAAAACCCCGAGCAACTACACAGAAAATCCAAGCCTCCTTATCTCATTCAGCTCCCCCGGTGACGCAGCACGCTCCGCACTGTGCAAAGCAACACAGCCGCAAACACTGATCTTCGTGTCTAAGCATCTAAGCCCAAGTGGCACATGTGCTATTTTAGCACCTCGTGGGACCGCCCTGGGAGATAATATAATTAATATTATCTTGGTGACGGCTATTTACCACATCCCACTGGGAAACGGCAGTCTGTGCTTATGGAACTTGAACCCAATTAATACTCACTTCCTACCAGCTTCAGGTGTCTCCTGATTTAAAGCTACGTTTACAGACAAAACAGGTCAGTAACTCTTCCCAGTGAGCCAAACAGTATCTTAATCACTTGTGTTTAATAGGAAACAAATGACTGAGCACTGATAAAGTTTGCCATTATGCTTTTGAGGAAAAGAAAAGTGACTACAGAACAATCTGATAACGAGAGAATTTTCTTCCTGTGTAACTCGATATTTATAAACCTTCTCAGTAAGGGGGCAAAAAGGAAATAATTTCAGCTGGCTGAAGTTAACATTACAAATTACATTTTAAAACGACAACAAAAACAGGACCCCGGCTGAAAACAGTGCTTATGGGAAAGACACGCAGAAACAACACGAGGGAGGAAGCCTCCAGTTCAGGCTGCCCTTAGCTCCCACGGCACGGGCTCTCCTGCCGCCTGCGGACACGCGCCGCTCCGTGCACGGCACGGATCCACGCTCGGCCTCTCCCACTGCACCCGGGGACGTGGGGTGTCAGGGGGAGAAGGTGGAAGCAGGATCGTCTTGGTTGCGTTTTCTGCCTTCAATGGAATGACTGAATTTAATAGCCTCCCTCCGCCTCCAGTAAACATATAGGTGGCTCATAGGCATGAAGACACGGGATTTTTTTTCAAGCTAAGGGCTAGACTTTCAGCCTTACCATACTAGGAATTTCAGTTATTTTTCCATGGTTTTGTATGTTTAATCCTCTTGAAATGCAGGCAATGATTGCCCTACAGCCTGACTAGGGTCTCAAGAGCAGAACTAGTTCTCAACCATAATAGCCTCAAGCCCAGCTATGTCAAGCACCTACGACTCCAGCCGATTTCATCGGGAGCCACGCATGCCAGCAAGCCCTTAAACAAGCCACTCGAGAGAGGGAGAGATAAGGATCCTAACCGAGGAGTTCCCTCTGCACAAAATTATAAGCGCAGATTGTTTCTGGAGTAAGTGCTGGTTTCTAAGGCTTCCTGGTATGGAAGTTTTTCATGGGAGAATAACGTGGGAGATGTGGAAGAGTGCTTACAGTGATAGTAAAAATAAATATAAATTATTTGTATTTTAGGCCTAAAAAGGCAGTGTTCTCAATTATTAGAAAAAGAAATGCTTATCTCCCAGAAGCAGAGAAGCAAAGACAGGGGAAAAAAAGTAGAGGGTGCATCTACTTTGTTTCCCATTTTCCATGCTAGTAAATGACAAAGTGGTTTGCACTTTGCTGCCTTGGCTTCAGGTATCAAGTAACATATTTCTGAGTTGCTTTTAAAGTATATTAATAAAAATAATAAAACCAACACATCCCTTGGCTTTTCAGCAGTGCCCTCTACTTAAGGACCCAAAAGCATTTTGCAAACAAAAATAGCAAAAGCTTTTCCAGCTTAAAGATGAATTTTGCCCTCACATAAATTAACATGACTTTTACAGTCCTGTTGAGACACTCCACATGTACAACTGGGAAAAGAAATTATCACAGACAGTTTAAATACACAGCTTTAATTAGAAAAAACCAAAATAAAACCAGACCGATTCTTCTTGAAAAGTTTTCCAGTTGATATTGTCAGAGGACCTCAGATAACTAGGACTGCTAGACGCTAGAGGGAAAAGCATTCTTTATTTTCTATCTACTCCACTTGTGTTAATCAGCCCAGCTTTGCAGAGAAAAAGCACAGGGTGCTGCTGCGTGCGCTGTGCACGCAGAGGTGTGGGTCCCTTCCACCAACTCCAAACTGTTGGTCACTTGTCAAGGGGGTTGCACACCACCTTCCTACTGCCGGGAGGAGAACGAGCAGCTGGAGAGAGCAAAAAGACCTGCTGAGAAAAAGGCTGACACCCACCCTTTACCAGACACCAGAGAATCCAATGGCGCCGATGTTTCATTACTTCCACTGCTCACAGGACAACTTGTTTAACATTTGCTTTTTTGCAGTGCCTGGAGGCCAACAAATTCAGGACTTTTTTGTACAAGGCAACGCATGAACACAGATCCCATCCCCAAAGAGTTTCCAGCTGACAGTACAGCAGCCAAAAGCACTCCCCGTGACATCCTGAGCCCGTTGCTGTCACTGGGGATGCTGCCTTTGCTTTCAGCGAGGGCTAAGATTTCATCCCCTGTGGCTCCAGAGGGTCACAATTTTCCCACTCATCAACACAACTGCTTTCTGAGGAAGACCCATTTTTCAAAACGGGGTGGTATTACTGAAAAACCATAAAAAGTCTCCGGGAAAAATCAAGGACTGTAAATGTGCTGTTGTCCAGAGCTGACTACATTTCAAATAGATTTAATAAAAACATGAAGATGGAAAGAACATTGGAGTAAGGGCGAATCAGACCAGTTGTTTTCATTCACTTTCACCCTGTGATCTCTTGTCTTTCTGTCTTCCCCAGTTCTGTCCATTGCTATCATATCAAGCATTAACTACTGATTTCTATTTTCCAGATTTGTCCTCTTTTCACCTCAAAATTCTTGTTGACTATCAACATCCACCAGCCTTTGATGCCACCTTCTGTCTCTGACCTGTTGCAAGCTGAGCTGCCACCCCTCTACATCCTTCCAACTCTTGAAAGCAACCCCGGGAATAAGGGCCTGGAGCCTCTTGCTCTTCTCTTCCCTTATTTCAGGGAAATGCCTCCAGGAGTGGGCTGCAAAGTCTTGTTCCCTCTCACTTGTTCTCTCTTTCTCTGGTGCATGAACCCTAAATTCTCTTCTGCATATTTGCACATCTTCAGCAAGCAGGAGACCCTCACTACCAGCACCACCAGCCTAACCAGCCGTAGGGTGTCTAGGACATGTAGGGTGTCTAGGACATGTAGGGCTTCCCATCAGGATGAGGCAATGTCTCACGTTTCCTGCATGCAGGGTCCAACAACTAGGATACGTAAGGATGGGGTTTTGGAAAGAGCTCCTGGACTGTATCAAACAGTCCCTGCACCAAGTTGTGCCTAGGCCCTATATGGACCTGGTGTAGACCAAAAGTGCGCCAAAAAATGCCCTAACAATAAACAGCGGGGACAACTGCGTGCCAGCGCTCAACCCTCCTCCCACAGCTATATTTAGTTCACTAGGATGGCGTCCTCTGAGATATACAGAAGAAATCCTTTGTTGGTTGACTTGATCATGGCCAAAGTTTCACCATAAGCTGCCACCAGGACTTGGCTTTGGCCAGAACCTCCAGCTCACTCTGGTGAACCCAGTCATATTTGGATGTCTTTCACCCAATGCTGACCCAGGCATGGATCCATCTCAGAAGAATGAAATATAAGGGATGCAGCCTGGCATTTGAAATCACTGGCCACAGGCCCGTTCATCCTCTTCAAGAGCTGACACATTGAGAACACTGAATAGAAGGAATTCATGGCAATTTGCTCACACAAAAGAAGCCAAGAATAGGACCTTAGTCTTGTCCTGAAATCCAAGAGAGATACAACAGCAGATGTCTTTCATCTATATGACCTTTTCCACTAAGACAAAAAGGAGACAGGATATTAAATCACAGTTTAAGATTTTTATGACTCTTGGCAAGCATTTATTTATTATGGGTTTGTTTGTTTTGGGGCTTTGTTTTTAGGCAAAGGAGTGTTATTTTTTGCACTTTTCATGGAACTTCAGCTGAAATACCATAAAAATGTCTAAGACAAATTTTTTTCGGGTGATTTGCACATTTTCAGAGTCACAAGTTGACTCCCCTTCTAACTCAATTGCTCAAAGCAGTGTGTTTAAACCAGGAGAACCACGTGACACAAAGACAGCACTTCATTTTTTCACAAAGTCATGGAAAACCTTGATGGCACGTGCAGTTACATTAGGGGAACAGCAAATCCTTTAACGGGCAAATCTAGATCGGGAAACACACTTAAAGGCTGTAGCGTGTCGGATGCAAACCCCTCACTGACTAGTGGAGAACACAGTGACAGCAGGACACAGCACAAGGAATGTGGGAGAAAGCACAGATTAACTGCATTTGTCTCCTTAATTTGCTTATACCCTTCGCTAAAGAAGAGCTCTCCCTAGCCTGCACAGCTTACCTTACAGATGACGAAGCAGATGGGAGGATAGGAATGCTACTAGGAAAGATGATCCAGAGGAAAGGACGTTAACCTCGGACCCAGGGAGGATTAGTTTTAAGTCCTTCCTCTAGCGCAGATTTCTCACGTGATTTTAGGCGAAGAGTTAGGCTATGTAAATACCTTGTGAAACTTATGGGCTCCGGCTCATGATCACAGATGGACTCAGGTGAGATGGCTGAAGCAGACAGAGGTCTGTTCGCCCAGCCCCTCTGCCAGGGGCTATTACTCTGCGAGAGCATAAGATTTAATGGGCTGCGCCCCTAATTCACAGCTGCTGAAACTCACATTATCACGCCAGGCTATAAACTGTGACTGCAGGTACACATCCTAGCTAAAGCTACCTGTGATCTCAAGTCAGAGCCCTTCATCTTGCCCTCAATCAGTTCCTAGCGCATGACATGAACTGAGAGTATTTCCTAAGCCTCCTTTTGATATTGACAGGTGTAAATACACTAAAGACTGAGAAACCCTAAAACCAGATGGAAATTTTCAGTGGAATATTCTTCCCTCAGAAAATACCAGCCGTAAGTAAATGGTTCAGAGATTTGTCAATTCTAATACTATTTTATTTTTAAAAGAAGAAAATTTAAAAGGTTTTCAATAAGGTTAAAATAGAGTGTTTTAACTTTTGATTCCAAACTATTTTTACCCCTTTTAAAATACTGCATTATATCATAGTGAACAAAATAAAATTTTTGTTATCGTTTATTACCAAACAAAACAAATAGGGGGAGTTCAAACATTTTTTCTCAGATTTATTTTTCACAGCAAATTAGAAATATTTGCATTTTTTTTGTCTTAGAACAGAAATATGTTTTCTTGAAATTTGTAAAGAAAAACAAACAAACAAGCAAAACCCCCAAACAGAACAACAGCAAAACTTTTGGCCCTCAGAACCTCCCTAAGGCCCTCAGCTCTCGCATTGCGAGGGCAGGTGAGGACAGGCTGGAACCCCACGTGTTCTTACTGAGTGACTAAAACACGACATGGGCCAAATGCAACCACACGATACTTCCAAAATGAGAACACATATGGCTGAGCATTTCTGAAAAGTCAAAATCTGCTCGTGCTGAAATCAATGGGTGTTTTACTCTTGACTTCTGTGGAAGCAGGGTTAAGTCAACACTGGGTAAGATGGGAAAATCCCAATCTGAGATCAAGCACAGCGTTCCTCCTAAAGATTATTCATGAAGTGTGTGTAGACGTCACAAGAAAACAGAAGGTGCTACAGAGCTGTTATTTTTAAGCTGAGGGTGAGAAAACAAGCAGTGAAGCGTAGCGCATAACTTCTTATGTTGCTTTGTCACCATTCTTGTTAAGGAGCACAGGGAAATTATTTTAAAGAGAAAAAATTTGTAGTTATCTCTGTTTCTTCAGTTCAGAATAGACTTATTTTTTTATTTTATGTGAATTTTTACAGTTTTTTTAATAGCTCTGAATTTTCTGAAACTATTTCTTTCTAAATACTGTTTTTCTAAGACCCGTCCAATTTCCAGAACTGCCAAAACCACCCAATAATACTTCCTTAAACTATCTAGAAGACATCAGAAGATACGTTCTCCAGCCACCGTCTTAAACAGAATTTAAATCAGGTCCTAGCTGCCTGCAATGCTTTTGCAGAATTGGATACTGTGTCTACTTTCTTTTGCAAAGAGCAATCAATTCGGAAAAGCCAAGGCAGACACTGAAGTGGATCACAGAGAGCATCTGCGCACAAAGACGGAGACCAGTTCTAATCATCAGCATCGCAGGACTGTAATCCTCAAATCCAGGCATAAGCAATTATCAGTATAAGAGCATAATTTATTCCTTGTAGTCAGACACAAGATGGATATCCCATTGGGCACCAGTTAGATTGTTATACTCATTTCAGAAAGCTTAGCAAGACCACTTATCATGTATGAAACAGTACTAATAGCAGGCAGTCTGAGCCATCAGATGAGTTTAATAAAGGGCTTCACTAAAGTTAGCAAGGTGCTTTCATTATGCATGGGGTCAAAAATGCTGGCATGTAAATGAAAATATAGCAGCTTCTTGGACTTCTGATACTAAAACTTTCATATGCTTCAAATCTCTCACCCAACATATATATACCCTCATGCATGCAAACTTTTAGAGCATGTCACTTAATTCACCACAGAAAAGAAAACACAAACAATAAAAATGTAGGATTTCAACACAAGGACCTTAGATTAATATTTAATCTAACTGATGGCACTCAGGAGTAGTCCTGTCTCAATTCTTCTTAATAATTCCCATGACTCACCTGTCGTGACAATTAACAAGGAAAAAACCCAGAAACATCTGTCTGTATCTCACACTCAGAATTATAGCCACCGTTTCAATAAATGCACTAGCTTTTTACAGTTTGTGAGCAACAGAGCCCGATCCAATAGCTGGGACCTTCATTTGCTATCCGCTCGGGGTGATGCTCTCCAAGCACCATCCCATCCTTCCCTGCTGCTGCTTTTTCCATCCAGAGCTGACCAGCCTCAGCTGCCCGGTTTGTGAAGCTGGACAAAAGCAGCCACTCAGTGTGGCTTGGCCAAGATGTAAAATATATCAGAAAGGAATTTGGTTTTTGCTTAGCCCAGCAGTTCCAAGCGCAACTGTGACACCCGCAATAAGGGCTTGCAGAGAACACACATCGTTACAGCTTCACCCTTGGGCATTCACCGAAAGAGAGATTTGCTTTTCTAATTGGCTCAATATTTTGAGAAGGTAAATGGTGAATAACAACAGCCTCGGCAGCAACATGACCCAGGATGAAAGCAATACAAACTACCCGTTTACGCTCTAGGCTTCACGGCGTGAGCCCCACGCCGACTGACGTCCAGCCCCAGGAGGAAACTGTCCTGCAGAAGACATCCTCCCGCGGGGAGCACCCAGGGACACCTCTTTTGGCTTCGGTCACCTCATTTGGCTTTTGGCCTCGGCAAACTACGGTATAGTTCTATACAACTACAAACCTCATTTGCAGAGCGGTAAGTTTCCCGCAGAGTCAGGAACTCACTTCCTTTATTGCAAAGAAGAAATAAACAGTTCTTTGAGAGAAATGGCAGTATTTCATTTTCATGAGCTGGATGCTATTCCAAAGTTTATGCTAGGTAAAATGGTAATTTCTGCAAAGCACTTCCTCAACAAAAGCAGCTTTATAAATGGAATTTGGTAATAACAACAAATCTAATATTTTCTTCAGAGAATCTTAAACCTGTATACTTGGTCCTCTCAAATACAAGGGGAAAAAAATCAAAACAGCAACATCCATCATTAGGTTAAATACAATTGGTCACATTTAACCTCTGATAATCTAACCATGCAGAGTACCTTTTACTCATAAAAACTGCAGTAAACATAATGCAATCTATAAATATCACCGAGGCCACTGATGGCTGAGCTGCGGAGTTTGACCTCTAGGTTTCTGATTTAAATGTCCTGGGTTATGAGCACAGCATGCTGCAGCCATTGACTGCTGTTCGGGTTCAGCGCTGACAGATGTCCCTTTCTAGATCTGTAAGGGGGAATGAATGAAAAGCCTCCACACCATTCACGGCTGCCAAACAGCACATTTTTAAATGCAACTGAGAGTTGCACCCTTCTACAGCCTGCTGATACAACTCCTAATATCTCTCCTGCAAGCAGTCTACCTTTTTATTTTTCTACGCATGCCATTGTTTCAAGTCTTTTTGCTTTTGTGCAAAAGCGTAGAGCTTTCTTGCCTCAATGCCAGGGACATAATTCTCCTGTTTGCAGGGCGGAGTGTGACCTCAGTCTTCTGCTCTCCCCGAAAGAGTCTATCTTCCATTGACGTCAAGGGCTCTGCACACAGAGGGAGGGAGATAAGCATATTGGAGGCAAGATCTGCTCCGTGAATGAGAATGGAGAATTTTGCTGTAGGAATTTACAAGCCTCTCGCGGTCTCCTCTCTTGATTAAAGCCGGTGGGATTATTACACAAATTCAGCTGCTGAGTCCTGGCTGTCAGAAAGCTGCCTCACGCAGGGCGCTCTGCTGTTAACCCATCCCGATTGTTTGGGCAAGACAAAAACCACCATTAGCTGAAAAAAGCAGGTCAGATGTAAAAAGGGTTGTGTCGGAGGGGAGTCGCTGACAGCTCTCTGTACGGCACGTCACACCTGCGAGCTCTGGGGAGCTCTTAGAAAACCTACATCCTGCTTGTGGTGCAGATTTTAAGCAATAGGGACCTGTGGGTTAAGTTAGGGGGGGTTTATACCCAGTCTTATCCATTGCTTTCCTGAAAGAAAAACCAGGGATGTTGACGGGGCTCAGCGTAGTGCTGCAGATGAGCTCTTTCCGAGCCAGTAACCTAAGCGCGTAGCGCAGCACGGGGCAGAGCAGGCACACTGCGAGGGCTCCCCAGGAGCCGAGCTGCACTAGCCAAGAGCCCCCGTTAATTAGCCGGGGCACAATGCCACCCTGACGTGGCACTGCCGTTTATACGTCTGCAGCAGACCTGGTCCGTGCGGAGTCAGGGATCTTTGCATCGTGCTCTGCTCCGCGTGCAGACGTGCCCGGAGTCAGCGAAGGGACGACAGCCTCGCCTGCCAGCATGTCCCCCCTCTGCAGCGGAGCTTCTCAGCCTCAGTTTGTCTGCTCCTGGTTCCTCTGGGACCCAAGAACTGGGAGGTGACCTTGAGTTGCCCAGTTTAGACATATCCCAGCACTCTCAGAAACGCACCCAGAGAATACAGCACTCAGCACAAACACCAGCCTTTTGAGAAAAGCTGCTTATTACAAATATCATTACAGCAACAACAGACCAACGACACGATCTCATTACACTACGGTGTACTTTTAATAAGGATTATCTAAAGTTAAGTTTGTGTACAAGCTTTCCTGTACTCTCACGCACAATGCTATTCCACACTTTTGTGCTGCTTTGCAGCGTATTCGTCGGGTATGTTTTATCTTCACTTTATCGTGTGCCACCTTTACAGGCGTTGTAGCTGTGAAGTAATAACGGCTGCACATCACTAGCGAGTTTTGGTCGCAAGCAAGAGGCAACATAGGTTTGAAAAGATGCATGTGTAACAGCTAAATGCCAGTTTTCTGTAGCAAAATCTGGAGGGAAGGGAATGATGTCAGTACGCCAGCAAGTACAGCCAGTGATTTTCATGACTGCTATACCTGGTGGAACGTGGTACTAGAAACTTCTGTACACAAGGCCTAGGTAGGACCCCTGAAGAAAGAGATGCCCGTCTGTGTAGATGCTGTATCACATTAGAGAATTTAAGAAATATTAATGACTGTACACTTAAAGCCTGAGTCAGGAGGCATAGACAAAAGGTGAATCTTCAGTCTGACCTCTTGGACTTTCTGATGTTACGAACCGGCACAGCTAACCTCGCATATGCTGTCAAAGGCAGTAAGGACCAGGAGTAAGGCCGGTTTAGGGGCTCACGGATGACTTATATTCCACAAAGTCCAAATTATTATATTGACTTATATTCCAAAAGCAAAAAAACCTTTGCTTAGACAAAAGGTAAACATTGTAAATGAAATATGAATGGGCAGAAATTTATAAAGGCCCTTAGCAGCTTAGCCTACTTCAGGGTCAAAGCTCATTCATAAATATTTTGGCATTGCAAAGGAAGGAACAAGATACTCATTTACAGCCCAGAGCCCCCTCCTTTCCCGTTTTCCTCCAGCGTAGACAGACTGGGGCAGGTGTGTTAGAACAATATAGTAAATGATCAGCTTTGATATACATAAGACAATGCCGATGCGGTCTTCAGATGATCCACATACCCCGCTGCAACGTATCGGTTAAGGCTTCTCAGCCTCGATCACAACATTAGTTCATTGCTTCTGCTTGATACTTCAGAAAACAGCATTTGAAAATGCCTACTGAAGTGTTTAATATGAAGCTGGGAAAGAGACAAATGATAGATCATATCCCGAAGTATAAAATCTCATTTTCATTTTCTTACTCCTCCTACACAAACCCACAAACTTTATAAATCGTAATAGTACCAAGGTTTTTCAAAATCTTCCTACAAAAATGACTCCCTGCCAAAAAGCTGCAGCAGTGAGTTCCCCGGGTTGACTGCTCTTACGTATTTTTTTTTTTTCAACCATTAAGTATCACTTTGATCTTTTCAGCATATTGGAATATGTTTAGAAGGCTGAAACAACAAGGAGAAATGTGATGCTAAAGCTTCAGTATGATTTTACGCAGTATTTTCTCTATTCTCTAGTTACCTCTTTTTTAAAAAAAGGGCACATACAAATTTCCAAAATATCCCAATCAATTAAATTAAGGCATTTCCTCCAGTTCTCCTTTTTTTTCCCTCCCCTTAGGATTTCACATAAATTGCTGGTTGTCTAGATGCCAGGGGAAATCAAGAATTAAAATACAGAGCCATCCAAAACATCCTCAAGACCGTAGTCTGACACTGTGGTTTCTGTCAGCGACCACACTTTCATCTTATTGGGATGCCCTTGAAAAAAACTACTGCTGTCGGAAGCAAAACCTGTGCCCAATTCATGGAATACATGAATGCAATATAAACCCTCGCAGGCCAAGAAATTCCACAGACACCACACGGATTAGCTGTGATAACATCTTTTCCCATAATATTGAACGGCGACAGAAATAAAAGATGAATGTTTTTAACATTTAAAAATCTGGGGCCAGCCCAGCCCCTGAAGTAGGGCAGTGTGTGTACCGCTGCACGGGAAGAAGCTGCCCAAAATTTGGCTTGCCTCATAGTGGAAAAATCTACCTCAGGTACGGACATCTTAGGAGGGCACAGAGCCTTCACAGCAGCACAGCATCATCTCTTCTTGCCCCTCGGCCATTAGAGACCTACGCTTCAGGCACACCTTGGCAGAGCAGCCCTTGGGCTTCTCTAATTTATTTCTCAGGACGGGACCAACATAGTGCAGATCCAGGGAGGGGAAGCTTTGAATCCACGTTGTACCCATCTCCACATTCTCCTTCTGCTTTAAAAAGCCCTCAGGCATAGGTGAGATCCTGTTTCTCAAGAACATGACAGATGCAGACAGTGATAGCTGGAGGGACGGGGTGTCAAATGGGTTCCTCGTTGATTTAAAGAAATCCCGCAAGTAACTTGATTCACCAGGTTACACTTTTCATATTCCAGTTCTCTGGTCTTTGCACTGCAACTCTTGGCAGTGTAGGACATTCCTCATAGGGCTTCCTTAGCTTCTCTCCTGACACATTGGTCGGTGCTGTGAGATGTGCTCGCTGCAGAGCGAAGGCCGTGTTTGAACAGCTGCTACACAGAAGATAAAGTTTCAAAGAGCAGAGCTGGCCACCCCACCCTGGTCAGGGGCTAGCAGGTACTGGATCATGAAACTCCTTTCTGTGAATCACACAAATTTCTCAGGCCTTCAGAAGCCAGATGTTTCAATTCAGACTCATTCTCTTCTGTTGCTATAAATCAAAGAGTGAAGTGTAGCGCTGTGCAGCCAAGAAATAACTGTCTCAGAAAGTGGGAGTTACAGCACTTCAAGATGTACCTGTCTACAGAATCAAATATGCGTGTATTGGGTATTTCCAAGCATTCTCTTAACCCACCTTGACCGGGACACCCTGAGAAGCGTGACCCTTCAAATACTACCAAGAAGGTGGGACACAACCATTGGGGTGGCCTCCAAAGCACCTCACTGCAGCATGGCTGTGAGTGTGACGGTCAAGAAGGCAAAGGGAGATAACGTATTTGAGGTGGTGACTTTGCTGGAAAGCACAGCTCAAAGCAAAAGATGGTCTATCAGTTGCTCCCTGTCCAAGGGCTTGCTTTCCAGAAGGCAGTGCCCCTTCCACAACCTTCGGGCTTGCTTCAGGGGGCAACGCCTGACGGACCAGTGCAGAGGTGTACGTCTAAAACCCCTCAGCTGTGATACCTTTCCCTAGTCACACAAGTACGCTTCTCATAGCTTGTTTATGTGAAATCCTGCAGGGCAACATAATTGCGCTCCTGTTAATTTCCTGTTCATCATTTATTAGCGTCTTGCGTCCCGTAGAGAGCTCTTCGTATCCCGTAGGCAGGATGTTGGTCAGTGAAGTGAGGAAGCTTGCAGGCTGCCATAATCTATCTCTGGCTGAGGCTCTCCTGAATGCCCTGACGCAAACCCAAGGAGGGCTATTTCAAGAACTTGTGTGGTCTTATTTGCTATTGAATGTGGAGATGACACTAGGCATCGTATTCATCTCCGGTGCCGCTCTCACCTCGGACGAGTGACAGTCAGGGTGGATTCATCCCCAGCCTGTCCTCATCTGGGTGTGGGTACCACACCCAGACAATAGAGAAGCTGAAAGCTCTTTGGGGCTCTTTTCACACTTTATGTTAAGCAGCGGTGTCCCATCCTCTCCCAGAAGCTCTCTGGGGTTTTCTATACTCTGTTGATCTCTTCACACCACATTCAGCTGGGCCGGAGCAGCTCACTGCAGCCAGATGCAAGGGAGACTTCCCACAGCTTCACCTCCAAGAGGAGGTGAAGAATTTATGACAGCTCCCCCCTGAGCCCAGATAAACCAGGAGGGAGAAGCGACTTGCACAGCCGCTGCTGGATGGCAGCAAGTTCAAACAGACACGTGATGGGCCACAGCCACAAAAGACTGGGAAGGAGAGCCGGGTTTCTAGCCCCAGGTGTGAGCTCTTTCCCCAGAAAACAGATTTCACGCTCCTCAGCGGTTTTTTGGCAGACTGCGCCGAGGCCCGCTGGCGAGAACAGCAAGGTGCCTGGTCAGGAGCTGGCTCCAGGCCTGTCCCCGGCCAGGCGTGCCAAGTCGGATCCAACTGCTCGTCTCAGACAGTTCCTCGGCCACGGTACGGCCTCGGCTCTTCCTCCACACGTATGCAGCAAACGTACATCGTTCCATGGAAAGATGTGTCTTCAGACCTCCCAGGCTGCGACAGATTTGGCGAGAGGTGGTTTTCAAATACGGGACTCAAAAAACCAGTAAAGTCTCAGGTCTGAAATGGCAGGCGGGATGAATGCAGGTGGACCTTCCTTGGGGAGGTTTCAGGCTGATTATGAAGAAGTGGAACCCGTGGAGCGAAGAAGGACCAGCTCAACCTGCTAAAATTGCCCAGGGATTTGTCTCTTCAGGCAGGACAATGAGGTTACCCCGCAGAGGTTACAGGGGTTGTTTTGAAAGGAAATGCTGTTGGTATACAAAGGATCCCAGACACGAGACTGGAGACGACAGGCCGTTCGGCTGTTCCTCAACAGTCGTCTTGGGGAAGGGACACCACTTCTGCCGATTTGGCAAGTCTAAGGAACAGAGCGGTGCTTCCACGTGAAAAGTTCAAGTGTGACAAGCTGCACCTAGTGCCCCAGCTCCCTCCAGGTCTGTTTTCATCCCTGGGCCTGAAGGGGAAAACGGGTGCTTTGTGCTGTGTTGAACCAGCTCAACCTCTGCTGGCAGAGTCAGCACTTCAAGGAGATCGTTTGGCTGCTGGTCCCCCATTTAGCCGTACGGCAGCAGGAACAGGTCCCAGACGAAGGAAACGTTTTTCCTACGGTGCTGCCTTCAACACCTGCTGAGATTTCAGCATCACGTTCCTGAACCGAAGGCACACGCCTTAGGAGAGCCCCCGCACCATAACGAATACGCAGTCACAGGGAAAGGGCAACAAGCACTTCATACGCCGTGACTTGCGTAGTACAGTCACCGTGTGTGGTGACTTTGGCACTTCGAAGTTTAAATCTCGGTGACAAGGAGGGGATGCGGGCTCTCTGCCTACGGAGGCACTTTGGAAATGTTGCCCAAAGCCTCAAAGATTATTCTTAAGAGGATTGGATGAGTCAGGGCCACCAGTGCTGACACACAACATCTTCACCAGTATAAAGCCAGTTCAGACTGGCAGACCATCGTTTTAACGCAGAGAGCCTCCTGCTATTGTCTCAGTGTCATTTAGAAAACCGAGGTGCTAACTTCAGCACTCATAAAAGCCTTATTCAATGACCAAAGGTGTTATTTTGAAATAAACGGGAGACATCATGAAGATGCTACATAGAAAACACCCGAAACAGGCTTTAAGAATAGGATTACCTATTGAAACAGGCTAGGTGGTATTTGTGGTGCTCCTGGTGTGTCACTCTTGGCCCTGCTCTGGTCTCGCCAGGACCACTGCTACCCTTGATGAGCCCACTCATGCAGTAGAAAGGGGATGGGGGTTTTATCATTAAACTTCTAGTTAAGATTTACACAGAATGACTGAAATAAAGAGAAAATTCACACTCACCAACTGATAAAGCACTCAATAAACTGTGATGTGCCAGTGGTAGGAATTAAGAGTGGCTGAAGAGAAAGAAAACATCTAAAAGGCAGGGAACAGCACTAGGGGAAGGAGACAGATCCTCTACAAAGACAGCGGCAGGCAAATTAGAGAAAGAACACAGAGGCGGATGTTAGAAAAATATAATGTTCCTGTGGGTGTATCACTTATCAGCCATTCTTGCACATAAAACACATTTTTTCAACATTTAGAAAAGAAAAAGAATGACTGATCTGTAATTAACAGAAATAAAGGCCTGGCCCAGATCCTAGGCTAGAATCACATTGTTGCAAAAGTGAATTTTGCTGAAATATCCGCATTAGACGGGGCAGGGCTGCTGCAGGAAGAGGGCAAATCCACAATAATTGGACCAGTCTGCCCACTAAGAGCCACCCAGCTGGGGACCCCATTTAATAAGCCATTTAAATCCTATTTAACAAGCCATTTAACAACAATATGACCCCACTGAAGGGAAATCCTGGGGGAACAATTTTGCATATTTGATACGGGCACCTTTTGCATATCCTGCTGCCAATGTTTCCCTCTACGTCCTCCTTCCTGGGGCTCGCTACGGAAAGAAATCCCACAGCATAGCCACAGACACGGTTTGGAGTTTAAACGGGAATTGCCTTGACAGTCTCCCTTGTCCTCCTCTCTCACTGGCACGAACCCACACTCCATAGGAAGAAGATATCTAACTTTATAGTTCCTCTGTCTCTCTCAGCAGCCTGCAGCCTCACAGGCCTATTTGTTTTGACGGTCATCAGCTTATGTCAAGCCAAGTCTTTCCTACCATTAATCTGCCCCCGAATCTGCTGATTCTGAATGACAAACTGCGACTCTAAGCACTCATGGCTCTAGATGACACCGTCGTCAGAGCAGCACCCTGTCAACAGCACGTCTTTAATTACCGTGCCAACTTTACCTCTACTACATGGTCTTCTACCTCCTCCTCCTGTCTCAGCCTCCTCTTTTCATCCCCAAACAGTGTCAGCCGATGGAAAGCCAGGAACGCGGGCAAAGCTACCACCCCCTTATAGTGGGTTGATTCTTCAAAGCGACTAGAACAACAAAAGGTAGCAATTTATCAAGAAAATATTAGCTGTCAAGAAAAGCAAACGCAAATCATTTCTCTGCTGACTGTTCTTTTCAGGACTGCTGTGCAATTGTCTTGTTGATTCCCGCAGCTGGATGCTGAGCTTTCTCCTTGGCATATGTAATTGAAAGTGACGCTAGAACAACTTGAGTAAATTGAAATTGATTTCATCAACTGTGTATGTGTGTGTCAATGACACATGTGTCCTTTTTTCCTCCCCTCCCATTGTCCACTAGCATGTTCGCCAGCCCAGCAGCTGTTGACATTTTGTTTGATGGCACATTTTCCCACTGGGAAATGATGCTCCCGTTAAACCCAAGTGTTCCATGAGAAGGTACACAATTTGTCAATATTTTCACTAAAAATGATCAAAACAATTCAGACTTGACTGGTCTGGAATACTGCAATTTGATAAGGTCAAGATGCATCATCTTAGCCCCATCATTTAGGTTTCTACATTATTATAAAGTCATATAACTGAACGCCAGCTGATACAGGTGGAAAACTAAATCTCTCAGTCTCATCAAAGTATTTCACTGAAATACTAACCAAGGACAAAATGTGAGAGAGGAGAAACTTTTTCTAAAAAGAAATTGCACAATTTGTGTCCATGGGAAATTTCACAGCTTTCAGTATTTGTTCTAACTGGAATTTCATTTGCTTCAATACTGCCCATGGAATAGGATTTCCATGTCCCAACCAGATCACAGCAGCCTGCAGTCCCAAGCATGGGATTACTAGACAGGGACATTTGCAAAATGGATTGCTGAAGAAACTTTTCTCTTGTTGCCCTCACACATAGACACAAATCTTCATTGCTTCAAGGCAAAAGAAGAATGGATGGACTCTGTCAGTGGTTCTGGGCTTTGCTGCAACCAACTTGCCTGGTGCCTCGCTGCTCTCATCCTTCTTTTGCCTCCTCATCCATCTCCTCCTCCATCCTTCCCTTTCCTGTCCTAGAAGCCACAGTCTCTACTTGATTGTTTTGCTCTTTCCCAGTTCAGAAGTGGGCTGGGGGTCTTGCAACAGGGTTTGCGGTTGCGCCGTCTTTGTCTTAACGCACGCAAGGAGAAGTATGTCGCGCAGCCACGTGCTTGGCTAGCCATGCCTCAGGCTCAATGAGAGCCATGCATTTAACTGCACCCTTCTTTCATCAGCTTTCACTTCTAATTTCACCTTTCTACATCCATTTTGGAAATTCTCTACATCTTCAGAGGACACTCTCTGACCCCCCCAGAAGATATTTGCACTTTCTCTAACAGTTTTTGCAAAAGTTTAAAGAATTTTCATTTAAAATAGATTTATAGCACCTACCTCCTGCTCCATTAACCCTTAGTGCCTCCCTTTTTTTCACCGTGTTTTGTGAGTGCACGCGTTGGTCTGGGCAAATGAAAGCAAAGCATCTCTGTACCTGGGGGCTTCTCATATGGCAGTGTCAAGAGTCTAACTACCTAGGAGGGTCCTTCAAGAAATTTGTCTCTTACGAAAATTTTTCTTACAACTGATGTTTTAACATGTAATAGCTGTATTTAAAACAACAAGTAAACAAAACACCAATTGTTTTGGTGCACCTGAGCAAACAATTGAAGTTTAACCTAGACCAAAAATTTTTAATTATGGTGTTAAAAAAGGCATTATCAACTAAATACAGCAACTAGAGAAATTACAGCGCATGAATATGCAAATTACCTGACAAAACCTTTCTGTAAATGCTTCAGTAATTTTCAGAGATAAACCTCGAACAAGCTGCCTCTTTCATTTGCAGTTTTATTTGTTGATACATCTCCAGTGCTCTCTACCTTATTTTTAGGAAATATTTTTAATGCAGTCATCAATTTAAAAGCTCTTCTTGTAGATGAAATGCATTAAATGTACCTGAGGTTCTCCTCCTGCATTAAAGGGCATTTTGAAGCCTGAAGTACAAGAATCTTTATTTCCTTTTAACGTTCAATATAGTAAGTGAAGACGAGTCACTTCAGTCCTCAACATCTGGCAGTCCACAATGTAGGAGAAGTCATAAAACCAAATAAAATCAAACATCGAAATTTTATGGCCATCTAGGACAAAACTTGGGCAGATAAAGACCTCAGGGAATTTTAAGAAGCTGCGCTGACGTTGCCCCACAGACTACAGCGGCAGCTTCACCTTTCTGCTCAACTGAAAGAGTGGGAGGAACTGAAGATGAGGATATCCAGTGTCACACGTCTGCTCAAACCCTTTGCTAAGGCACTTCGGATTGCCCTGAAGATGAGCCTCAGGCTGCTCTCGGCAAGGAGGGGTGCTTTGAAGATGTCAGATGACTGTGTACTGAAGTCAACGGGAACCTTTCAGTTGCTTTGAAAGGAGACTGGTTCCTACCTGACCTGCTCGCCCTGAGAGTCCCAGCACTGTGGTCAAGTGCCGTACGTCCTATTCTGCTATCTAAGAGGATGCAGATAGTCTCCCCAAGATCAAATGTATGAGATGGCATCTCCCCTCCCTCACCCATGACTATAATCATCTCTGCTGTTGACACAAGATTCATTAGAGAAGGAATTAGAAAAATGTGACCAACTCACATGTGTTCCGAAGAGAGCTTGCTTTGCAATCGCTCATCTTCATTTAAGAAGGTACTGAGCCGATCCCCACCTGCCCGCAGCATGGAAACCCGGTGCTGCTGAAGGAGAACCACTTCTTGCCTCCCAGCCCGAGCCGCTTTCTTTTTAGCTGCAGGAGCCTTGGTGGGGAAGTGAGAACAGCCAGGGTCTGACTCACGGCAAGAGCCGTGGAGAGCGAGCGTGCATCTGATCTTGATTTCACAACACGCCTATTTTTGATGGCCGTGCGTGCTTCCACAGCATCGGCAGAGCTCCCTCACCTCCTGTGTCCCACCTGCCCTTTTAACAGACTAGCCCTTGGGCTGGGCTTCGCTATGCGGGGAATATTTAATCCACCTGGTATGAAAATACAAGCGGATTGCCTAGCTCTCGCCTACTAGCGGACTACCCTGGTTTTTCTTCTGATCACCATAAGCAAGAAAACTTTAACATATCACCTAGATCTCCCTTGGGGAAAAGGAGCTTTAGCAGAGTTAGTTTGCCTTAGCACAGGGACTTCCCTAACGCGGTCCCAGGGCCTCCTTGGAAGCCGCTCAAGAGTCTTTTGTTTTCACGCTTCCTCCACTGCACCCCGAACAGCCGTCACATACGTAATCCCAGCCTGAGACCCAACATGAGTATTCACATCCAAGGGTCCCAAGGGCAGCCAAGGCCAGGCTGAAGGGCGTGTGAATTATTTAGGTGGGATGTGTGTGATACTAGACTGGGGACCTTTATCGTCTCTGGGCTGTAAGCCTACAGCCCGAGCCTTAAATTGCAAGGTCATGTCACATGATGATTGATTATTCTGTTACACTCAAAGTCTTGTTTTATCAGTAAAGAGGAAGCGCACCATATATATAAATGAATGTATATATATTCATATATATATACAAAAGGCCAAGTATTTATTGTTAGAATAACTGAAGTCTTAAGACCCTCATCAGTATTAGCCCAGATCTATTTTTTATTTTATTTACAGAGAAAGAATTAATATTAGCATGGTGAGAACTGTTATACACACACACTTAGTTTCTACCCTGTTTCCTGGTGCTATCCTCTCCCTTTCCCAGTCTCTCTGAGTCCCAAAGCCAGAGGTTTCATTCTGGCATTTGGGGGTGAGGGGATGTTCCAGTGAATCCCCACCACCTACAGTCCTCCCCAGCAGGAATATGATATTCATGTTGATGTTTTTTTCTTCCTCACACTGGGATCCACTTGGGGTCATTTTTGTATGTTTGCTAACATGCTTTTACACCTTCACTCTTTCTTCATTGGTCTGCAGCTCTACATTACATGTGCATTTACTATATATGATGGCTTTTATGTGTGCTAGATACCATTTCTTTGTTACCCCTAAACCCAGTTTTGTCCAGCTCCAGGTCTGCCTTTCTTTAACTGACCATAGGTGAGTTGTTAATGGCTGCGGGGTCTCCAGTGCCACCTCTGTGCCCTGCCGCTTATCATCCCCTGCCCGTACTCCTCTACAACACATCCTCTGTCTCCGCTTCCCAAGGCTCCTGTTATCGTACCAGGCCTGTATTTCTCTATACTATGTCATTATGGCAGTGTCATAAAACCACGGTGGTATCATACAAAGATAAACAAAAGTAAAACAGATTAGCCATAGACATGTGGCCCATTAGAAAAATTGCTGTTAAAACTAAAATAAGTAGAAGAAAGCTGCGGGCAGGTCAAGAAAACTTCAAACGGAGCAAGCCTGGCAAGCCTTCGTCCTGAGCCCTTGCAAACTCAGTGCAGAGGATGTGCATTTATTAGGCCACGTCAAGGCATTAGAGGGAACCAGAAGAGGTTCTGCATAATATGAGGAGCCACAGGAACTGTAAGAACATAGAAAAGGGACAAAACCCAAGGACTTCAAAATGCAATTGAAATCCCTCTACCTAGGGACTGCTCTTCTGCAAGCAGGTATCAGGTACTAGCCGCAGTTATAATGTATTTCATTTCACGAACCATATTTTTGCACAGAGATTTTCCACCATTTCCTCCAGCATTCCCTCTCACGGAGTCCACCTCACCCCATCGCCTCCAACAAATGCATCAGTAAAAGCATCAGTGCAGCCAGAAAATATCACCAACAACCCCCACAAACCTACAGCTTTGTCAAAGAGCTGCTGGGTTACGCTGTTGTGGAGCTGAGGCACATAGGAAAGGATCCCAGGTAAATTACCCTGATTTCTGGAAACCTGTGTCTTCCTTAGGTGTATTTCTACATGCAACTATTGTGCATATCAGAAGCTTCAAACATGTTTGTTCAAGCTGCTGTTTTACAGCTTGACCACAGCCTCACTCTTTACAAGAGGAAGCAAAGCTTCAGAAGGTGGCAATTAGCTCTGTAGCCCCAAGACACACGTGGCTTTGGTAATTTTGTAGAAGCTCTCCATGATCTGGAAATGCCTGCAGCCTGTACTGGGGGGATGCAGTTCCAGCCCCCGTTTGGTGGGTAGGGAGGGAAAGGAAGAAACTCTGGTCTAAAACAAGAATGGTAAGGAACGCTTTGGGATTTGAAAAGAAGAGAGGACAACGTCTCACCTTGCCCTGCTATGGTTTCAAGCCATTGGATGATGAGGACATTAGAAAATTTAAAAACAAACAAAAAAAAATGGAAAAAGGCAATATTTACAATGCACCTGTTCCTCCTCTATGCAAACAAAGCACGCACATATGCACATAATGCACAGACATATGGGTGCTTGAACAGATACTATCCCTCTCCTCTACCTGTTATTTTTTTTATTGCCTCAGACCGCAAACTATTTGGTCATAAACAGTTTATTCCTATGTTTTTCCACAGCAGCAGGATGGCAGGGCTCCAGTTTTGTTTAGGTCTTGGACTGACAGCTATGATGAACACACTACACAAAATAAAAACCTGCATCATTTAGTAACGTGGCACTTACGTAGACACACATGTGAGATCCAGAGGAGACGCAGGCAGAGCCTGTGATACTCGTATCACCGGAAAACGAGAATATCCTGACTATGTGCAGTTTCTCAAGAAAAGAATGTGTGTGTAATTGTCATGCTGCCCGGTAAACTTATTTGTTCATTTTCTACCTCTGAAGTAGGATGTGCATTTCCCACCTCACAGAGATGGAAAAAACCCCCAGTGACTTTCTTTTCCGGCTCTGACTGCCAGGTGACTGTCAGATCAAGGGATTAAGATACATTTTCCTCAAGATCCAGCCAATCTCATCTGGCTTTGCACACAGTTATTTGTAATTACTTTTCTTTCCCTTAAAGACAACATAGCTTTCCCCTAGAATTAGAGTCAGTTATACATCTTAACGCAGAAAGCAAATGTTTGTTAACGTAAAGTTCATTCTGCTCTTAAAAATAATTTTCAGCACTGAAGGGAGAACAAAGGACTTCATATCAGAGCGATAACATAACAGAAAAGGACTACAGTGCTGAGGCAAAGGTCCTGAGCAACAAATAGAACACCAGAGTTGATTTTTTACATTCCATTTCAATGTTTAGCATTTTAAGGCAGCACTTGGTACACGTCTTGAGAGGTATGCTAAACTTAGGAGGACTTAAAGATCTGGCTGTAAGTGGCACTGGCATGAAGGAGAATATCCCGAGCACTCCCTGTCTCCCGGGGAAGAGAAATGACTTTTCAGCCATCTTTCCAGTAAAGCCGTCCCAGCCTGGCCCACGCACGTGACTTTCTATCAGTGCAATGAGTATGTGGCGGCTGAAATGCAGAGACATTGATGGGTAATTTTATGAGTGCTTCTGCCAATAGATGCTTCTACGACGCATTTGATGGAGGGAGTGCTGAGCAATGCCGACCATCTGCAACACTCCGTCAATTTACTGGGATGAAAAAGCACTCAGGACCTCTCAGGATGTGTCCTCACAGACAAAGAGTGAAATGCCCTTTTCAGCTTGCTGGGAAGAAAAATAATAAAAGGCAAAAGCAATCTCCCCAACAGGGTAAGGTTCAGAGAATGGCTGTAAGACTGTGCAGTTAAAAGTCGTAATTAGCAGACAAGTCCTTGGCATCCACAAGCTCTGACTCCCTCTGATTGGAGACAGTGTTGTCACTTACTCGTGACTCATTTCCTAATAGGGAAAAATAAATAACACCGGAATCCCCAAATATCTATTTTCAGCCTTCTGATTAAACTGAGGATGTGGAAGAAGAAACGTCTCCTCTCTCGAAAGATGACAACAAAGGAATGAAATGCTCAAATATCTAATACGGATCAGTTCTTCCAAAAAAAAATTGAAAGCTCAATATTAAACAGGTCCAGCTGGCCCTGTCCCAAGCAGTGGGGATCTGCTATGCTCCAGAACAGCCTGAAGATCTATTTCTGCAAGCAGAAGATTTTTTTTTTTATAGCTTTCCTAAAATCCTAAAACACTCCTGGATGGAAGGACAATGTGAGCGCTACTGATATTACTGTGCTTGCGGGGATGGAGAGGGGAAGCGTCAGCAGAAATTGGGGGTCTCTGCATGCCCAGACTCAAGGGCAAAGCGATGCACCAGCCTGTAGAAGATGTGTCCACCCCGGTGACTGCACTGTGGTTCCTTCGTAGAGCAACAGATAACACCACATCAGCCGACTAACACTGATGCAGGAAACGGCAGGTCTCTCCCTACATATACGCACTCCAGTTTGGGGGAGGAGGGGTGTTGGGAGGAGGCAGGGTGAGTTTCCTGATGTACATAGGCTTAGCAAATTAAGATTATTCAAGCAAAATTTGGATTCCGATTTCGAACGCCGGATCTCAGCGCTGACCTAAATGAAAGGCATCCAAGCCTTTAAATTCACCTATTGCTGGATACAACATTGCCTTCAGGTCTTTTAAAAAAGGCTCTACCACAAAGCAGGGAAATGGAAAACACTAAAAAAAAAAAAAAAAAATAATAAAAAGTCTGCAGATGTTCTAAATTACTCATTACCGACACATATAACCCTCCCCACTCAATCTGCGGGCACCATAATTTTCGTCCTCCTTCTCCCCCTCGGGTTATATAATGCTTCGCGTATTTACTTTCATTGAAGTCTGGTAGCAATAGAATTAACCCTGGGCCAGACGACCTTTACGTAATGTGGGGCTGGTGGTGGCCAAGCCGCTTGCACCTAGCAGCTTAACTGCAGGCAGAACCACACTCTATCCGGTCCCTCGCAGCCACGCGCTTGAGCACAGGGCTGCTGGGTGCTCGCACAAAGGCGTTGCCGCTAAACAACGCTTTTCTCTCCTCCGCCCTCGCATTCTCGCTTTCCAGCGGTAACACAGAAGAAAGCACAAATAAGCGTTTAATACTGTCAGTTCAGCCTCACTCTGCAGAACTTGAATATCTTCCTCCCACTCTTTTTTTTTTTTTTTTTTTTTTTTTCCAATAATACTGAAATGTCCCTACCAGCCAGAGCTGGAAGGGTGAATTCATGAAGCGCTACCAAGCCCTCACCCAGCGCAGCAAGGGAAGCCTGGTGAGTAGCTCACAAAAAGGAGCTGGGCATTTTGTTTCCAGTCTGGAGAAAGAATATGAGCCTGGATTGCGAGGCAGCTTGGTGTAAGGGAACTCTGGCTACAGAGACCTGGGCAGAGACAAACAACGGGGTGCACTCGGTTTTTATAATGTACAAATGCATAAAAGCACTCCTGTAGGTACAGCCTGAATCCCACCGGCAACGGCAGCCACAGAATAAACATGACAACTAGGACCTGACATTACGCACAAGCGAATATTTCTAATGTTATAAAGCAGTATCAGAGAGCAGCCGGACTGAGCTCAATCAGCACATACCACAAAGTACATACACACACCGTGCACTCACAGGGTACAGCACAGCCTGCACCTAAAATACGGGCCATTCAGCTGAAAGGTTTTCGAGGGGCTGCAGATAATGAGAGAAAGGAGTTTAATGTGGCAGATGCTAGTTTGGGTCCCTGAACAGCTGTAAGTGTCAAGACACCCGCTCGGATGCCGGCGGAGATCGCGGGTATGGGAGCACAGCCTCCTGTGAAGGCTCAGGAAAGGTCCCTGGGAAAGCATCCCAGGACCATCGATGGGGAACGCAGAGCAGCAGAGGCACTGGTCACTGGAAAGCTGAGCTGGCAGGAAGGGGATTTCTGCAAGCAAAGGTGAGTCAACAGCTCAGGGCTTTAAAATGCCAAGCTCTCCGTTACAGAAGTGGCAAGGAGGAAGGATTTATTGCAGCTGGCATTTCTAGAGGAAAATAATTTACCTTAGCCTTTTAGTGTTAAGCAATGCATACAGAGCTTGCTAAAAAAACCACCCCAAAATGACGTGAAATATCATGCTGTTATCTTTAGGAGAAGATTAGCTGACTGAGCCTTTGCTGTTTTGTTCAGACCGTAAGGTCTGGATGATGCATTAGGAAGCACGCTTTTGAAATCATATTTTCCTCAGGCACGACACGTAAAGGTACGTCTAGAATGTATGCCTATGGATGCCTACCACCTCACATTATCAACACAATGTACCAAACTCCGTTTTTTTCCTTATTTTTACCTTTTTTTTTGTTCCAGTGGTGATAACGTCAAGGAACTGGTTCAGCATTACAAGAAGCACTAACCACGGTCTCTCTGAGCTGATCCTACTTCCTCCTGACAGGCCTCTAAAGCTAATACAGATATGAACCTCACCGAAATAAAGAACACGGAGAGCATCCTAAGCCCAAAATTGAGCTATGGATCCCCTCCAGGCTCAGGAATGTTTTGCGTTTCTTCCAGTGACCCGGGCCAGGTCTTCAGCTGCTGCAAACGAGCAGCGGTGGGGCTGCTGTGCCCGAGCTCCCGTTCCCCGTCCTCTCCCGAGGAAAAGGCACGGAGCCAGGTCCCGCCGCGGGTCAGGTCCAGCCCACAAGCCGCCAGCTGCAGCTCCGCGGTCTCTCCTGACCACGGAGCATTTGCAAGACTCTCTGCCGAGTTCCCTGCCATCCCAGCGGGGACGACCGGGGAGGCAGCCGGGCTGCCGAGGCGCCCGCAGAGCCGCGCCAGCCCCGTCCCCGCGGCTCCGAGGAGGTACGGCGAAGGGGACGACGCCGAAACTCAAGGTACGCGGCGGCCGGGCACGGCTTTGCCCGCCGAGAGGCTGAGGAGGAGGCTCTCGGCGGGGAGAAAGGGAGAGCCCACGAGCCGTGCTGCAGAGCCAGGCAGGAGAGAGGAAAATCAGCTCAACGTTTCTTCGCCTGCGCCAGCCCCGCGCGTCCCGGAGACGCGTAAGCACGTTCCGCCTTCCCCTCGCGCAGATCCAGTCGCTGTGGTCCTCAAAGGACTTAAACGTCAACTTCCCGGGGAGGTCTCTTTAATCTTTGTTTATAAAGGGGGTAAACAGAAAGGTTAAGAGAAATGCCTGTGAGCTGACTTTTTGGAAAGGCAGAAGTTAGTTGCTGCAGAGGAGCGCTGAAAATGCTCGCGCTCTTCTCAAAAATAAACAACCGGGAAAATTAGGCGGTCATCTGTCAAGGAACAAACTAGTATCAAAACAAAAAAGTTCAACACTGGGCCCTCAAGTCCTCCTCTAGCTATCTGGTAGCATTTAACGTTTTCCTTAAACACTGCACACACACTAGGGACTTCTCTGTAACACAGAGTCTGGCATGCAATGGGCCTTGTGTATCAAAGATTCAATAGCACACAAGTCTCCAAAGGGAAAGCATTAGATGGACACTTAAGATGTTTAGCTTCAGATGTCAGACCAATTTAAAATTAAAACCATATCACCAGTTATTTTTTCCAAGAATGGCATATAAAAGTATGCATCTTTCTCCGCAGCACAAAACAAAACAAAAAAAGACTTGAAGACTATAAACAAACATTAAGTCTACAACTGCATTAATTCTTCATCTCACTACAGAGGTGAAAACCAAAAATCAAAGGGGAAAATATCAGCTTCCCCTGTATTAGAACTCTATGAATCTAATCCACATATGTGAAAGGATCTGGGAAAAAAAAATCTGTAGAGAAACCTGACTTGCATTTGCAAAGTCCTAAGAAGGGTTGCAAACAATGGAGATGAAAAAAAATGAAACTCCTTCAAAAGAAAGTAAAGCTTTTGACTCTAAAGGACTTTTAATCCCAGGCACGTTCAGTTTCATTTCATTCAGAGCTTGAGCCAAACCACAAAATTTGGGTCTGACCATTTCCCAAAGTTCAGAGCATTTTGAATCCAAAGATTTTGGTTTGGACCCAGTGCTAATGCTGTTATTGTATGGGTCAAATATCTTATTATAAAGATAGTAAACAGCAAGAGAAAGCTCTCCAACTGGCCAGGGCTCCCTCTGCCAGTTAATCACAGAAAATGTTCACAGCAGTGGAATGAAGGATGATGCTGTGGATACCAGAACTGGCCACAAACACTGGAGCACTTACGCAGCAGATCAGTGAAGTAGTATCTGTATCCTACGTTAAGCAAATGCAAAGACTGAAGCAAAAATGCCTATTAACTACTGTTATCGAGGTGTCAAAAAGAGCCTTCAAGCTATTGTATTCAAACCTACTCCTGACCCCATCACTTTTGGCCACCTGCTTTCAGAAATTTCCATTCATATGTCTATGCAGACGAAGACATCTTCCATTCACCTCGCACTGCCTTACCAATACTGAGTGGAAGGAAGCAAAGAGCATGCACAATTGAACTGAATTTGAATTAAACCACATATAAACTCTAGGGTGAATGGAATGACTGTCAAACGTGGAACGGCCCTGTTTCCTGCAAGGACATAAAAAGGAGAAACAACTACAAGCAGGGACTGCCGTAAAAAGCGTGAGAGGTACACAAAGCTGAAGAATGTACCACAGCAACAACCACATACAGAAGTAAATACTTTTTATTCCTCTGTAGAAGCCTAAGCTTTCCTATGAAGATCTTAAAACACTCCTAAAATGCCTTACGATGCATCAATCCTGGTGGGAAACTGGGTTCGTTGTCATTTTATCGACAGGGAAACAGAAGCAAAGGTGACAAGATGCCTTGCTACAGGCTCAGCAGGGCACGGATGGAGTTTTCGCATGAAACACAACTGGACCTCTCCCCAGCCCCTTCACTACACACTAACACTTGCCTAGATGAGACGTAGCTATAATATAGGTAAACCACAAAAATGTCAGTTGCCTGAAAACTTCCCTCATCACTAAGCCCAGCCCATGACTTCTAAAGCCTAATCACTTGGCTTTTAATTTAATTTTTATGCATTAGCAGGACTGCAATTTTTTAATCCTGCTTTAACTTGCGAAGCTCCCCCTGCAATAAGCTGATTCAGCGGAGGGTCTCTGCCCGCACGCAAATGAAGAGCTTGACCTGGCGAGTACAAATGAGCCCAGGCTTTGTCTGCAGGAACAAGTTGTTATGGTTCATTTTAAAACCCTGAAGGAGGCCCAGGATGTCTAAGGAAAACACACTGTAGGGCTGAATGAATGGGGCATCAATTTCATTGACAGAGATGTCCTGCCTGGCTGCTTTGCTCTTCTTGTATTTTTGATACACAGTTTGGTGCCTTCATTCTGTGATAGTGGGACCTCTGCCAGGTGTTGTTACAGACATTCATAGTGAATGGTTGCAAGTGTGAAATCAACCCAGTTTTCTCTTTTTACAGAGTAGGGAACTCTCTTTGTGATCCAAATAAACCTTGAAGAAGGCTTCAAGCCAACTTCGTCACTGTTTGTTCTTACGTAACTAGACCAGGAACACTCAGTACCCAGAAGTAACAACAATTCTTCTATATACCTAAAAAACTACATTTACTTTGAACTTATCAGCAGCAAAAGCCTGTCATCTTTGGACATCATCCACCAGAACTGCCCAAGACAACTTATCTATTATTTTTGGGTGCCAACAACAATGGACTTGATATTGTCTGCATTTATCAGAACGGATTTGTTACCCAAGATGCAGATAATAAGAAACAATTCCTTGCCTAGTGGGTCCAAATATTATTCTGCTGAACTAAAGTGACTTTTTATATTATATCCACACGAAATCCGTGGCTTTAGGAATCCAAAGCAATAATCCTCTGCATTCATTGTTCAGGGCCCACATGAGCACAGCCAAAACCTGTCCACGGGGATCAGCTCCCGCCTTTGCTTATGGTTAGAGCAAACAACGCAGAAGCCACAGCCGCCTCTCGTCTCCACAGTGATGTCCTTTCAGGTGGCACCACATCCTAAATAGCTGTGTTACCCCCAGCACCAGAATCGCACCCCATTTGCAGCGGGAGCACCTGAAGATTTCAAGCTCAAGCACTACGGGACTGAGGTCCTCCCGACGGAGTTCCAGAGCGATGGATCCTGCCAACATCAGCCCCAGCCCAGACAGTGCTCCCACTGAGGGACTCCCACAGCCAAATCCCCTCCTGTGCCCGCCAAGGTCATCCCGACCACTACAGGCTTAGCCTAAATCCTGGTTGGCATCCACTGCTAAAAAATATAGGAGAAAATTTAAAAAAAAATAAATAATTGCCACCCATGTTGTGGAGTTATCCCTGGAGAGTTATCTCCCCAGGGAAGGAGGGGAGCAGAGGCGGCAGGTCTCCCTGCTCTGACAGCATTGCTCCCCCCCACCCGGCCAAAGGGAGGTGGGCAGAAATGGGCTCGGGCAGCCCGGGGGAGGCTTCGCACCACCTGATTTAAGCCTCTGACTTTGGGGTCATTGGAAACACAGCCGAGTGAACAAGCTGTATTCCCGTCAGGGAGTTCTCGGTACACGAGTCCCCCGTGGGGTGGGGTGGGTGCCTGCAAATGGGTGCTTCAAAAGACCTCAACGGGCGCCCGCAGAGCCTCCAGCAGACCGAGTGCCCTGCAGCGAAGCAGCCCTGATTTCAGACAACAGAGAGCAGCTGCTTGCCAGGTATTGCAGTTGCTCTTAAATTGCAGGTTTGTTTTTTTTTTCCTTAGCGGCTTACAAAAATCTGACGAGCATCTGTAAGCGGCTGCCATCCCGAGCCAGCAAAGGCACTGCAGGGCGACCCTCGAGCACGGGCTGCTTCTGGGCAAGCTGCGAAGCCAGGCTCTCCTCCTGAAGCTGTTAACAAATTTATAACTGCTCCAGACCAGGCACAGAGGGAGAACTGTAACACGTACTCACCGCCGGGTTACGCACACACGGCCGAAACTGCTGGGTGACAGTCAAGCACAAGTCCCAGAATGTCTAACCTGCATAAAGGGCTTTAAGTTTCAAATGAAATGAAATAAAAACAGCATTTAACTGCACATACAGCTTGCTACCACCTCTGGTGGCCAAGCCAAAAGTATTAGGTAGAGTTAACTTTGGCTGACACCACAGCATTTACTGTTTAATTTCCTGATACTTAAAAAATAATTTTTTAAAAATATCTGTATCTTGAATATATCTGTGTTACTGGGAACAGCTCCTTATTTCTTTAACAACAGCTGTGTTTTTGAATTCACATTTCACGGATATTTTTCTCCTTCTAAACTCAACTCCATACAGCAGCACCCACAGCATCTTGGCAAAAACCTCCCTCCCTTGGACAAATATGTCACCAGACATTTCTGGCAGGCTGTCCTCTCACAGATAACTAGCATGCCGAGCTAAGAATAGGATTAGCTGCTTCTCTAGCTACTTTGTCCAGGTGCCTGCAGAAGGTCTCTTGGTGTAGCAGTTCAGCTTCTCAGAGAAAGAACGCAGGACTGGGCTGTATCTCTAGCAAATTATTAGGAAGCATGTGGAAGCACGTGTGGGTGTTTGGGTCAAACACATCAAAAATCAGTGCTAAGAGTCAGACTTCAGCTGTCCAGTGACCCCCGGCTACTGTGATAAAAAAACCTTCCCAAATATTTTATTACGGGACAGTCAAAGCATTGTGCCTTCCTCTGAGCCTCCTGGCTCTAGTTGTTGTCACAAAAAAATATATCCAGATTATAGAGATCAGTAGTACAGTCCAAGACGTGACTTCTTTTTAGGCACAATCACCTACAATTTCTATGTGCCTAATACAATACACAAACAGTCCAGATTATATATATAATTAAAAAGTAAAACACTTCAGGCAAACAAGTTAAGCCTTCACTGGAGAGCCAGATGTAGTGCAGGTGTGCTCAGAAGACTCCTGAGTAGTATTTATCATAAAACATTTACAACAGGTCCTAAAGCTTTGTGGTCTTTTGTAGTATTCTGCAAAACATCACTTTTTTTTTTTTTTTAATTGTGAACGTATCAAGTGGCAGGAGATAAAAGAGGTCACACTCCTTGAAGAGATGCCTGTGGGGAAATAAGGAGAGAGGGGTTTTGTACAGGAATCAAGTGTTACAAAAGGCACAAAGCAAAGAAGAAGGTTACGTACACGTCAGGCTGTACCGTGAGGCAGACGAGAGGCAATGGCACTGGGAGAAGAGCTCGTGGACCTTGAGCTAGAGAAGTAAGAACCGGAGTTTACCGCAGTGAGGCCAGTGGAGAGCCCTGAGAAAGGCTGCAGCGAAGGAAGAGGAATCACAGCTGGGAAAAAACTATCGGTGTCTCCCCCAGGAATTTCAAGAGGTTTCAGCCAGTAGTGCAAGGGGACTAATTCTCTGCAACTATCTGTTACATAGGTGACTGCATATTTCTCTGTGTGTGTGTGTACGTATGTATAACACACGTGTCATACAGAGACAGTATGGAAATACAGTTATTCAGCGATTAGCCATTTTGATTCCTTTCTGTACCTTTACTTCTTCTGACTACTTTTAGAGACCTGCAGTCTCTCTGCCAATACGCAATGGCAACACTGGAAGAAAATAACCGCATGCAAAAAATATCCACTTTGTCAAGTGGAGGCTTCCTCTCTCTGTGTGCGTGCGAGTACGTCATTCCCCTCCCATTGTGTCCCGGGGACATCGATTGTCCCCCAGAACAGCCGACTGGCCAGTCTCTGATTAGGCTCCAGCCACCTTATCAGCTTGCCAAGCATGCACAATAAAGATCTCAACACCAGCCTACGTCCTCGTCTTATCCCCGATCCAATATTTCCCTGATGTTTTTTTCTTACGTGACTGCCTGCTGCGCTTCAGGTCCAAAGTTTTGGTGGGGACACGAGCCCGCGTAAAGAGAGAAAACAAAGCAAAAGCTCCCTGCACCTTGGCCCCGCTCCCAGCAAGATAAGGCTCCCCGAGCTGCGCGGGGATCGAGGCACCCACGATTGCCCTCACGGTATTACTATCTGCTGCGGCCAGCGACGCTTTCCTTGCTGCTGCTGCTGGGCTGCACACCGTGGCTGCTCCCGACTTCACGATAAATATGTGGCAACAGCTGTTTCCACGTACACAAAGGAACCACGGGCTACGATAAGAGACTGAAATTCTGCACGCCAAAAGGGAGATGCAGACAGAAAAGCTTGAGGGGGGCACCACTTCAGATGGCCAAACACACACAGTTGAACAACTGTTTCCGACAGGTAGGAGGAAGGGATAGAAAAGTGACCTTTCCCATTAAGAATTACATATTTGTTTTGTTTCCCTGCAAGTTAATTTTGCTGGCATCGTGACACATAAAACATTTTGAACTTTCTAAGGAAACTGCTATTAAAGCACTGAACATTACTGCGAGGGTGCATTTGAAAAACAGAACAATTAGGCATTACAAAGTTTATCTAACTTAGTCCCCAGTACCTTTCAGATTTGTCACCGCAAAACGCAGACAGTTTGGGGGCCAGTTTAATGATTCCTGTATACGATACCCTTGCCTATAGGAAGAAGAGACCTCTCGAAAATTTATCATTGTCTATAAGCTACCCTCCACCTCCCTGCTGCAGTCTATTAGTGCACATCCTGGAAAAGGAAGGCTTTCCGAGACAAGGGCGTTTTGTTTAAGCCTCAAGAGCCCAAACCTTTAGGGACTCACTGAGAGCAGCTCTGCGGAGCTGGGGGTCCAGCAGCCCCACGTATGCACACAGAGCCACAATGCTGGCAAAGCGACAGCAGAAACCGAGTCTCACGGGGAATGACGCGATGTTATGTTCTTTACTTTCATTATAATTCACCATTTCAGCTCGACTACTACCAAGTTCCCCAGAAAAATTTTGCAGAGCCACTGCCAACGTTTAAGGCTCTCCAAAAATTCAGCCAGACAGAAGAGGAAATTCCACGCAGCGTGCAGAAAGTCTGAAGGAGGGGTTTCTGCTAGATAACGGGAAAGATGCGGCTGAGCTTGCGCTAGCACTTCCCTAACCACTTGCGTGAATTTCTCAAAGGTGCTCAAATAGGAGGTTTCCTATTGATGCCAAGGGACTGCCTAAACAGAAAGATAATTGCTAAAAAAGTACAGAAGAATTAGAAAGGAAACATGTTTCACTAAACGAGAAAATTACTGTCTTCTGAGTTGCTCCACGAGAACAGTAATGGGGAATTCATTAGCTTGTTCCTACTGGGAGGGTATTAAAGGGTAGGATTCTGCCACATTTCAAGCAGTCTATGTAAGCCAGTCCATCCTGTCTTATCTGAAGCCAGATCACCTTAACCTCTTTTAAAATAAAATGCAGAAAGTCTATTTGAATTTTATTCAAGGTCTTGAAGAGCACAGGGCGCCACGGTGAAGATCCCGCTATGCCTGGAACGTGAGGCATCTCTGACCAGAAACACGATGGAGGCACAGAGATAAATGCCACGACGGCATTGCATTGCTTATTAGTTTCTCAAACCAGTAAACTCGAGAGTAACCGTAGGTGACGAAAGGACAGAGGACGTGATGGCATTTGTCACAGAGAAGCAGAAGAGAAACAGAACCGACGTGACTGCCAATGGCCCAGACCTGGTGTACAGCCAGGTCTGCAAGTGGGTGGCTGTTTCAGCTTGAGAAAGAGAGAGACGCAGGTGCCGCGGAGGAGCGCGCGGGCGATAGCACGGTGCCGAAAGGCACTGCTCCGAGCCTGCCAACCCTCTCGTGCAATGCCGGTTTTAGGAACTGAAGCGAGAAGCTAAAATGACGGGGGGAGATAACAGCAAAAGAAGCTGGGACGTAGCTTTGATCTTAGGGATGGAAAGTCGCGAGTCGTGGACGGAGGCTCCACGGCTGCCGGGAGGAAGGGGAGCTTTGGTTCCAGAACAAGGGGAGGTTGCTGGAAGCAGAGCACACCGGAGACGTGGCCCGAAATCCGCGGGAGGAGAAGGAGGCTTGGCACGCCGAGGCGCTGCAGCTGCCTGTTGGAGCACCTGCACAAAGAAAGGTTCCTCCTGGAGTTTTTGGGTGGAAAAAAGTCATTTCGCTCGCAGCGTACAGTACTTTCAGATAGACGATAAAATTCAGTTCGTTATCTGGCAGCCAGGCGAGTCACAGCACTTTTTCGGCAGCCCGTCTGACGGGCCGGGCTGCGTCGCCGCTCGGCAGGCAGCGGAGCTCCGCCGGGTTCAGCGCAGCCCTGCCGTCGAGCGGTGGGTTGTGCACCAATTCGGCCAGTGGTCCAGCCCCCAGTGGCAGTCCAGCCCCCGCGAGGAGCCAGCGTTACCGGTGCTGGCTCTTTTAAGCGCCATTTGCGGGCACGGGAATGAATTACCTCCCGAAACGACCCGGAGGCAATCGATTCATCTCACAACGATGAGTTCAGGATTTCCCTGATAACGTCAGGCAAATACCGGATCCGATGCCTCCGACTGAGGTTTGAGAAGGCTCAGGTTAGGGTTTTATGACCGTAGCTGCCTAGAAACAGGAACTTCAATGCAAGCTTTCCAGCAAGTAATGTGGCTACAGAAATCCAGAAATGGGATCCCATCTCCCAACAGGTTTAAACAAACGCGTAAAACAAAAAAACCCAAGAAACCCATGGAGACACCGCACCATGTATGGAACCACAAAGGGCTTTAGAGCACAAAATCCAAACTGGGAACCCAAATAACTAGGATTTCCAAAGAATCCTGTTGCTTTCATTCCCATTCAATGCTAAAAGTCTTCTCCATACAGGAAAAGGATCTATTTATGTTTCATTAGTGCCAGTTTTGTATATACCAATAGACTGTGTGTATATAGGAGAGAGGGGAGTACGCTACGCAGCTGTGAGCTTTCTTGGCTAATTACTTGTTTTCTCTTTCTGAGCAAAATAAATACAACAACAAAATTCAACAGGGCATAACAGCACATCTATTAAGGCTGTACATTTTCCATCAGACTCCGCTAGTATTTGTCTTAGCCACCCTTAGGCTGAGAAACCCAGTCTATGGTATCATTCATAAACAAGAGGTGCAATGACCTGCACAGATTCATACAGTAAACCAAATAAAATAATACTCTGACTTGACATGAAGCAATGTAAGGTAGTGATGCCAGAATGCCAGTTAAAGAGACGTTAAAGTATTTAAGAAAGAATTGCCTCTTCAGCATCAGCAGCATCAAAACATTTTGTCCTAAGTCTGGAAGCCTGTTACATCCCCCCAACTTGAAAGGTTTTACAGAAAACTATAGTCTGAGCTGGGTTACGTACTTTTTAAAAAACAAAACAAAACAAACCTGTTTATTTCAGCATCAGTTTTGGTAATGAGAAATGTTCCATGTTCTGAGAATGCTTTTGGAGTTCAAAACACCTAAACCCCATTAAAACTGTGACTTTAAAACAAAACCATTGCAGCACTTAATACCCTCAAGCTTAACAACACTCTGGGCAGCAGCCGAATTACAAAGTTTTACGAGATGAAACAAAAGAAAGTTTTCAGAAATGATTTGCAAACACTAACCTTCTAAATCACAGACTGTAGCATGGTGTACTTGCACTAAGAAGTAACAGATATTTCGGGTCCCGGGCTGCCGACTGGCAAAACCTACTGGTGTTCATATACTTTGGAAACAGGTCCCAGACTAGTCCTTAAAGCAGACTGACTTGTGGATGATTGCCTCATGGAACAACGATTTAACATGAATTCCTGACACTCTTACAGATTTTGCTTGCGAGTTACCTTTCAGAGGTTGACTCTGCAGTCACATATGTTCTACTTTGAAGCTAGATGAACCATTCGTATGTATACATTTCCCCATGCGTAAGGGTTTGGGGAGCTAATTCATACTCATAGACGAAAATCAAATATCTTTAATAACCTGTCGATACACTAGTTATTTTCCTCTGCAGTAAAGAACAGTGTCCCTAAATGTTTAAATTAAGTTATAAATCAGAAAACAGAAAAGGAAATATTTTCCATATGTTTAATTTTACGCCATAATTATTTATTAACAAAGTCTACAGATACATGTTGTTACCCTTATGGGAGTTCAAACAATATTCTTACTATTTAAAATATGTTCTTCAATTTGCCGCTAACTGGAGACATTTATTAGTTCCATATTTCACTAGCAGTAATTATTGCTGGGAGCCATACATTCACAATCTATACAGATCACAGGGAGACACCTGTGTGGATTTAAAGCTTAGCTAGCCCTAACATTACTCAACTGTCTGAAAACGTTCAATCCATTTAAAAGAGCAGGTTGCAAATAGAACTTGCTATCACCACTTCTTTTTTTTTTTTTTCAATACATGCTAGTATTTGATACAGCCTCACAGAAGCCAACGGGGTAATGAACTCCAACTAGTAACAAGTTGTAGCTGTATTAAACATGGGAACCCCGCTCTTTGCTCTGAGCACAGGCACAATCCACCACGTCCTGGGACACTATTCAATCTCCCAGACCGGGAACGGGTGGAGTTTTGAGTTTTCTCCTTTGAGAACAGAAGTCCCCAAACCTTCTCTCTTCCTTCTTTCTACTCCTTCCCCCTGACCTGGCCAATCTGACCTCCCTGGTGGACTGTGTGACCTGTCCCCAAAGGGACTTTCCTGCACAACAGAAGCCGCAGCACATGAAATACCGGGACACTCGGTCACCTTCCTCGAACCCCAGGCGATGGGACACCCTACCCAGCGCTGAGCCCTCCTCCACCTACTCCTCTCCTGGATGCCACAAAGGCCGTCACTGACCCCACAGGGCCATCGGCCGTGCTTTGCTCCAGCACCTCGCTAGGAAGCAGAAGAGAAGCCACGGCTCCCTGGCACTGCCCGGGCTCGCAGGCTGGGATGTAACGTGGGGAGAGAGAGCAGGAGGGAACCTCGGCGCAACTGCTTTGTCCCATACATCCTACTGCAAGAGAAGGCAAAAGCCTAGCATCGTGGGTCAGGAGAGAGCCGCGCCGTATCTGCCGTGTTTAGTTGGCCTCGTACCGCGCTGGGAGTATATTTATTGCCCATCACTAGGTTTTAAATGTCCCGTACGCGCATGACCACCAGGACAGTTATTGCTCTGTGGACCCTGGAAAACACCATAATGCCTGATGGAAGTGAAAAACTCACTGTAACGGCTCCAGTCAGCTATGGCAGAGGTGATGTTGTTTGTCCAAAACCTTTCCCTCAGGACTTGCAGAGTCCTGGCTTTTTCCAGTGCCCCGTAAAATGCCTCATGAGAGAAGAGGCTGTTAATGAAGCCAACCTGTTCTTCGTTTCCCTCTGTACCTTCCGTGTCTGATGCGAGGGGTCACCACTGAACTCAGTGCAAGGATTTTGAGCAATCGGTCACATGCCGTGACCGGGAGAAATATCAGTGCGAGTGAAAAACCATGTCACAACTGTGATTCACTTCTGCATTATTAATCTTCAACTTACTAATTTTGCCACCGAGTATTTTGATTCCGATTTTTAATTGCATCTGAAAAGCCAATTTATGCAGCATAAGCCCAACTTAAGATGTAGAAATTTTAAACCAGCTGACAGTGAAAGCCTACATTACTATTTCAGCGTGAGGCTTGTGTTGCTGGAATGCATGCACATCATCAAATTAAGTTTAGCTTTGAAACCATTTGTTTTAAACAGGGTACACATTGACTTTTTTTTTTTTTTGGCTGGAGTGGTGATATTTCAGCTGGCCTTCCTGCTTGCAACAGCGTCCCAACACAGTACTCATTTCTGCTACTCTTTATAAATAAAGTTGAGATAACATTTTACCTGTATGTTTCCTACAGAGCCAAAATATTTAATCTTAGTTCGATGGGAGGAAGGAGCTTTATTGTTTGGAGCATAATGTCACTGATGAATTATATACTTGGATAAATTTTAAGGCATGGATAAGAGGGAAAAAAAAAAAAAAAGGGTCCTGAGAAGGTGTGGGTTCCCACATAACAGTTACTTCTTCAATGCTTTCCAGAGAAGTTCTTTTGTTTTTCATGTAAACGGCTTTGTTGATGAAAACCAAGCATTTGAGTCCCACTGCTTTTATATGGGGTTGCCAACATGTTCCATCTCAATTTAGTTGTGAGTTCAATAGGTAGCTACCGTAGCAGCAGCTCTTGTTTTCCACTGTATTTTATCATATTTATATTTTGGAAAATCTCAGATCTTACTCTGCTTGGGTAAATCATCTATAGGAAACAAGCAGCTCTCTACAACCGACATACACTTTTTTCCTACAACATCATGTCATGGCAACTACGGTAAAACGCTTTCACAGTTGCAGAAATACTTGCAAGAATTCAAACAAGCAGAAGTTTGCTGCACGAGAGGACAACCTTCTCTGCAGGTTGTAGTGCAGAGGTGAGGCGAAATAACACGAATTAACCTCACGGGCTGCAAATACCTGCTACAACGGGGAGCTGAGGCCAGCGAGTGTGACACTTAGCAGGTCTCAAGGGACCTGCTGCGTTCTGCTCGCCCAGACCCCCCCTGCGACCACACGCAAGGTGCTTCTCCTTACCCTGGTACTCTGCCTACCTGGGTCTGTAGATTAGTTCAGCTTTATGTTGCTCGGAGAAGAGACTGCATCATCTCTCACTGCGCTTTGCCAATACTGAGTAGCGCTAAAGGATTCTGCATCGGCAGTACTACTGTCGTCAGGAGTAAACAATGAATATTTTTAAAGTTCATAAGGAGGACAGGAAACACTAATGGCTACTTCTGTGAAGCTACTGAGCTGTCAACGTAGCCGCTAGCAGCTAATTTTGCAAGAGACTCTTAAGTGCCTATATAAGGATTTTCATACCTGTATGCTTTTAACTATTGCTGAATGCAAAATATGAGAGTTTACTGTAAGGTCATAAACTTTGCAGGAGGATACTATCAACTTTAAGGCATGCACATATTCCTTTTCACATGTAAGCACAGAGCAGCCCAGAACTTAGAAGGCAAAACAAGATTTTCAAAAGCTTTCAAAACACTTTCAAGAATTTAATTAAGCCATTCCTGTAAAGAAAAAGTACAAATTTTCGTGATCAAATAAGGATACTTAAGAAAACGTGAGGTGTGCTTGCTTTCAGTTTCTTGGAAAGAACATGATATGCTACAACAAATAAAGCAGTCACCTTAAAATATCATGAAGAAGCAGAAAGAATTCACCTGGATTACCTAATTTTGAGAAGAAAGAAAGATCTGGACATAGTCCTGAGGTTTTCAACCAGCCAAAGTCTACGGTGACTTCAAAGGGAAATTTGCCTGGCTGTCAGCTATAGGAATGTTCCTTGATCTGCTTGGACACTAGTGTGGCATTAGTCATGATTCCTCCATAAGATAATTAATGATGACATGCATTTTTTTGCTTCATTACACGGCACAGCTAACTGAAGAACCAGGCTGAAAAATTAGTCATAACAATTAAATAGGGGATGATTCCTGAATAATTAGGGTAAGTTACTGTAGAATACACTGATCCACGTATTACAAATTACTACAAAACAAATACAATACACTGATTTATACACAGAAAATAAAAAACACGTGCAGTTCTACAGCAGAAGGGAATGTCATTGCATACTCTATGTTTTCCATGTAACAGAAACACCTGCATTAATACTCCCCTTATTAGATCCGTACGTTCAGCTGCTTTACAGAATAGACGTCTGTTGCAGAAGAGATTTTGACCGTGCAAGATTAAACAGCCGACTCAGACGCGCAAAGCTAACTGGTGGTAGAAACCATTCTCCTGTTCTCTAGCCTGGTCTGTCATGACTTACAAGATGAAAAAAATAAAGTCTTGTATGCCAGTGCTGGGACACACAACTCAAAATGGTGCTTGGTGGCCTGCTCCCCCTCCCGTTTCAGTCTCCTGAGTCCTTTCCTCTTTCCAGGTGCAGGATTTACTCACGGTTAGAAAATTGCTCACCTTCTTACTGATCCCAGCCGCCTCTTAAACAGCTGCAGGTCCCTGCTACATCTCCCAGGCCTGGAATTTTCTTGTTCGCCCTCGGCTGCGCGGGAAGGGTGCCGAGCCTCCACCGGAGGGTACCCGGCACCGCACGTTAGCGGTGATGCAGCAGAGGGAGACCAGTTTCCACCATTCACCCTGCCCAAATCCCAGTTACAGCATCCTCTCAGGGAGCTTTACTCAAAATTACAGCAGGCTGCAAACTTTCGAACAACTCAAGGCACTGGACAATCCCCATGCAGCTCAGTCTGCCTTGCAAGCAAAGCCAGGATGAAGAAACACAAGTTAGATCCACCAAGGACTGGATTATAACTTTAATATTCAGCTGGAGGAAGGGGCAGAGGAGGACAAGCCCTGAGTCACAGCTCGGTCTTTTCTAACCCCTACAGCGGTGAGAGGAGCTCACCTGAAACTGTATTTTCTCTGCCTTGCGGAGGCAGGGTAGTAAGTTATCTGAATTTGTCTTGCTTCTCTACAAGGGACTGCAGAGGTGACGAGTCCACAGCACTCGGGAACACCTTGTAGCCCCTGCATGGCTGCACAGCAATGTGATTAATGTTTCAATTCTGATTAAACAGTTACCAGAGAAAAGACCATTTCCAAACAATTTCTAAGCAGAGCACAGCTAGGCAGAGGAATAAGCTCTGCAATACTAGAAGATACACAATACTATGTCTTCATGAAAAACACACAGAACAGCACCACAGGCAGACGTAGATAGCTACAGACAGGAATATTTATAAACGATAGCATGTTCACAATCACGGGTCACGTCCCATCGCTTCTCACTACGTCGTAACGGTTGGTATGCGGAATACCCCTCGCCAGAAAGGGAGCTGCTTGTCAAGTAACGCTGCTTCATTTTTAAAAACCAGGTAGAGTCAGAGCACAAATTACCATCAGGTCTGTGCCAGTTGTTACAGATTTTGTCGTGGAAGTCTAGGCATGTTGACCAGTCTGGTCAACTAGACTGATTCTTCCCATAGGCAGGTTACTGTATAGAGATGAGTTAACAGATTCTTGTCTTTAGTCTAAAAACAGGTTCAAGACTCTGCAAGAATGGTAAAAACAGTAAAACGAAAAGTTGAGGAGAAAATTCAGAAAACCTACAGACTTCACACAGTTCTACTGCTCTGGTTGTATCTGCCCACTTCCCAAAGGAATACGGAAAGGTATATTTAGCGTTTTAAAGAACATCAGGTGCACAAGCCAAATAAGACAGGGCTTCAGAGAGAGCCCAGAGAGCGGCCAAGGCTCACATCTGTGCCAGCGCACATCATCAGGTGCAGCCAGGACAGAAAACTTGTAATGATCTTCACACTGTTCACGACTTGTAGCTTTTGATGAACTTCTTTCAGGTGAGTCTTTATACCCGCTCTGACATACCACCTGCTTGCTCCAGCCTGGAAAGGTCGCTGATGGAGACAGACCACAGCAAACTGTATTTATGATCTCTCTGCTTACCCCATTGATACAAAGGGATTACTAATATTCCTGCATAAGCAGTTAAGGAGGGCCTTCGGCTTATTTGTCAAAAGTGAAAGGAGCTGGCACCCAAATATGTTTTCTTGTGCTTTCAGCTAAAAAAAAAAAAAAAAAGACACTCATGGCCAGTGGGTTCAATAGAAAATGATGGTGATTCTGCTGTGTTCCATTAAATAAAACTTAATATCATTGAACTTAAATTGAGCCTTTGGCTCCTGCCAAAATTTGGAGGCTTCCTTCTTTTGAAAGAAAACAAATATACACTTCGTGCAGAAGATCAAGACAGTGGAATAAGACAGGAGCTGTTGGGAAGATAGCCACAAACCTGCGTCGAGCCAAAGAAAGCTTCCCTCTGATACTGAAAAGAATGAATAAAAATTACAGGACCTGAGGTTATGAAAGAGAAGAGGAAAGTCATTCCCCTTCCTTCAAATCAAGAGTGAAGTACAGCATCAGACTAAGCCTTAAGCACAATCAAAACTTGGGGGGGGGGTAAGGAAAAAAAATAATCACAAGATCTTTTCAGTGACTCACACCAAGGAGTACTTTCTAGACTGCAAAACCCTGAGGTAAGTAGGTAGAAAAGGAGGGGCATGTCAGCTATGGCTCCTTTTCTAATTGTTATTGCTAACTGACTGCAGCAAATGTATCCAGCAGGGTTTGTGGTGTAGAGGATGGCTTAAAATGGAAGAGATTAATATTTTATACAGTAAAAGTATCATAAAGGTATTACAAAGGATGGACAAACCATGCAAACAAAAATGCAACTGTGGCCACTTTTAAAATCTATTTAAAAATCTATTTAAGAGGTGAATTTGTATCCACTGAATAGTGCCATGGAGTGCAGTGGCATTATTCTCAAAGACAAAGAGTATAAGACTCTAGTTCTAGAATTAATAGCTGTGTTTACAAGCTCTTTAAGATGCTGCCTATTTTTACTCAGTGAATCACTGCCCTTCTTTACAAAGTATATTTCATTAATCTTAGCGATGCACACAAACCTCAGTGGAGTTGCTCTGCTTACATACCAAATCTGAAGTTCTAAGTCTAAACTATTTGTCACAGTATTCAACTTTAATAAAATCTGTATTTATTGGAAGATGCCATTTCCTCATATTCTCTTAAAGCAAAACAACTGATTCCTGTCAAGCTGTTCCCCTCCCTCTGCCCCCTCCCCAGAGGAAAACAGTAAGACTTATAAAAAGCAAAACTCACTCCTGCGCAAAATTATGCACAAATTAATTAATCCTAAAAAAACCAAATCCTAAAAATTAGCTTTATCCTCCAGCTGAACTGCATCTACTGAGATCAAATGAAACTTCATCTGCTGTGAGATATTAGAGAAGTTAATACATCACTTGTGTTTTTTAAAGCACACATTCATTATGATTTGCAATCAACGCAGATTAAAAGATCCAACACTAATAGCGCAGATCTATGTTAGTGAAGAGAAGCGTCTGCAAATCTCATCACGTTTTTAATGAAAAAAGCAAAACCTCCTTAAAAAATGGTCTTCCCACAATTATCTGCTGGATATGGGCGTCAGGCCCTCTAACTACTTATGCAAAATGCGACTTTCTTTATACAAGCAGGCAAGAGCCTGGGATGTAAAGCATTTACTTTCACTGATGAGCAATTGCTCAAATTGCTTCTGTCAACAAATTGTTCACCTTAGGGGACTATTCACGTCTGAAATTTCTTTACCTGCTTTAGTGTTTACAGGATGGCATCTTCAGCTTGCACCTGCACGAGCAGATTCACGCGGGCAGCACTGCAGCCTCCTACGCTCCCTCTTTGGAAACGAGATGCTGCACCCTAACATCTGAGCGATAACCTCGAGCACGGAGATTAACAAAGGGCAGAGATCAAAGCTTCGCTGCCTGCCCTCCTCGGGATCTGGCCCTAGAAACATGCCAGACCTCTCACATTTGGCTCTTCCCTCCACCGAATATACATGTTAACGGCGCTTAATATCCAGCATTTCATTAGCTATTTTAGTTCCTTCTCAATTCATTGTATCTAAAAACCAAAATATATATATAAAAATATAAAAATCACTAAGTATTTTTGAAAATTTAGGCCAGTGTCTCCAAACAAAAGCATGCTCTGTCCTCACCTTGTAAAACATTTCTGGGCTTCTAAACAAGCTTCATGCCTTCACACAGCTGGTCAATGTTTGCTTAAAAATATGTTCAAACAATCCCTTTGCAACAGACTTGCAACATATAGACTTGAGCTTAATTTTGGAAGGGTCATTTACATAGCACATCCATAAGTTTTAAAAAGCTGCCTTCTATTTATTCTAAACTTTCCAATTACCAGTTTGTTTATACCAACCACCACAAGGAGGTCTTAGAGAGGTCATTCAAGAAATAACATATTTCTCTATCTGCTTTCCCAACTATGCTCACGGAGCCAGAGCTTACTTCCTTCACTTGACTCCATGAATAATCCCAGTGTCATGGTATTATTCAACCTGTAAACTGCTAATAAGCAAGAAAAAACTGTTAGCAACTTGAAATCATAGCAAGGTTAAACATTAAAGCGTTGTGCCGTCATATTATGCCGTTACTTTTAGGCAATCTGTTTGCAGTACAGACTGCCATGAAAGGGCTGCAAGCAGAGCAGGGCTCATACCTGCGCTACACACACTGGCAGTCATTCGAGGCATCTAATATTTATGATATACAGAAAAAAGAGATGTGTTCCCCATGAGAGCTGGAGGCAAACAGCATCGCAAAAAAGGAAAACAATATGCTGAATCCATCAAAGTTTGTTACTTCATAGACTTTTCACAGCCAAATAAACATTTTGCAGCTGGAGGTCCGCATCAGCCAGAGTGACAAACGTCCTGAGAGCTGCTAGAGATTTCAGATTAGGCTGTCTGATCAGAGAGGTTGATCCTGTGCACATATACAGGACAGAGGTGCGTATTTAGTGTACAGGTCCTGAAGAATAAGGACCTGAAACCACCTTTTTTTTCTGGTTGTTTTTTTTTTTTTTTCCCCAGGATTGGCAGGGTTTGGGGGAAGGCTGGGAGATTTGGGTTGGGTTTATTTTTTTTGAAGCACATTCCAGCCAGTGGCCTACTGGCACGTATCGCACTCCTCCATGGGATTAGAAGTGATCGCTGACCTTACGACAGCTTCAGATGGTCAGAGATTTGACGGGTAAATTCGAGCAGCGCCCATTTTAACAGTGTTCACCTGGGAGGGACCTTCTCTTTCAGCCCTTGGCGCAACCCTGATTTTTTTGCCAATCCCCAGATGTCACAGGGATGGCTCCTTCGAATACTGCCATCAGCTGGCAAATTCCAACATTTCTCATTCACAGGCTTTCCCTTTTCTTCTCCACCTCTGGAACAAGTTGGCTATGGTCAAAGCTGCTTAGGCAGGTGGCTTTTGACACTTTTGAACAGGTTTTTTTGGGCAGTGACCTCCACCAACAATTCTTAAGAAACTAATCTGTTTCTGGAGAGGAGACCCTCTTGTGAGTCAGTAGCAGCTGACGAGATGGGAAATCAGGGATAAGAATTTGACAGCAGAGCAAGGCCGCTAGTGGGGTGCCACAGATCTGCAATAGGACTTGGACTATTCAGTGTATTCATAAATGGTCTGGAAAAGAGATAAATAGCAAGATGACATTTGCTGCCAAGATGAATTTCTTCAGGACAGTTGTAACGAAAACAGCCTGCGAAGAGTTACAGGAGTATGTTGCAGTATTGAATCACTTAAGAGTTAGGAAGAGAAAAAAAAAAAAAAAAGAGATTAAATTCTGCGTCAGCACAGTATCGCACATGAAGGAGAACAACTCTTGCTATATACACCAAACAATGGGCTCTAAATTAAACATTGCAGCTCAGGAGACAAATTTCTGAGGTCGCTGTCAGTAGGCCTAGTAATGAACACTTGTGACAGTGGGGAAAAAAGCAAACAAACATCAAGTTAAGATTGTGACAACGAAAAAGTACGAAATAGTCAGCATCACTGTGCCACTGCCCATGGTGCGCACACACACACTGTGTAGTTTTGGTCACCCATTTCAAAAAGGATAGAGAATTAGAATATGCAAAGGGACAGAGATGATAGACTTGGACCTTTCTGCCTGGAGAAAGGCTACTAAGGGGATGTGATAAAGGGTTGTAAAATCATGAATGACCTAATAGCAATTAGGGCAGAAGCAATGAAATCAACATGTTAAAAAACAAACAAACAAAACCACAATAAAACCCAGAAGTATTTGATTGATTTGCAGATAATTCCCTTTCTTTCACCTCCAAGACACTTCCACATCTCCACAATGACTGCTTTCTGAGGTTGCCAAAACATAAGTCATACATCAGCCCTCATGAAGTACACATGGGGGGAAGTTCGCATGCTTTTGTTACGTGATGGAACTCATGGCCACAGGAAGCCGCTCAGGCCAAAATTATAAGTGTGGTCAAAAAATGGATTAAATAAATTCTTAAAGGATAGATCCCTCTATTAAGTACCATAGGGCAAAGCCACCTTCTGCTCAAGAAGTCCCTAGAGCGGGAGGCTGAAAAGATGGGCTTGGGGAAGGATTGTTGGAGCCATGCCTTTCCATAGGCACCTGCTGCTATTCAGTGTCAGGCAGTGACAGGTGGCAAGAAGGAGCTTGACTCCAAATGCTTTTTTGTTCTATTTCCAGCTCTCCAAACCAGAGAGCTAGGTTTTTTTTTTTAATTCCTGACCCATTCCTATGTTTCTCATTGACCAAATAGCGAAAGGAGATGCACACTAAACGTGCAAGGCTTCCAGGAAAAGGTGTACTGTAGCCTTGAGAGAAGCTTACATCATACATAAGTCACCCGGATAGTTCTTCCTAAAACTCGGCTGCTGGTGAAATAAACAAAGCACAAACTTTCCCAGATGTGTGCTTCATGAGGAATTCTCAGTCAACGTATGATTTATAACTTGGCACCCTCAGAAAACACAAAATCATGATTCAGCGATGAAGTGTAGATGTGGATTTGCTATGGAGGGAGACGGAAAGGGTTTATTCATATATTAGTCCAAACTCCTGTATTTGTAAGCTTTTTCACTGCTTCCAAATGTTGCACTGGACAACTGTTCTTCCTTTAATAGTGGGAAGATTAAGGCTGAGTGTTCAGATTGTCTTAATTTTCCATAACTGTTAGCTGAGTAAAATTTCCTCTGCAAACCTTGCAGGGTGAGCAATTGCATTTTTGCATCATGCTTCACAACAAAAGAGCAGAGGTAGGTTGTTCCATTGGATTTCTGCTGGAGAAAGGTTTGCCATGCAAGTAGCAAGATCAACCCTACAGAAAACAACCCTATTGATTTCTAGTGTGCTTATCACTAGAATCTCTCCTGCTGGACCAAAGGCAACCAACTTCATAGGGACCCAGAGCACCGGGGGAAAAAAAAAATCTGTAACAACCAAAACTAAAGAAGATGGAAGAAAGCACATTGACTGAAAGGAATTCCCAATCTAACCTTCATCCCCAGCAAGAAACAAAACCAAACCTGTGAGGGAGCAGGAAGGAAAGCAATGGGAAGACGAAATCAGCAGAAACCTAAGACAAAATTGAGTGACAAGCATTGAACAGCACCCATAAGAAATATATCTATCTGCCACCAATATTTTGGCAACCTTGGCTAAATAATGGTTCTTTCGAACTCATCTGCTTTTTAAAGACGTCAGTTCCCTTACCCTGCCTACAGGAGTATTTTGACGGAAATGTCACTGGGGACTCATTGGTGTTTTTTTCATTTGGCATCATTGACATCTTCCCTTTGTTTCTGAATCTCCTCTTCTAGCTGCATTTCTCTCTTTTTTCACTTTTTTCACAAGATGAGATTCTCCATCAGTGCCTTCTACAGATGCTGCTGAGTGAACGCAACTGGCACGTCACAGAGTTTCTCCATTCTCCTGGCAGGTAGTCCCTTTTCTGGGACACACTAGATGGCTAGACAGAATTGAGGGAGCACGCTCAGTCAGGCACAGTCTAAAGCTTTCATTGTAAATAAAGACTTGCTATAGAATTATGGTCTCCCATAACACATGCATAGGGGAAAAAAAAAGAACAGTTTCAGTCATTTTAGATAGGAGCCTTGTCACATAGACTAAACACTGACCAAAGAACAACTGAGGATAATACAAGAAAGAAAATACATAAAGCCTTAGATGTGTCCAGCAAACTGACATTTAATCTATCTAATTAAATATGTTTTAAACAGTACATCAAAGACTTGTCAAATTCAAAGGTGGTGTCAGAAACAGAGGACAGGGAAAATAAACCAGAAAGATTAGAAGAGCGGGAAGAATAAAATATGGGAATTTTGGTCTCGAAAAATTTAGACTACTGCAACAGAAAGAGGAAACAAAATCATCCAAATTTATTCACTGACAGAATGATGCTAGGAAAAGGGGAATGGTCCAGGAGCATTGGGAGCTAGTAAACAGCATCCCAAAAGTCACCATGCTACATGCCCACACAAGGTAGAGATTGGCTCTTTGAGTAGTTAAGCAAAAGAGGTATTGTACCAAAAATAAGGTAACTTCTAGAACTTGTAACGTAACCTCAGCCTACCAGGAAAAGCCAAGCTCACAGTGAAATCATGTATTCAATGGGACCCAAGAGAATACTCAACCAATGCAAAAATAGCTGCTACTGCTTATTAACTGCCTCTTTGGCATCCTCAGGACAACAGGGAACTCCATAAGCAACCTCACTGATGGAAACTACTCTGAAATACCTTGATGTATCCTCTTTGGTACTGCCTCTTTCCTAGGGCCGCTCCCCATTTGACCAGCTATTTCAGCCGATTTTTTTGGTCGGACAGGCTGAGGACCAGATTCAGACTGCCCGCACGGCCAACTCCGTCCCCAGGCACACCTCCCAGAACCCACCGCTGGGAGTGAACTTGTCCTGAGGTCTGACTGCACAAACTTTGAGGTGGACCATCCAAGCTGACGTGCTCGAAGAAGGAAAGAACAAAGCCTGTTAAACTTGGCAAGACTATAGCCGGTGAGACACAGAAAGTGCCTGGAGAATGAAAACTGTACAAAAGGGATTAGACGAGTAAGGAGATGAGAGTAAGGAAAATTTAATCAGAAAAATCAAGATTTCTTGGACTGCAAAAAGACTTTGAGAGATAGATCCATATATGCAGTCATTTTTATACCAAAACTGTTTCAAACCTTGAAAAGAGCACGGAGAACAAGGGACCAAATGACACAGCAGGCCTTTTCCGATGGCTGCTAGTAGTTTGTTTCACTTCAGTTATATTGGTGCAGTTTTACTGAGTGGAACAGCAGTGCAGCAGTGAGAACAGACTGATCCCAGAGCGCAAACAAGCTGCATTTCCAACCACCAAGCAGTCCCCCCATTGAGTCCATGGGACTACTCATGCATAGTAAGCACACCTGTAGGTGCTGGAAATGATGGATATACAAATTTTTCAGCCTTCGCTGTGCCACTGAGAAGGTAGCTGTGAATAACTATTTTCACCCTAGAGCACAGACAGCCGCCCTTCCTTCATTAATATTATTTGCATTATTCACTCCCAGGTCCGAATTGAGTCTCGAGTACTTGTGTGTATGTCGTGGTTTAACCCCAGCCAGTAACTAAGCACCACGCAGCCGCTCGCTCACTTCCCCCCTCTCCCGAGAATCAGGAAAAAAAGTGAAACTTGTGGGTTGAGATAAGAACAGTTTAATAGAACAGAAAGGAAAAAACTAATAATGATAATAATAACAATAATAAAATGACTACGAATAAAAGTATTGCAATATACAGAACAAGTGATGCACAAGGCAATTATTCACCACTCGCTGACCGATGCCCAGCCAGTTCCTGAGCTGCGATCCCCTCCAGGCCAACTCCCCCCAGTTTATATACTGGGCATGACGTCCCATGGTATGGAATACCCCTTTGGCCAGTTTGGGTCAGCTGCCCTGGCTGTGTCCCCTCCCAACTCCTTGTGACCCTCCAGCCTTCTCGCTGGCTGGGCATGAGAAGCTGAAAAATCCTTGACTTAGTCTAAACTCTATTTAGCAACAACTGAAAACATCAGGGTGTTATCAACATTATTCTCATACTGAACCCAAAACGTAACACTATACCAGCTACTAGAACGAAAATTAACTCTATCCCAGCTGGAACCAGGACAGTGTATTTCTACTCCTTTTAGCCTGCCCTTCTTCCCTGAATAAATGCTTGTGACAGTTTCTTCAGCTTCATCTGAAGAGACATTATATGACCTAGGAGCAGTTGAGCCGGTTCTACAGACTTCGCAGCCTCATCCATCTTCCCTCTGCGTTTTGTTCCATCCTTTCATTTTAACAGGCAACTCTATGGATTTTTTTTTTTTTCCAAAATTGAGTAAAATACCCATCATCTTTGCAATATTTTCTTTACAATGTTTACTGTAATTTTGGTTTCCCTGCCTAATCTTTCTCACAAAGCAGTATGCATTTTTTAAATCTTCCAAGCAAAATAATTACAAAGATAATCCAGCTGAGTGTAATCAAACTGCAGGGTTCTTTATTTTCCTGGCCTTTTAATTTAATTTCACATCCTGTGGTCTTAAAGAAATATTAGGATTGTATCATCTTGTTATTGTTTAGATTATGTGCCTGTAAAAATAAGGAGCAATCGATTCTCTTCTTACCCACTGCCACACAGAAAATGCCTGCAGCATATAGAATATTTTTTAAATAGAGATCCAGGGGAAGAACTCATAAATGAGCACAAGTCAGATCCTTAGCTCCCATTTTCATTGAAAAACACATACACACACAAAAAAAAAGGAAGGGTAGTATTTCCTATCCAGAACCCTTGTTTACTTGGTTGGATTTGACTAATATTTTATAAAGACAGTAACTGCTTTGATTAAATAATTTGCTTTTAAACTTTTTCAATGCACCAATATGGATCCTGATGTGATTTTGTGGATATTTTAGCCATGGAAATAATCCCATTGACTTTAGGACCACTACTTGCACTTAAATTAGAGCTTCAGTAGCTTTCTTTGGATCAATACAAACCAGAAGTCATTCACAGAGTAACACTGGCATAAGAATAGTGTAGGAGAAGAATCACCTACATGCCTAAACACATAAGGTCGGCCAAGCAATAAAAATACAAGTTCTATCTCTACACATGCAGAAGGACCCTGCCTACATCCTAGCAGTCAGCTTTGGGATTTAGGAGGATCAGAGCACATCTGTATTAATAAGCCTGAATACCCGACTGGGGCTTCAGACCCTTCACTGCAAGCATCAAAGTCCTCAGCATGCAGATGTTCATCTTCTGAGTTGGGGAAAAAGATCATTAGCAGATCTTAGCTAGCAAAGCAGTACCTGGAAAGGGAGCTCATATTCCAAGAAGTAAGATTGAAATGATGCAGGGGTGGTTTTGGGGTTGGTTTTTTTTTTTTTGGCGGTGGGTTTTTTGGTTTTTTTTTTCAGTAGTAACCCATTTTACTGTCTGCAGGTATAAAGGAAAAAGGAAGCAAGGTCAGCCACCGAACAGGTACAACATACCCCCAGGGCCTAGAAACAGCAAAGTCAGAGCTGTTGCATTCCTCTTTAGCTGTTTTTTCTTCATTGCCCTCAAAATGGGGAAGCGCACACCCATCCACCAACTCGCTGGTGACAAAGGGATGGACACTTGTGGTAGAGCCCATCTCAGGGCGAGACTGGGGTTGAGGCTTTCATTCTGGAGCTGTTTATCACAAAGACACATGTGTTAGTTTGGTCCAAGTGCTGCTGGCCTGGTAACACTCTCAGTAAAGCATCCCTAAAACCATCTCTTTCAGACATTTTTGCCTAGGTTATCTCAGAATATTCTTAATTAATACAAAAAGCTAGATACAGTCACAAAATTATACATATGTCTTGTAAAAATACTGAAAATTCTTTTCTGAGTGGACAATTTCAGCAACACCAAGTTAAAACCTTCTCAGAAAAGGAACATACTGATAACAAAGACAGGCAGTCTCTTCCTAGATTTATTATTTTGCACTTGAGGAAAGCAATCACAGGAGATTAATGGAGCAGATGTAAGTAGCTCTATTCAAACCTCCATAGTTAACATTTATTCTAGAAGTTTTACTAGCTAATAGCTTCTATGTGTTAATAACCCGAGAGACCATCACAGCTCAGTACTAAATATTTTTTAAACACCTACAAACCCAACAAGCTAGATAGCAATTAGGCCATAACATCACAGTTCCACAGCAATAACACACATGAAGGGGCACAGTCCTCTCTTCAATAAGGAAATTTTGGGTGGAAAAGGTCTTGGTTTCTCCAGCATTGGCACATCCCAAGACCTGCTGCCCATGCCTGCAAACTGGTGTAGCTGGCCAGAGAGAGAACCCCAGAAGAACAGAGTGCCCACCACGGGCACAGCGACAGCAGCTCTAACTTGCTCTGCATCAGCCCTGCTATAAAAAAAAAAACAAACCACGGAAAGGGATTTCAAGCCGGTTCTACACACACACACACACAGACACACACGCTTGCTCTAAGCCAGGTATGGCTACCGAAATAAGTCCCTTCTGTAAAAGGAGGTCTTGAAGTCATTCAGACTTACACATTCTTTTCACAAAGGCCTGAAGAATCCTGTTTTCTGAATTTCCTTGATTAAAATAAAATGAAATGTTCTGGACTCTTCTGGCTATTTTTTTTTTTTTCCAGAAAGAAATGGTTACAGGCTTGAAAAGGAATATCTTTTTTTTTTTTTAAACTACTGCTTAAAAGCACCCTGTTGTATCTGAAGTAATGGCTGATTCCATTCTTGAAATATTTTTTTTTAAGCTATTGCAGTGGTAAGAGCTTCTCTTGAACTCCAAAAAGAAAACCAAACTGAGTAACTGCACGCAAGCTTCCTCTGCTTACAGAGACAACACTTTCCTTACAAAGTACTTTGTTTTTATATCAAGGGATACAGGACAGGACCTTAGATTCTGCATTCAAAGCACTGGTTAACAAAGTTGCTAAAGTTTAAGTTGCAATAATCATATTCTCCATGGGGGTTCGGCTGTCACTATAGTCACCTTCTTTCCTTCAAAATATGCTTTTCATTGTTCTACTGCCCCTTTTCCAATTGCTCTGCAGCCAAGTTCTTGGAAAGCAATCACGCTTCTTGTTTAGGATTTATTGCTAGTCTTTTGCCAATAAGGACACGCACAAATCTCCCCTGTGATCATCCTGCAAGAGCAAGCTAAAAATACAGCAATTTATGAACAGGCACATTTTGCATGTTATATGGCATCGCTGTGCGCTCATCAAAAAATTCTGAGAGATATATAAAAGAAGGTCGCCCCTTTTGGCTAGCGTGATCAAAGGCTCTGCTTGGGTGCCATAAATAAGCTTATTTGAGAATTCCAGTCTACCTAAAAAGGAAAAAAAAGCATTTGTGTTGTGTTTTAGGGGTTGGAGAGGTTTTTTTTCCTTTTACCAGGTTTACATGGTGAACTTTGCACTTTAGAAACCCGAGGTCTGAGAAAAACAATAGTTTATCTTCCAAATTGCCTGGTTTAAAACTAATAACTGTGATGACTAATTTAGCGATCACTAAAACTTTAAAATGGTGGGAACTGTCTATCTGTACAAATTCGTAAAGGATTTTGCAATTTCAGAGTCAGGTTGTATTTGGGTTTTGAAATGCGTTTCAGGTTGTCTGAGAAAGCTCGTGCACACAGAAGCAGCAGGTAACGTGAGAGAAGATTGATCTTTCCTTATAGAAAGGAATGGATCATGAGGAAGAGTATCTAGGTAATCACCATGCCTTGGTCACGCTTATCTGACCATATTGTTTGTTTTTCATACAAACATCACAGTTCAATCATCAGCCTCTTCGAAAGACTTGTCTTTTATCAGCTTATTGCTTTTGACAGGCAGGGGTAGATTCATGACTCTCTGGATGAGTTTTAAAGCTTGTCTGGGTTAGGGCTGTTAAAAGTTCCTCTGAAATGCCGGGAGACTCAGTCCTCGGTCTCTCCTGGACTCCGCCAGTGGCTCCGTGGTTCTGATGATGTCCTCTGTCAAACAACCTTAAATTGGGATAATTAATCGGGATTCATTCACCAACCTGGAGCTGCTGCTAGCAGCATGGTGTATCTCCGTTACTAATGGCTAGATGATTCTGTGGTTCAGACGCAATTGCTGAGACTCAGAAACCAGAAGGCTAATGAAAAGATCTAGATAAATGTTTCACCACCTCATAATTTGGGGTTCTTACTCAACCCGAAACGACTGCAATTGTTATTATTTTGCTTTTCTTTTTATGATTTTCACCTTTCTTTCCTTCCCTTCTCCGCTTATTTTTTTCCCCGGGCAATACAAGACAGTCCTAAATACCTATTTGGTTCCTATAATTAAACCAGAAGTATTTTCTATTCAGTCCTAAAAGGGACTAGTGGTTTGTGAAATGGGATTTTGCATCCAAGAAATGAGAAATGATAATTGAGGAAACAGCATAACTTTATTCCTAACGAATTATAAATGAACTTTCAAATGCAATAAAACGCCATTTTTTACGTGTTCAGACTGGCAGACTTCTGAGTATAACAAGTAACTTATGTGTAATTTTGTGTCAAAAACTTCATATTCTGCAAAAAGATGAAGATTTCCTGAAATTTATTCTCTGCTCAAAATTATTCAGTGAGATACATTTTTGTATGTGAACTGCATTTACTCTTTTTGTTGCTCTAATAAGATTACTCATGTCTCACATGGCATCAGTTAATTCTGGGTGTGCTTCTCATTGTAATCATCAGGATTCGAGTGCAAGTCTTTGTACAACAGTTATAAAACTTGCTTCCTGGTATTTCAGCTAAAAAGTTCACTTTGCATCGGGGGCTGCGTTAGTACAACTTAGTCACAAAGGAATTTACACAAGGGACCACAGAAAAAAAAACGCTACCAAGGCCAAAGCAAATGAGTTGCAAAATTTAAACCAATATTTGCTAGAAAATGTTTGTGGTGGTCACTCAGCCCTACTTCTGAGTCCCTTACAAAAGTCCTCACCGCTGGACTTAACGTTGCAGGTCTACCTAAACCTCCCTTTGAAACTAATCTGAAATTTCCCTTTTGCTGCTGATATTGGGTTCGTGTTCCCCCTGCAATTATGGTAAAACTTCTGCTTCTGCTAACGTTTGCAGAGTGGATCCCATCGTTTTCCTTCTTCTGACATTAAGTACCACATTGCAGGCACCAACCACCATGCAATTGAGCTAATATAGCTTTTACTTTTCACTTAACAAGTGGAAACGCACATGCATGTACTTGGCTTTGGCTACACGTTCACCCAACTAAATGTACTGATGGAGTCTGCGGGACCTGGAACAAGCTTATTTTTAGATACCATAATCCTCAATATATTAACTTGCTTTTGCTCTTGGTCTTCCATATGCTGTCCGTCTTCTTCATCTGCAATGACATCCACCTAAATTACTCCCTGCAAATTTTAAAAACACTTTACTCACAGCGGCCTGCAATGATAACTCAAAATCTGGAAACGTACACAATACAGGCATACTACCTGTGGCTCTGATGTCAGGTACGTAACTTGTCCTTTGTTCTTCATTTCAAAAACTTTCAAGCCCCCTCCAAAAAAGCTTTAAAAATAAATGAGCACCAGGCCTCAAAAAAATGTTGTTGGAGCTTCATACGTGGCTAAAAGAAAAGTTGGAGTATAGTTTGGAGTAAATCTTGATAAAGTTCTGCCATTTGGATCGTAGCTAACAGCTTCTTTAATACGATTTTAACACAATAAAACAACATTACTGTTACCGTCTTGCTGAGGATGGTAGAAAAAGACCATAAAACTGAATGGCACATTTAAAATTACTTGCAAAATATTGGCTCTCTGAAAACAGCACACAATAACTGTAATTAGTACCAGTCCTTTAAAGGATTCCTAAAGTCTGCTGAAATCTAAAGCAGCACTGTATTGCCGGTAGCAACAACTGCATCCTAAACAATATTAAAAATGACAACAGAAAATAAAAATTCTCCATCCTAAGTCAGAAAGTTGTCATTCACTGATCTGCTGAATGGAATAACACCTTTGCCCTTATTATTTATAGAGCTTTTTTGGGAGGATCTCAGGACTTTACTCTTTAGCTAAGCCTCACAAGTTCAACAGCCCGTGAGTTATATAAACATTATTTTACAATTTGAACTATTTTCCCAGCAAAAGGATCGCTCCAGGGGAGGACCACTTGAATTATTTCTTTTACAAAACTAATATTGCTTTACTCGTGCTTCCTTAGCTTCAGAGGGACCAAAACGCAAGTCCACCCGAGCGGTCCCCGGCCTCGCTAGCAAGGCGGTTCCAGGCACTCCAGAGGACAGTAGGAAAAAAAAAAAAAAAAAAAAAAAAAAAAAAAGGCTGCAGGTTATACGGCACCTAAAACCGCCCAGCCTAGCCAGTATTTTCAGGGAATAGAAGCTCGAATAAAGGCGTGGGAAACGGTCCTATTTTAAACAGCAAGCAAGGGAAAAATACACGGACAACCCGGGGCCGCAGCCGGCAGAAAACGATGGCATCTTGGCAGCGATGCTGCAACCGTGAGACGTGTTGCTTGTGCGTGGCCCACGCTCATCCTCCTCCAGCCGGGGGTGGTGGTGGGGGGGGGGGGGGGATGCTCCCGGCTGGTGGACGGGGTCTCCGCGGGGAAACCGGGACAAGCCCCGAGCCCCCTCCCCGGCCCCGCGGCGGGCAGCGCCCGGCTCCGCGCCCGCGCTGCGGGAGGATATCCTCCCCCGGGCACGCACCGCCCTGCGCGGAGAGAGGAAACCACGTCCCCTCCCGAAAGGACAAAAAAAAAAAAAACCAACCCCAACCCCCCCCAAAAAAGCCCTCCGAGGGCGATCCGCTGGCGGCTATCGGGGTTCGGCTTTGCGGGTCCGCGGGGGATGTTCCAAGAGAGCCCCGCGGCGCGGGCCGGCATCCGAGCGTATTTTTTAACGGCTGCTCCGTGCCGGCGGCACCGGCATCTCCCGGAGCATCCAGCTGCCCGTCCACGGCCGCGGCTGGCAGCCGGTCCCCCCCCCCCCCGGCCCCAGCTCGGCGAGCCCCCGCGGCCGGCCCCGCTCCCCGGGGCACCGGCAGGCTGGGGCGGCGGGGGGGGGGGGGCGGTGGTGCTGAGCCCCCCGGTCCCTCTGCCCGGCTCCGGCTGGGGACAAACAGACTCTCAACAATGGGGCATGTTTGCAGCAACATGATATCACCTAATAACGCCGAATAAGGCAATGACTGTACGTTGAAGCGTATACGATCCTGCCGGTCTCACCACACGGCGCGGAAAGCTATTTGCAGATTTGCTAAGCCCTTTTGAATGAATGCATCTGCAGCTGACCTTTAACAATAGACGCTGAAATAGCACAATCTGTGGGACCAGATTTGAAAGGGGGGTGGGGGGGGGAGGCGGGAAGGGGGAAGGAAGAGATGGGTGAAAATTGTAATCTCTGCAATCTCATTCACTTCCTTTCCCAAACCTCCGCACACAGCGGGGGAAAGCGGTATTTTCCTTCTCACCGGGGGTTCTTCTCCCAACCGAGCCGTTTCCAACGCCGGCTCGGCCACATGGCACCCCGAAAGCCGCCGGCCGGCGGGACCGGCGCGCAGCCCCGCCGGTGCCCGCCCGCACCCCGCGGGCATCGCTCCGCGGCGGGGCGACTGCGACAAGGATGCTCCGGTCCCGGTGTCCGTGTCCCCGTCGTCCCCCCCCCCGCCGCTCTCTCACCTTCCCTGGCTTTCAGCAAGACGGTGTTGGCAACGATGTTTTCCAGCTCCATTGACGAGCTCGGGCAGCGTAGGCAGGCGGCGGCACTGCAGCAGGACGTCACTCCCGAGGTGCGGAGTCTCCGGGCGACCACCCGCCTCCTGCCCCTAGCGCCTTATCCCCCCGTGCATGATCCCTGCCTTCCTTCCCTTCTCCTCCGCGCTCCCCCGGCGGAGGCGGCGCTCCCCCCCCCCCCCCCCGCCCGATCTGCCTCTCGCCTCGCCTCGCCCCGCTACTCCATCCTCCGCCCCGCGGGCTCCCCGCCGGTTTGAGGGCTCGGGCGCTCCTCTGCCTCCCTCCCCCGGGGGTGTGGCACCGCGGAGCGGCCCCGCAGCCCCGCGCAGGCGCCATCCCCGCCGCCGCCGGCTCCGCGGGGCCCGGGCACGCCGGGACGTGTAGTCCTGGGGCGGCCCCCGACGCACCTGGCGCCGGCCCCGCGGACGCGCAGCGGCCCCGCCGAGGGGGCAGGGAGCGGACGCGGGACGGGAGGCGGGAGCCGACCGGGGGCGAGGGGGGGGGGGGGGGAAACGACACGCCGGTTCGGCGCGGCGAGGAGTGTGGCGGGGGGGGGGAGTCCGCGGAGCGATGCGCGGAGCGATGCGCGGGGCTCCCCGCGGCGCGGCCCCGACGGCGGCGCAGCGCAGCCCCTGGTGCCGGGCGCCACCCCGCGGCGGCGGCCCCGGAGCGGACCGGGGTCCCCAGGGCGGAGCGGAGCGGAGCGGAGCGGAGCGGGACCCCCAGGGCTCCCCGGGCCGGGCCGGGCCGGGCGGCGGGGCTCCGTGCTCGTCCCCGCCTGACAGGTGCTGACACCCGAGTGAAGGAGTCGCCGGCAACCGGCGGACTTCATCCCCTGCCGTGGGAAGCGCGTCCGCCTCCTCGGGCTGGAGACACGGGCTTCTCGCCTTTCTGGAGGGAGATTTTGGGCAAGTCCCCGAGGGAATCCCGTCTTTTCTGCCGCACCGGTTTTGTTTTAATTCTTGGGGTTTTTTTTTAATCCCGGTAAGCGGCTGCGTGAGACGTCAGCCACTTGCGGAAAGTTTGTGAATTTTAAGCGCTAGATTGCAACATAAATTCTCTCTTGTCTATATAGGACAGATGCTCGTGTCAGCATGATCCTGATTTTCCTGGCAACGGGGTAGATCGATTCAGCAGGTCAAGCAAAGAAAGAGGAATAAAACCGACCCATTACTCTCACTAACACTTCCCCCATCTGTATTTCCATTGATTAAATCCACGTGAAGCGAACCAAATGAACATGCACCTTCTTGTAAGTAGAGCGCAAGCACTACTTTTTCATTTTTCTTCTTTTTTTATCGCACCAATCTTATTTCTTTCTACAGCCAGGCAGAAATGGCTTGCAACAGCAGGACTTGCAGGCTGCCTAGAACACATTTTCTGAACCTAGGAAAGAAATGAGAAATGCGTTTAATGAGTAATACCTTGGGCATTAGGATAAAATGGCTATAATAAATGCCTTTTGTACCCGATTAAGTGTCAAAGGTTAGAACTTTGAAAGTTACTGTGCGTAGCAGGTGGCACTGCTATGTACGATCTTCCACATCCTCTCTCCTGTCACTTCAGAAAATGTTCAGTCTCCGGAAGCCATGCCGTGTTGTGGTTACTTTCTTTGTAATGCCAAGTTCTATATAGCAGCAGTTGTGTCTGTAAGTACCGGAAGATTTTGCTCTGATTAAATAATTCTTAAGGGAAAAATTGCTTCCTGGAAACCAGAGCCTTAGCATAGAGATGAGGTTCCTAAGGAATGTCTGCCCTGCTTGTTGTTTGACCGCTTCTGTGCAAGGACTGATGCGCGCTTGTAAACAGAGCAAATTATGCTCAGGTTGTAAGTGCACTTCACACCCCTGCCCAGCCTCCCACTAACGGTCATCACAAGGACAACACCGGCATCACAACATGGCTGATGTTGGAAGACACGCCTTTTATTGCATACAATGTTTTTAATGCTACAAGCAACTCCTCTCTCCAAAGGAAAAATGAACACACGTGTGTCAGTCCCCATTTTGTGAAGCAGCACGCGCTGCAGCAGCGAGCTAACTTCTGCTGACAGCAATGGGATATCAGTGTGCTTGCCACATCTCGGGATGGGGCTGTTCAGTGGGGAGGGATTTACCTTCATGGGAGACTCCGCAGGGAGCACGGACTGTGTTTGGTGTGCAACTTTTACACAGGTGCCTCAATGAAGAGGGCAGATCTTGGAAATCGGCATGTGCACCTGACAGCTCTACTGCTCCTCTTTCATCTGATGTCTATATGTACCTCTATATATACAGAGTCATCTGCAGTGTCACCCTGTGAGACAAAAGTATGACTCCAGCGTGCTGGAGTCTTCGCTGTATACTGTGTGAATGTTTATTTAATTCTTGAAAGGGTAAATAGGTTTATCAAAAGAGTTGCAACGGATCTATACGGTGTTTGGAAATCCCATGGAGCTACCTAGTGTTCATGAACAGCGCAGCTCTGAAGCACTTCACGATCCTGGCAACCAAAGGCACGGTTACACGGTCCCTTCAGAAACCGGGGCAGCAACTGAACAGAGTGTTGTGCGGCTGCCAGAGTGGTTATTTCAACTAAGCTGGATGACTTTGCATTGAAGTGGACTAGGAGCAGTCACATAACGTAAATGTGGCTGAGTGCAGGGAGCGGAAAGCTGAGCTCTGCTACCAGATTACTGAGATTCTGCAATAACACGTTTGTCTTAGTTACACATCTACACAGAGGGCAGCAATTCTGACGTCACGTTTATCGGTAAGAACAACGGAGTGGGTTTTCTTCATGATTCTTACAGCATTTCACAAAATAAAACTTGTTTCCAACAAATCTGAGTCTATGTGGTGCACTAGGACGGAAGGAAGTGTGTTCGCTAACACAATGCCCTACTTTGAAAAACAAAATCAAGACAATCAGTCCTCACCGCATCTCTCTTTTCTACTACAGTTTTTTAAGCCTGAATATACCACTGATAGATGACAAGGGGCTGCTTCAGCGCAAGCCTCAGATGGATGGCCCCTTTCAAGGATGGGGCTCCCCATCGGATGCCAGAGCAAGTGCCACTGCACAGACCTACTTGCCTTAAAGTCTGTCAATTGGTCTTTGCAAAACCCACTTTGGAGTCTTGCCTCCTGATTTCTTCATAGCTGTTGGTATCTTCATTTTCGTGTCACCTGGAACACCCGGTTCACAAAAACAACAAAAAGAAAAAAATATTAGGAAGAGGTAGATTTATTTATATCCATTTTCTCTCGTGACAACACAGCCCTTTAACTTCAAGGTATGTCCACACCTGATTTAATGGAGCAGTCAGGTTCTCTGTGAGTGAGGGAGAAAGAAACAGCAGACCTGTGAGTCTGTTCCACTGCTTGTCTTACTCTACTCACTGTCATAAACTCTGATGCTGAAATACTCAAGCATGGACTCAAAGACAGGGTGGCAGGGAAGGAACACAGGTCTTTTTTTGCTGGCCTAAAAATCCTGATTCAGTGCTTGCTGGGAGAAAAGGGAAAATTTAGTCTGAATCATGTGCAGAAGCAGCCAATTTTGGAAGGAAAAAAAAAAGGAGAGGCTACCGAAAAACAGTTAAACTCTGAAAAATGTGCTTTCTAAGGTGCTTAATGTGTTTGGTTGTTCTGCTTTCCAAAAAAATCTTCATCTGAAGTCATTCAGGAAAGGCCCAGAAAAAAAACCCTTTTTGAGTGCTGAACATCAGGGTAAAGCAGGGCTGGCAGCCATCTTTCCTTTATGGGAAAAGAGAGGTTTGTAAATGAAACGCCAACACCGTGCGAGACCCAAATGCATCAGTGTAATAGGAATAGGAAAGCAGCAAGGCAGAGTGTGATATTCTGAGCCACTCTAAGGGATGAGTCATCGGCAGGGTGGGCTCACGCAGCTCCAGCCAGAAACACAGCAGCAACACACCCAGTTTTATCCTGCCACCAGAGGAAAACCACTTGGCCTCAGTACCGCCTGCTGGAAATGTCAGGATAAGACCCCCAGTGAACCAGATGTCGAAAAGGCTTTTGCCTATACTTATCAATTGGAAACATACCCTAACAGCACCTATCTCCTAAATCCATGGTATAACACGCAATTAATGCAGTAAAGCCTGTTCATGGTTAGCTCTAAGCTGGATTATGTTTGGAATTCCTTCTGAAACTTATTGCTACAAACGGGCAAATTCTTTTGCCTCCTGCTGAGATTCGCTATCAGCAGGTGGGAGCACACAGGCCTATGAGAAAGCATTCGCAGGCAGCTGTAACCTTTTACAGAGCCCCTTTGCGTAAGGACAGAGGCTGCCATCTACCAACAGCCATGGGGTGATGCATCGTGTTGTCTAAAGCAAACTTTTTGCTTTGGTTTAGATAAAAATGTTTATGCCTCCCTCGTTTCTTTCCATTTCCAAACCTTTTTTTCAGTTATCTATTTCCTCAAGGTAGAGGACAAATGATTGTTACAGCATTTGAGCACATGGAATAAAATAACCTTCTAGAAGATGAGCAGATTTTATTTTTTAAACAAGCAGATGTACACATCCCATACTCTGCACAGAATCTGCCATTTAATGACCCACGGCAGCAGATCTGATTTGGGATTTGCTTACCCCTTTCATCAAGTTTAGAGAGAAGCAACTACTCCTTCACTAATATTTGGTTGTGTTAATGACAATCTTTCAAAGAGCTCTTTAGAACCTAGCTCTCACAAAACAATAATGGTAACAACACACAAGCATTATCTAGCACTTTTTATCAACAGACCTCAGAGTTTTTCACCAGAAAGGCATATTTACTTATTCCCAGATAGGAAAAAAGAGGCACAAGGTGAGAGCAGGCAGATAAGTACCCTAACCAAAAATAAAATTTACATCTCCCATTATCTGTTCAAGCACCTTATGCACTGCTCTGCACCTTGTAGCAATACAAACTTCTCCCTAGAGTCTGCTGAAATTCCTGGAGAGTCTTTCACCAACTTCAGATGTCTCAGTTTCAATCAGGCTTAAAGACTCTAACCCTTCACATGCAAACATGTCTGTGCACTACTGAGCTTGCACTGCACCAGTATGAACAAGCATTCCCTCACTGCAGGATGAGATACGAGACTGGGGCTTGCCCGGCCAGGTGAAAGCCTGTGGGAGTCGGCAAAGCAGACAACCAACAAGATTTGGAAAAAGATGCACATACGGTACCGCTCGGTAGATTTATTTTGACCTTTGTATGGCAAGAAGAACTGGGTTTAGCAGCTGCTCTAGCCTGTGCCAGAGCCAGAGCTGAGGAAAAAGGAACAACTTTTTCGCCAGGTGTGCTTTGGCAGTGACGAGGTTGATCTTCAAATTGTAGGGATGCCCAGTAAAAAGCAAAATGGAAAATAAACCCCCTGTTAAATGGCAATAGTTCAAGCTCTTGCCCAGAAGTCTGAGAAGCTGAATTGCGCTGCCTTCATAACAAAGCATGAGCAATATTTCCCCACCTGCAAGCCAAGTGTTTAAACAAAGAGTTTTAAACAAATACAACTTTCCGGGGAGGGGGAAAGGACATCGTTTTAGAATACATCAACTTAGAAGTTGTGAATAATCATCTGTGGGTGAGACAACCATCCTCAGGAAATCCTAGCAATAGCCCTTTTCTTGCTGCCACAATACAGCTCCCACAGCTGAGGGAAAGGAACCGCTGTGGCCCAGCCGCCCCTGGGTGCACAATTTGCTGCCCAGCCACATGGGACTCGGCCAGGCGAGTAAGTCTCTCCATTCGAGGGGATGTGCCAGTCCAGCAGACGTGAACGCAGACGTGCCATTCTGCACTGCTATTGAGGGAATGGGCCCAGGTAATGGTTGATGTTTCTTTGCTACTCTTCACCGACAGTCACTGCTCTGCAGGTGTCCTGGGCTCAGCTCCACTGCTCACCGCTCCGCTGGCGGCCCTCAGCAGTGACACAAAGACCTCCCACACCTCTACTGCGGACACATGTCTCAACAACCGCTCCTTCCCTCTCCATCTCAGGGCTGCAGGCTACAGCATGGCTCACCCACACCGCTATCTGTCATATTTTCTAAACATACAAATAGTTTACTCACTTCCACTTTTAGGCTTTGAGGGGTTTTTAAGCAAGAATGCCCCTAACTTTCAGGCAACAGACATGCAAATAAGCTGAGTAGGTCAGCCAGCCCCCCCTTGCTCAGTCAGTAACCTTCCCAGCAGAGTCCCCATCCAGCTGGCACTTTCAAGCAGCCCTGGTTCATCAGCAAGAGTCAAAACTGAACTTCTCTCTCACACACCTTCAGGTTTCCCTTAACGAAGCGCTAATGAGAAGCAAGGGGTATGGAAGGTTGCTTAACTCAGAACCTGATACTTCACTGACCCAGCACTGCACTTGCGCACACCTACGCACACATGCTCAGATGCACATTCAGAGCTTGTTAGGGGGTGTTGAGCCTGGAGGGAACAGCTTCAAAATCAAAAGCAACAGTGAAGTCTATTTGAATTCAAGGAAATCAGTGGATGCAGGAAGCAGTTAGACTACTATGCGGGTGGACCCCATACTGGGGTATCTGTATCCTTTAGCGTCCACGTTTTCTTCCCCCTCATCTCACCACGGCTATAGGAATAGTTCATCTCTTGCACCCTTGTGCAAAACGCCTCCATCTTCATCACAAGCCCAGCCAGCCACGCAGTATGTCTGTGCACGTATGAGTAGATAACATTATTCTGTGTGCTCTTCTGGGAACTACAGTTTTTGAGAAGGTTATCAGAGCCACATTTCCAGCTGTCATTGGCTACATCTGGATTAATAAATTCAGGAGTACCACAGAAAGGTACCAGCAACTGAAACTGGTGATGATGTTAAATGCTCAGAAAGATCTCAGCATGCTTTTGGACAACGCTGACTTACACTGCCCCAAACGGTTCTTGGGCATAGTAGAGAGTTAATACTGGCTACCGACCACCCCTAACAGGCAGGTTGCACACAACCTCCCTCTCTTGAAGGCTCAGAGAGTTTGCTATTGCAGAGGTGACCAGACCACACCAGCCGGATCAGTACCAGGAATAAGTTTGCTAATTTGTTCAGAAATACAGATTCAGCATCCATTGAGCTCATCCCGGGGGCCTGGGATGTAGCTGCTGTTGCTCCATCTGCCTTTGGCTTTGGCCCCAGATGCTGATGGCTGAGCTTATCCTGCCAGTGGAGCCAGACTTCTCTCTAGTTCACAAGGTGGGATCTCCCCTTCGTAAAAGGCTGTGGATATTTATAAATATTAATGGACTTTTAGGGAGTGTTTGTTTGATTTTCAGTACTCTGGGTTGTGCACACCGCTTGTGCTGCTCCAAAGCACATGGCCTAAACAGGGCAGGCAGCTGGCACTTCTTGGTGAAGGTGATCTCTGTTGCTGCCACCATCAGGTAGTCAACAAAAATAGCCTGAGAAAACCTTGTACTGCTCGACTGACTGTCAAAGTAGCTCCGTTAGCTCCGGTTGCGGGAGCCTGGGCTTCAACAGCAGACTCTCTGAAGACCCCAGCTTCAGGGCAACAGAAAGACTTACCGATCTCAGGTGTGGTCCCTTCCACCAGCTGGACACCTTTCCTGCACTTACTTTCGTCTGGCAGGAGACGGGAGGCCTGCGATGGCGTTTTTTATGACTCTCCTACCTCCCCTAGAGCAAATGCATGCCCTAACTGCTCTTCCTAGGGCTGGACCGGTGGTTCCTCAGTGGTGGTCCGTGCAGCCAAGGGAACTGGGACAAACCTCCAGAGCAGACGGAAGCCACAGACACACATTCAGCTTAAGGCAGCACTGCCTGCGTGGGAAATTAGGTAATGACTTTGGTTTGCATCAGCTCACGGCCGAGAAGAGCTCAGCAGGCACGCGGCTATCACACCGTAATTGCTTCATTAACAGCTGTAATCTGAGCGAGTCCGATAAAGTCAGCCCCAACGGCACGTGTAAAGTTTGCGTGCCTGGGAGGTTTCCACGCTGTTCGCTCCGTTTCGGTCTGTATCCGCACGCACCAGAACCAGGTCCCGCAGTCAGTCCCGCCAGCGGGAGACCCACACCACCCTCCCGCCCCGCCTCAGCACGGGGACCGGCGGCGCCCACGGGCTGAGCCCAGGGCAGGTCCCTCTCATGGCCCCGTTCCGAATCACGGACCCGCTGCCGGGAGGAAGGAGCCCGGCCGGGGCGGCGGAGCGGGGTGAGGTACGGCCGGCAGCCCTCCCGACGGGGGCGGACCCGGAGCCGCCCCGTCCCTCGCAGCGCCCGCCCTCCGCCCGCCTGTGAGGCGCTCAAGATGGCGGCCGCGCTGGGAAGGCTCCTGCGGAGCGCGGTGAGTGAGTGACCCTCCCCGGCCGCCCTCCGCGCCCCAAACCCCGGCTCCTCTGACCCTCCTTCTCCCCCCGCAGGTGCCCGCTGCTGCTGCTGCCGCCGCCGCCGGGAGGAGGCTGACGGCGCGGCCCCTGCCCTGCGCCCGCCGCCAGTTCAGCCTCGGTAAGCGCGGGGAAGGGCGGCGGGGACGCGCACACCCGCCTCAGGGCTCGCCCCGGGCCGGGCGGCGGGAACGACTCCGCCGGCCCCGGCCGACCTTATGGCTGCGACCGAGAGGAGGAGGAGGCTCGGCCCGATCCGGCCCGGCCCCGGGGCTCGGCGGGGCGGCCCTCAGCTCTGTTTTCTGTCCCCCCCCCCCGCAGGCTCGTCGCGGTTTGCTCCAGCCGTTACACAACACGCCCCGTTTTTTAAAGGAACGGCCGTTGTTAACGGAGAGTTCAAGGAGCTGAGCCTGGATGATTTCAAGGGGAAATACCTGGTTCTCTTCTTCTACCCCCTGGACTTGTGAGTGCGGGTTTCTCCCCTTTCGCATGGGCCTTCTGCCTTGCTGAAGGTCATGAGAAGTGCTGCAGATCATCGCTGTCTGAAGTGGCTGTTTTTACCTCATTTGCGGTAGTCTTGCAAGGCAGATGTGTCTGTTTCTAGAGCGTGAGAGATAAGGCTTGGCGGCAAACGGCCACTGTGTTTTAAAGCAATGGATCTGGTGGCTGGAGAGCATCTTCTAGCTGCCGGGACTGCTTCAGGAGGTAGACGTGGCCTTGCAAGCGTGGTTCCCCGTACAGTCAGATCCCGGGGTGAGGGCATTGCCTTGCAGGACGGGGTCACGTTGGCGACTCTCTCTGCTTTTAAGCAGCTGGGCCACCAGAACTGCAGCTGGACGGCTCCAAAGCAAAAGGTGAACAGATGGGGCTGCGCCTGTCCAGAAGACTTAAATCACTAAGAGCATCCTGGTGTATTTGGGCACGTGGGGGGGATTTAACTTGCAGTCCTTTCTGCTATAGTTTCCAAAACCTCTCTGTCTAGAGAGTGTCTAGCAGAGACAGTTTCTCCATCTCTCTAAAGTCTGTCTAGAACTTGAGAGCTGGAAACCGGTATGCCAGTGAGGTGGCTATGGCTGTTGCTTTGAGACTGACTGAAACTAATTTTGAGCAGGAAACATGGTTAAAGTTATCAGGCTAAAGAAAATGCTCTGTTGCGTTAGTGCCTACAAACAGACACAAGAGTCTTTTCTAAAAAATTCTGTGAAAAGATTGCAGAATCATTACAACCTGTTCTTTCTTCCCACCCAGCACCTTTGTCTGCCCCACAGAAATTGTGGCTTTCAGCAACAAAGCAAATGAATTTCATGATGTGAACTGTGACGTGGTGGCAGTTTCTGTGGATTCTCATTTTTGTCATCTGGCCTGGATAAATACGCCACGAAAGGTACGAATTGAGCAGCTGTTTGGGGCTTTCTCTGTTGGTTTGTTTTCTTTTCACAAGAGCTCCTGAGAAGAAGAGTTGAATAAACAATTGTGAAAACACCAATTTCTGTAGACTGCCTAAAGTGATACGTAAAGTGATTGACTTCTACCTTTGATGACATAAACAAAGATTGAGGTCAGAATTTCTTGCTCTTTTCTTTAATATTTGTGGGGGTTTTTTCATCTTTGTTTTGCTCTCTTGATAGTCTTGTAGGTTACATCATGTTGTTGTATGTTTATCTTGAAAGACAAATACTCAGTATACATGTCACCTGAGCTGCTTGTTACAGCTGATGGTTTGTGTGCACCATCACAGAAAATGAACAGCAGCTGTTTAGTCATTATTGTTAACCAATACCTAACAGTGGTGGCTTCAGAATGGAAGCAGAATAATAACCAGTTTGTTGGAACACTGGTATTATTAACTCTCACTTGCTGAAATGGTTCTGCTTTTGCAATACAAACGGACGTCCTCGGCTTTCTTCAGGGAAAGAAAGTGATAAAGACAGCCTTATACTGGAGAGGAGCCTCTTTCAGATGTATATAAAAATACGTGCTTTTGATCACGTAAAGCATCTCACTAGTTTGGTTAGTTGTAGAGAGTCAGAAGCATCACAGGAAGGTGCAGAAGCGCCTGAGCCATCAGTTGTTACCCATGGGGTCGTGCAGGCAGCAGTCTGCAGCAGTGCTCGCAGACTGGGGTGCCTTCAGGTGCATAGCTCTGCCGTTGTAACATGTAGGGGAGGGAGAAGAGTTTCCTAGATTTAATACGGCTTGGCTGAGCCTATCAAGAGTATTTAATTTTCTGTGTGCTTTGTTCAAAGCTCTAAAATGTGATTGTGGACTGACTTCACCGCTTTATGCGAAAGCTGTTCAGTGTATGCCAGTCAGGCACTGCTCGGTGCACGTGTAGCAAAATGCCCTGTGAAGGGTGGAAAGAATTCCATGGTGGCGCAGACAGGAAACCGACACCCGGAGAAATTAAGGCCTTGGTTTCTCCGACATCTGTGTTCAAAGCTCTGTGTATGAGAACTTGATTGCAGGCAAGCGTTTGCAGGATCAGGGTCTGAGTGACTGAGATTACACAATGATTCACTGATGATGCCAGGAATAGAAAAGCTAACAAACTCTGGGCTTGTTTCAAGGATAGAGAGCTTATCTCTCTCACGGTTCCACTATGTTGCAAAACTGAAAGAAATCTTAGTTGACTCTCCAAATAGTATTTAAATTGATTTGGCGGAGGAAAAAAAAATAGTATGTACAGTATATAGAGAGCAGAAAAACTCTGACATACCTAGTGTGGCTGTTAGAAGCCTTGAGTTTTGTCTGTTCATAGTACACAGGTTTGTTTTCCCTTCTCTCCCCGCCATATTCATCTTGTTTAATTTTGAACACTTAAATATGCAGTAGAAGTTCTTGTATTCAAAGCTCCTGAATAGGGTACAAGGGAAATCTTCCTGAAAATTTATGACTGTTGTCATAGGTAGTTTTTTACCAGCAAAATATGCAATTCTAAAATGCTTGGTGCAAAAGAAGTTTTCATGTACCAAAGAAGCCAAATGTGCCTGACTAGTTTAAAAAAAAACAACAAACAAAACAAAACCAGCCAAACAACAACCCCCCCAACCCCCTGTGGTTCCTTTCATGGAGCAAATGCAATGAATATGTTTTGTTGTTAGTATACCTTCAAGAGCACTGTATCCAGCAACTCCAGAAAGACAATCCTAAAAAGCATTTTGTAACAAAATGGAATCTTACTTTGTCTTCTAGAGCGGCGGTTTGGGCAAAATGAATATTCCAGTTCTGTCAGATCTCACAAAACAAATCTCCCGTGATTATGGGGTGCTACTAGAAGGACCTGGCATAGCACTAAGGTAACGCATGATTGCCGATAACTCAGTTACGACACAACCCAGTCTAAAACAACATGAGCCATACTCTCTCCTCCTGCAGGGGAAACTGCACAAGGATCAAATGAAGACTGTAAGATGTTACTTTTTCTGCAGAACTTCTGCTGGATCCCACCCTAGGAAAAGGGCACATGGCCATTATGGCCATTAAGTTGAGGGTGGTTCCAGGCCTCTCTGAGAATGCATGCAGGGGAAAGCCAGCTATTCTGCTCTGAGTGAGTGGGAGAACTCTGTGTCACTAAGGAAGACAAGAGTAGGATAGAAGACCATTGTACAATTTTTTACATTTTTTCACAATTTAGGTCTGTCCCTTTTTTATGTTTGTTTGTTTTCTTCTGAAGGAGAAGAGACTGCCTTAATTTCTGTGTGAGAAGTTTCTAAAGTGGTTATCCTAGAGGCCACTACAGTCAATCCCATAATTATCTAGAATAAAAAAATTAACATTTCCTTCTCCACTATGGGAATACTTATTAAAAGCAAATAGTGGTCCCTGAGAAACACTGCATTGGGTAGGAGTCTTCTGGAGACCTTTGGTTCCTGATCTCTTTGAATCAGGAACTTCTGACATTTGTTTGTTGACACATTAAGTTGATTAGTATGGTACGACTGGGACTTTTGTTTTTCACAAATGTTTATATGCAACAGGATTTAATTTAGTAGCTTAATGCATAAGCAGCTCTTCACTCAATACCTTCAGATTTTCCTGTCAAAAAGACAGGGGAAAGATGCCAGCTATCAACTTTGAAACATAGGTGGAATTAGAAGTTATACCTTTGTTATACATCTGTCTCAATTTAATAGCCTTTATGTATACTTTGTAATTTCACGACACCATACCAGTTGACTGGTTCTTGGCTTTTGATCACTTCACTAACAAACAATATTGTCAAACGCGGTATTGCTACTCCTAACTCTGATATGTGCATCTAAGAATAACTACCTTGCTGAAATAGTTCATCCAGTTTCTTGTGTTTGGTCTTGGAACGTGATTTGCATTCCCTAAATTCTTGCTCAATTACAGAGGTCTCTTCATCATTGATCCAAATGGGATCATCAAGCATCTGAGTATCAATGATCTCCCCGTCGGTCGTAGTGTGGAAGAGACCCTCCGTTTGGTGAAAGCATTCCAGTATGTGGAAACACATGGAGAGGTTTGCCCGGCAAACTGGACTCCAGACTCCCCTACAGTAAGTGTCTGCTAAATATCACTTTTCTAAATATAGACACTGGCATGTTTCTCATGTCTGAAGGGCTGACAGCCACTTTAAGATGAGGTGCTTGACTGACTCTGTGCCTGTTGTCTAAATCTGAGGCTTTTATCGGCTGGACCAGTTCAGTCTATTTGTATGATACTGAGTGAGTCATTTCTGTGAAGAAAGTCACCGATTTCCTTTTAGAAGGCACGAATTGTATTCAAAACTCTAAATTTGACTTGCACTCTCCACCAGTTGTCTTATTTTTTACTTATTTAATGCCCTTCTGGATATTTAGCAGGAAAAACATGTCATATACTTGAAATTTGCAAGTAGGAGCTTGTACATCATTTAGGCTTTCATCTTTCAACCAAGTGCAGAAACAGAAATAACCTATTGTTTTTATAAAGTATGCATGGATTTTCTTGGATAAAGTGTTAAATCTATAATTTTTTTAATCTTAGTTATAGCATATAATAACTAAACCTTTGTTTCTTGACAGATCAAGCCAAGCCCAGAAGCTTCTAAAGAATATTTTGAGAAAGTGCATACATAAACGCTCAAATATGTGGACAAAACTCTCAGTTACCATAAACTGAAGACATCAGGAAAGCAGCTGTGATTATATAAAAAAAGAAAATCAAATCAAAGGTCTCATTTTCTCATGTTTAAGAAGAAATTAAATGTTGAAATATTTACTGACTCCCTTGTCTTGCTTTAAAAAGAAGGGTAAAAACTAAGGCTTCTCCCTGCCCCCCCCCCCCCCCCCTTGCAACTTCAGTTACATGAATTTCTGTGACCACTAGTCTTCTTCCTGAATACAAGAAGTACACAAAATACAGTTGTCTTCCGCTGGGTTTTTCTTTCTTCCTTAACTAGTTTTGGACCAGAAAGTGTCCCACATTTTCTTTTCTCACATGAAAAAATTAAATTCTGTAATGAGTTAGAAACAATGGGGACAATAGAGAAAACAGAATTTTGATATGTGGTTTCTAATGAATTTTGCAGAGGAAGAGATGAATGTAACAAGTAAAAAATTTAAAAAATATCTTTTTTTTGTGTGTAAATGCACTATAACTTGAATGTAAATATGTGCCATTTTAATCCTGCATATAGTCAAAGATGCAGTGCAGCTACATAGCAGTAACAAGCATGAAGAACTTTCATTCCACTTGGGAGATGGTAAAAACATGAACCCCAATAGTGTACTTACTGGAGCTTAATGACAGTCTTCTGTCATTTAAAGCATTGCTTATTTGCTTGAATCTGTCTCCAGGAAAAACTTAAAAGGTGAAATGTTGTACTGCTTGAAAACAATGTAGCATATCTCTAGCTATAATAATAAATCTTAATATTGACTAGCAGTGGGTGTGTTGCTTTGCTTTTCTTTCACTTTTTCCCCAAAGAGTCCTGTTTCTCTACTTTGAAGAAGTTGGATAAGTTGCATTGCCGTAGAAACTATCTTCTGTACCTTTGCTCACAGCTAGCAGTTATCAGCTGCCGCTGCCTTTGTGTGCATAGGCCGTAGACGGTAAGTAGCGGGTATGCTGCTGAAGGGCTGGATAAATCGATACAATACTGAATGGGTTTGTATTTTTCATTTTCTGCCCTTTTGAGCAGGGGAAAAGACTTTAAGATAAACAGAAGCACGAGGGAACCACCTTGGCAAAGTGGTTGTTGCATCCCAAGTCAGCTTTACAACGGGTATCGGCGCTGCAACATAAGGGGAAGGATGAAAAAACGAGCCTGACGTTGTGGGGTGCCCGGTGATGCTTCAGGCGTCACTACTTGCAAATCTCTCTTCGGTCCCAGTATTTTAGTTCTGTTTTGTGTAAATCCACTAGCACCCATGCAATTTTTCCAATACACCTGATCTCCTGGACCTACAGTACTGTGAAGCGAAGGCCCTGCGCGGCTCGGCGATGGAGCGTAACGTGCCGGTGGTGTTGGTGGCGGCCGTCTGCGCGCACAGACCTTTTACCTGGCTGTTATCTTTCTCCTACCTTCGTCATTTTAAGTCAGTGTGGAGGGCGCAGGGGGTTTCTCTGCAGTCCTGCTCCTCGACTCTTGCCTTCCCGGGTCGCGCAGGGGGGAAACCGAGGGAAGGGGAAAAGGCGATCGGACCTTTCCTAACCGCGGTCCGCCTCCCCTCCCTCCGGGGCCTGCCCTGAGGGGACTCCCGGCCTGCAGACCGCGGCCTCTGGCTGCCTCTCCGCCCCGGGCCCAGCCGACAGCAGCCTCCTTCCCTCCCTCCCTCCCTCCCTCCCTCCTCCGCGGCGCCTCAGGGCGGGAAGGCGGCCCAGGCGCCAAGCCGACCCCGCGGGTGGGGGGGATCCCGGCGCGGCGGCACCGTGCCCGGGCGGAGCGTGCAGCAGCCGGACCGTCCCCCCGCGGCGCCTTCCGCTTGCAGCGGCTCCATGGAGCCCAACCTGCGGTTCTGGAGGACGGAGGGCCAGGTCAGGGGCTGGGGGGGAGCCGGGGAGGGCGAGGGTGGGCGGGCTGGCTCCGAAATAACGCCTCGCCTCCCTGAAACGTGTGTCCGTCAGTCTTTTTTCCAGAGGTTTCTTCTCTGGGTGGACGTCTTGGATCCCCTGCTGCTCCTGAAATCCTCCGTGAGTACCGCGGCTCGGCCTCGCCCGTCGGGGTGTCGGTGAGGGCCGGGGCTGGCGGCGGGAGGTTTGGCAATCGACCTGAACCAGCTTTGGCTTTGCTAAGGGCAAAACAGCGGGGCGGGCTGTTCGTAAATAATCTGCTGCTTCGGCTGGAGGACTGACTGGTGATGGGGAGCTGTGGCAGCGTCGGGGAAGGCAGGTTTGCTGAAATGCATCGCGGGCACCCAAAATCTGTGCTGGCTAATCCGCACACCCGTCCTTAACCTGGAGCTCGTGAAGCTCTTTGATTCTCCTCCAAGTGAAAGGAATCCTCCCCTGGGAGGGAGCACAGCAGGTTTGCAGGCCCTTTCTATACCAGAGAACGATTACTACAATTTTAACATTAACTGTTTAAAGTGTGACACTAAACACATTGTCGGTCACAAAGTGTGGCTTCTAAACTTCAGGGACTGTCATGACAGCAAAATTCTGGGGAAGATGCGCTTTTCTGTCAACCCACTCCTCTATAGTTTTGTCAGGGGTGACAGAGGAAGAAGCACAGCACATTGTATGAGAGTCGGCTGGCTGGTCAGTGTGTTAAAGGAATTTTTGTTTATTGATTTGTTATTTATTTTTTAAGGGAAAGCTCCATTAAAGCAAAAGAACACTGTCAAAATGTGTCTACATGAGATACGTCCTTGTCACTTGCAGAGTGCGTTGTGTATATCTATTCATCTCTCTCTCTGTATGTGTATATATGGTACAAATATATACCTCCATCTATATTTACATATACAAATAATATAATTTAGTAAATGTACATTACATATATGTAAACGCCAACAAGAAAATTTTATAGTACATTCAGGATTTGGAGATCTGGCATTAGTTCACACCTCCTTGAATTAAAATACACTGTTGCAAAGAGAGATGTGCCTGTTGAAGAAAAGTCAGATCATCTCACAGATTCTTCTACGTGGGGCAGCTTTTTGTGTAGGCTATGGATAAATACATGAGGTTACAGTTCTATTCGCTTTGTTTAAGTGTACCTGTTTTCCATAATTAAAAGCTTAAGCCAAGCTTCAAGGAAGAGTGTAAGATGCAAAACTTATTCACTTGATATTTGTGAACAGGCAGGAACATCTAATGATGTCGTGACTCATTTCTGGTAATTTTAAAAGTCTGGTTTGGAATTTCTTTTTAAAATAGTCATATAGGTGCCTGTGGGGATGTCAGATGGTTGCTTCGATGGCAAATCTTTGAATTTGCCAGCACACATGGATAACTTTAAGTACAAGAATAACACTTGATTTCAGTGAGGTTTTTCGTGTGCTTAAAGTTCAGATGCATTTATGTAATGGGTTGAAGGTTGATACTTAAAGGGACCAAGGGGGCCTGAATATTCTGAAAGTTTTTATGACTCTGAATTAGTTGTGTGTCCAGATGTGTTCTTGCTTTAACTGTTTTGGTGAAGGACAGGTGCATTAGCTTGATGTTCTAGATTTGTATTTAATGTATCTTGTAACTGATACATTGCACCGTAGAATGTTGAGATCTCAGTTATTTTCTTCCCATTAGTTTGTTTTTTTCTCAAATATAGGATGAAATAAGAAGAACCAGGTTATTGCTACAAAACAGTGGAAAGACGCTAAGTGAGCCCGTACAGAATGATCAGGTATTTTAGAGTGCAGTTTGTAGAAAATAGAGGTGTCTTTTTTTTTATGGCTGAAATAGTTGCTATTAGTATAATATCTAGCAGACAGAATACTGAGATGCAGATACAAGGGATAACACAAGAAAAACTCATTACTACAGAGATTTTTCTAATCTATGAATCTAGTAGGAATTTCTTTGGATGACTACTGGTACTGAATTGCAGTAGTTTTATCCTGAAGAACGCTAGGTTGTATATCATATAGCTGAGTTTAAAAGACACTCTCGGATCACTCTAGGAATCATTACTTTAAGCCTGACTATCCTCAGCTGGGATGATATAGGTGGGTGATAAACATGTAAAATGCTTACTGAGCTCATTTTGAATCTTTGATGTTGCATTGTCATATAGAGGGCAGGCTGGTTTGGTTTCACATCTCATAAAATGAGCAGTAGCAGTACTTGGGTGGAAAACTTACTTGTGGAATTGCACTGCTTTCATGCTTAGCCCTCGCTTCGTTAGGAGGAGTCTTTCTTTTGATTCACTGTGGGCTTGGCTCTTCCCATGTGGCATTTTGTACCTTCTGTGTCAAAGTCTGAAGGGAGAAATAAAAAATTCCGTGATTCCAGAAAAGCTGAAGTCTTAACAGAAGTGTTTAGGCTTTTAGCCATATTTAAGAATTGTTTTCTGTTTTAAAATATCTACTAGTTTAACTTTTAAAAATTAACTTTCTGTTCTGCTATAATTTGTACTTTGGTCCTGTTACACAGCACATGGGATGTGAGTTAGTTATATTCAACAAGGAGAATATGGAGAGAAATTTTAGGGAAAAAATAATTAAAGGGGTGTACGGCATTCCATATAAAACTAAGTTATTGGGGGAAAAAAAAGGTATAATAAATTTAGAAGGAAGATTTTACCCAGTCTCTTCTGAAACTTGGTTACTAACCTACTTTTCAAATTGTTTAGACAAAACAAGCCTTCCTACTAAGCCTGGTAAGTTTACAAAATATTTAGAAATCTTTTTTTTTCTTTCTTATTCAAGTATGGCAAAGGTGGTCTAATTTGACTTTTTTTTTTTAAGTCCAGTGTACATCCTGATACAGACAAGATAATTCCTGTTTTGTTTAGACCTCCGGGTAAGTTCCCTAAAGAAAAGTTTTGTGTATGTGACTGAATCATCAGAGGGGAATAGCTCATAGTAAATAGCCACTGTGATACTACACTGATACTCTTCTCCATATGGAAAAACAAGTAGACTCTTACTTCTGTTAGTTGCATTGTCATGTCTGTTGAATATTTGTTTATTTCTACGGTCCTCCTGAGGAACTTTTCCCACAGTTCATCTGCTCAGCTAGGTGGAAACAGTCTGACTGGTCTCTGGTTTTAGTCGCTACAGAATGAGTTCCCAGATCCCCCCACATGTAAAACAGTCTACTATAAGCTAAGTTTTCACTTGATGAATGTGGCTACTGCATGAGTTTACTTGCTGTGGTGGCAGATAAAGTCTGCTTGGGGTGATGTTTAGGGAGCCAAGACAGCACAGGTTGTTAATCAGATATAACCATACTTAGGCTATTTACTCATTATCTCGTATAACCACTCACAGCTGTGACGGCCTTTGTTGCCGCCTGTCTCTTTTTGAACAGAGTGAGGAGAAGCAATTTCTGTTCAAAGCTCAGTTGTGTAGGTGCTGAGTAGCCAGGTTGAGTGGAGTTCATAAGGGCTCCTTTTGGCTATAAGCTGTGACCAGGTATTCTGGCTTCTTGAATGAAGAATGAGAGGCAAAGGTTAGAATTTAAGTCCATGATGATGGTTTTTTTGTGGGCAGTGTTTTACATAGACCTGAAACTAGAAGGGGGAAGTAAGGGGAATTTTCTGCTCAAAATCTAGCCTTGGCAGTTATTTTTACTGAAATGAAGTTTTCTTTCTTTTTAGCCTTCCTGCCCATATCTCTTCCATTGGTGAGTAATCACGAAAGATGCTAGTGTACCACAGGGCTTACATTTTTCCAAATCCAGGGGTTAGAGGGAGGGAGGGAATAGAAGGTTTTAGGCTTTAGGTATTTTCAGCACAATCTTTTTAAAAGACATCTATTTTATGGGAACTGCCGAATAATCTAGAAATTGAGCCCTTGGGGAATCTCATTAGAAGTCCAAACCTGTTAGCTACCTTCTTCAGCAGTATTCAAAGAGATTGTTTGTGCATGAAGGTCAGCTTTCTGATGCAAGGTGAAATTTGCTGGGCGTTAAGAGCAAGGCCTGGTTTTAGTCTGTTTAACCTAAAAAACCTGGAACTGCAGTAGGAAGGAGTCAGAGCCTTGTGTTCTGTGTTTCAGACCCAGAATACAAATTTTTTCTTGTGTAGACTGTGCATTTGCAAGTAAGAAGTGGTGTTGTCAAGAAATTATAAAAGATGTAAAAATACACTCTTGTTACAGTGCTCAAAAATTGTACCATTTTGATAAAATTTGTAGCTGCAATTATATACATGTTTATTTATTTAGATGTGTTTGCCTTTGGTTTTGGCATGTGAATATACATACTGAGATATGTCATTCCATATAGAGATTACAGCATGAACTTATATGGCACTACTAGAAAGTATAACTGCCATCAAGACTTCCATTAAATTCACTAAGAACAGTAATAGGATTAACAGAACTATTTCTTTTTGATGTTTACAGCTTAATGCTCTTTCGCAGATGTGGTTAGATTCAGCACTGGCATTAATAATAAAGGTAGCTGATCCACTAATATTAAATTAATTGCTGATCCTCCTCTGAGGCTTTGGACATTCCATGCCCTCCTCTTATTCAATATTTGCCATATCTTGACTGACTCTGTACTTTAAGAGTGTTCCACACCTGGTAGGCCAGACCTCAAGAAAGGCTGTGGTTTATTAAAACCGAAGTTCTTACTCGCTGTCTGAATTGGGAAGTAGAATCTTTTATCTTGGATCAGGTAATCTAGTATTTATATCCCCACTAGCCAAAACAATCTGACCCTTTCTCATTCGCTACGTTAATTACATTTTTACTAGCTTACTTATTTTCTTTGCATCTATTTAAGCTTCTGTCGCGGTTTAACCCCAGCCAGTAACTAAGCACCACACAGCTGCTCACTCACTCCCCACCCCCCAGTGGGATGGGGGAGAGAATCGGGGAAAAAAAAGTAAAAAAAGTGAAACTCGTGTGTTGAGATAAGAACAGTTTAATAGAACAGAAAGGAAGAAACTAATAATGATAATAATAATAATAAAATGATTACTAATAAAAGGATTGGAATATACAGAACAAGTGATGCACAAGCCAATTATTCACCACTCGCTGACCGATGCCCAGCCAGTTCCTGAGCTGCGATCCCCCCCAGGCCAACTCCCCCCAGTTTATATACTGGGCATGACGTCCCATAGTACGGAATACCCCTTTGGCCAGTTGGGGTCAGCCATCCTGGCTGTGTCCCCTCCCAACTCCTTGTGCCCCTCCAGCCTTCTCGCTGGCTGGGCATCAGAAGCTGAAAACTCCTTGCCTTAGTCTAAACTCTATTTAGCAACAACTGAAAACATCAGGGTGTTATCAACATTATTCTCATACTGAACCCAAAACATAACACTATACCAGCTACTAGAAAGAAAATTAACTCTATCCCAGCTGAAACCAGGATAGCTTCACAGGTACAAATGCATTTTTTTATTTTGGGTAAGAAAGCATCTTGCCCAAATATTTTTGCACACAGTGTTTTAGTCACCGTGTCTCTGTGTTTTATACTGCATAGAAAAAGTGAATATGTCACATCTGTGGCAAGAAAGTGAGTTAACCTAGAATCAAGGGAAATGGCTCCAGGTGATGACTGGAGCCTTTGACGCTGCTGCAAAGAGTAACATAGCAGTTCTCTTTGTACTCTAGCCCACTACTGCTCACCAAGAACTTCTAGACTCATCAAACCTAATTTTCTTGTGGGGTTTTCCTCTTAGGTTATTACTTCATCTCTTCAGCACCGGGCAAAGCAAACTTTTTTTAGTCAGGTAATTACCTCTTCCTTTCTGCATTTACAAGTCTTCTAGTCTCAATCCCAAATTCATTTTTGCTTATAATCTCTCCTTTCTGCAGTTCGTGTTTCACATGTATACCACAGGATTTGCCCTATTAAATGGAAATGGTACCGCAAAGGCTGAAGTATGTGTCAATTTTTATTTTTTAAATCATCTGAGTTGTACAAGACCATTTTGAACATGATTTACAAGTGTTTTACAAATGCACTTATGGAGTATGTTTCTTCTGTCCTTCTTAGGAGTACTCGCTTCAACAAAAGCAGATCTTCTGCGGCTTGGGAGCCATTACCTATGCAGCATGTATTGGTGTATGTATTTGCTTAATGATTGCTTTCCTAATAAGCTCTCTTGGGAAGGACTAGATGCCGAGATAATCACACTGCCAGATATCCTTCAGGATTGTGCTTTAATGCTCTGCTCTGATGTCTTGCCCCAGAACTGTTGAGAATAAGAATTTTCCTGATCATCTGTCAGCCAATACCTTGCTTGGCTTCCTCTGATGCTTCCTCTTGTGTCCTTTTCTTTATTATTCTGCAAGCTTAGAAAGTGGGTGGTGAGAGGTAATGGCCAGGGATTTACAACCACAGAGTAACCCACTGGGTTGTTGTAGTTGATTTTTTGATGTGGTGCTGTGAAAGAGATCTGTCTAGCTCTAAAAAAGTGGTGACATCTGCAGGCATCTGTACTGGATTGAGTTAGCTCAGATCCCAGAAGCAGCACAGCCATGAAAATACTGCACTGGAGGGCTACCTGGCTAGCTCTGTGCTGCGTAGGAGTAGGAATTTGTGGTTTCCTACATGAGAATGAGCTCTGGTATCCTTATGACACTCATTGCAAGTGTAGATGCCCCTGTAATTAATTTCCTCACTCTCCACACTAAACAGTGATTTTTATAAGCCTTGTCGCAGAAAATTATGGCTGTTCCTGCTTTTGTTAGATGGCCTTTCACCTCTGTCCAGTAGGCAAAAAACAGTTGGGCCAGCAGTGCTCAGGACTTCACAGAGGTCTGATAAGGCAGCTATGCCCGTGGGTGAATGTGGGAGTTCTTCCCCTTTGTCCTCCAAAGGAAACTCTGAGCACTTGCTGGTGTCCTGGCCATTTATTCCTAAATGAAACTTCCTGAAAGTGTATTATGGGACTATAGAAACTGCAGAGAATCAGGAACAACTGTACAAGTGGACCAGGTGTCCTGTTTGGCAGAGAGAGCAGTATGTGTCACAAGGCAGTTGGACAGATGTCCAAGGAATATTAGTCAGAGGTAATTGTTTTCCATTTTCTGTCTTTGTATTCATACTGCTATTGTCCTATACATAATAATGTTTAATGCTTTTTTTTATCACAGTATTTTGTATTCTTATCTAAAAGAGCGATTACAGATACCTTCAGTAACTAGAGAAGATACGTATTTTGTTGGAATGTTAAACCAAGGCATTTGTTTATTTTTATAGGTGGTAACTATGTACTAAGTCACAGATTTATTTTCCTAAACTGTTGCACGTACTGAAATACCGCACATATTTTTTTAATAAAAGGTGCCTGTTTGTTTCCTCCCAATGCCTTAGGCTCTTCCTCTTGTCTTCATGAATCGATACACATTGAAGAGTTCGTTAACACAACTAGTCGTCAAAAAACTTCTACCTGCTCCTCTTTTTGGTGAGTATAAAGAAACTGTACATCGTGCAGCTGGTCTGAGGGCCATTTGCTGCCTCCATCTGCCTGTAGAATTTTCTCGCCCTTGCACAGATGTGGTCTGACTGTTTCCTAGCCTTCTTCTCTGACTGCCTTTGCTGGGTACCGTCCTTTCTGTGTGAGAGTTAATACTCACTGATCAGTGTAGCTGACCTCTATTTGATGCTTGCTGGTTTTTAGGTTTAGAGCTGCAGAGCACTTTTCTGACCTTTGTATGCATGACATGCAACTGTTTCTCCAAAGATATCCAGGGATGCAGTTGGCATTTTTCTTTGGCTTGGACATTACACCAGAAACTATCAGGACTGCCAGGAGGGATCAGAGGGCAGTAGCTCTCGAACTGGCGTGGCCTGGTGTGGCACATACATGACACTAGAGTGCAACACAGCTCTAGGCGTGCACTGGCATAGTTCCTTACTCAGGTTGGGGCTGTTGCTGGCTACCTAACTGCTGACAGTGTAGAAAGTGAGAGTTGTTACAACAGAATATTATTAACCTTGCAAGGTAATGGGACTCAGTTCATTACTGGAACAGCTCTACTGACATGGTGAAGTTTCACCAGGACAAGTTTAACTATTTGATGTCATTAACTGTTTTTCTAATGCCATTAAAGAAATTTTTGGCCGTTCCTAGGGTGGAACTGGTAAAATCAAAACATGTCATCTCCTTTGTTCCAAGTTATGTGAGATGGCTCTCCAGATCTTTCCAGGGATCTGCATTGGAGCTTTCTGACTTGTTTCCCTTGGAGCAGGTGTTAAAATGTGCCTCCATTTTTCTTAAATGTAGAGAGAAGCCTGAGGGTAATTGATTAATATTAGTCCAGCATTTGAAAAGTGTCATCTGTTACGCTGATGTCTTTATTGAATAGCCCTGCCAAAAACTAATAAAAAGAGAAGTCTACTATTTCAAGTAAGGTCAGTTTGCGAGACTATGCCCTGTTATGCCTAGACCTTGGTCTAGAAAAGAGAAAGGAGAAAACGAGCTAGATGACTAACTCCCATTTGATATGGCCTTTATAAGTGCCAGTGGTTTAGGCTTGTGTTTTCAGTGACTGACTGTGGGACGGATGTTTTCAGGTACTTTGTAAAGCTGGGTCTGGAGGAGACTGAAACATTCTCATCTAGGATCCAGCTGAAACGCTGCCACTTGTGACAGACACACAGCTGGGCAGAGAAGTGCCATAACGGAACATAGTAGAGCAAGCCAGTGGTCCCCTGGTACCCTCCCTTTCAAATCAGGGATGCAGCCATTACTTAAAAGTCTGTTTCCTTCAGGGTGTTTTCTTCTGTGCTGGATTTTGTGCTGACCAGTACAAAACCCATCCACAATGCAAATCCCTCCCCTTTCTCTTAAGAACAAAGTACTTATGGTTTGAGCTGGATGGCAGTGATTGAAAGCTCCAAGTCCATAATGATAAAGCACCTTTTAGGATTGGGGCCTTAAAATCTTGCTCAAGCTTCTGAAAAAAAGATTAAGATCCCAAGCAGATTTTTATGGGGCAGTCTCTTCTTAAGCTGCCAGGTTATTCAGTTGTGAACTGTTGAAATGGAAATGTAAAATGCACATAATTATGAATGTTATTATTGAGATAGTCCTTTTGGATCTTTTAAAGCAAAATCCTCTTTAACTCTGCAGGCTTGATGAGTGCATTTACTGTGGTGGTGGTGAGAAGCCCAGAATTTGAGAATGGAATTGAAGTGATGGACAGCAATGGCAAGGTTGTAGGAGTGTCACGGAAGGCTGGTGAGAAGGTAGGTGAGGGCGTGGAGGCCTCTCTTGACTTGCCTTTCCTTCCCTGCTAAGAGCTGAAGATACAGTTGGATATATTGAAGTGAGGAATCCCAGATCAGGTGCTGAATCCTTGGGTAGGCTTGGACTAGGTCTTTGGAACCAGTTTCCACAACCTTTGTGTCTTCAAGAGTTAGCAGCCTCCCCAGACCAATACACCGAGTGCTAGAGTTGAGCCACAGAGACACTAGCACAGGCATTTCTGCTTTCCCTGGTCACCTCAGGAGGAAGTAAGACTCTTGGACCTTCTTCTGCTGGGACACCTCAGAGAAAAGCTCTGTATTGTACATATCGCATGCACCTTCTATAGTGGGAATATTAGACTGTGCCTCCCAAAGGGTAATGCCCTGATCTACAGTATGCTAGTGCATTTTATCCGTGGGCTCCAGTTGCTGACTAAGCTGACTCTATTTGCTCCTTGCCTTGCTCATCAACATCCACTGTACAGCCTGGCACAGGAACTAAAGCAATATTTTATGTGCTATCAGTGACCCTCCCTTTCTACGCTCCTGTCCAGAGGGGAGGAAACAGCTAGATGAGCATAAAGATTTATGGACAGCTGGAGAGAAAACTTCAAATTTAACACAGGATAGTTAGGATATCCAGAAGTTATAACCATTTGGAAGAAGTTCAGCACAACTTAAAAAAAAGCAAGTATCATCAAAAATCATTATCGTGGTAGGAAAACCCGATATGGCATCAGCAGTATCACCCCCCTTTTAAGGAATTTCTTAGTCACAGGTGGAATATTTGCCACTTGTAGTTTAGTTTCTATTTAAGAAAGAATTCCTCTAACAAATGTTTTTATCGCTCATTAATCTGTTGCTTGCAACTCCAGAGTATTACACAAAAAAGTGCCCACAGAAGCATGCAGTATTTGAAGCTGCACAGAGCACTGCTTTAACATTTATTTTCCTCTCTCCCTGGAGGCCGTTAAAGAAACAGCATTGTCAAGAGCAGTCTTGTTTGGGACAACATTCTTCCTGCCAGCTGTGCTTATGTACTTTGTGGAAAGGTAGGAGGTACCGCAAAAGGGCTGGGGGTGCCTGGTCGGTGTGTATTCTGTTTTTTAGTCTGGCTGTTACCACTTGCCAATTTTTACTTGTGTTTGCGGTATTACTTGGCTTGGTAGAACTGATTATCTGGGAAGTTTCTGTTCAGCTACTGTGATTCATTTAGATAAGTAAATTAATCTGGTTATGCCCACATCCATGCTTTGAGGGTTTGCAGGAGGTTGTGTAAAATTATGAGGATTTCCTCTCTCCTCTCATGCAGGAAACATGTTTGTGCTCTCCTGACAGTCTGTTTTCCAGCACCTAGGTTCCCTAACTTGCTTTGACTCCCGGTGTCTGATGTCAAGGTTGTTCACAGCACTTAGCTTAGATTTGTTATTTCTGAAGAGATAATATAGTACTTGAATTTGCAACTAAAGCTGGATCCCAACTTCCAAAAAGCTTTCCATATATTGTGGAACATTTTACTGCTTTTGCAACATTTAGAAACCCTTTATCATAAGAAGAATTTATTGTATGCTTTATCAGAGAGTTCTTAGCCTGCCCTGAGCTTTTGGTAGGGGTCATCTATGTCATGTAAATAATACAGGTAATTTGGTATTGCCTAAATCAATTCCCTATCCCCCTTTATTAGCTTAAGGGACTCCTGTTATCAGAAGACATAAATGCAGATGTAACATAAAATTTTAAAAATATATCAAGTAGTAAATTTTGCACAAGGCAAAGTAGGACTGCCAAGAGGAAGTAAATCTGAAAGGTAAGAGGATAATGCAAGAAAAATCTTAGTCAAAGGACCGAGACATTTTAAAGCACTAATACCCCTTCTCTAGTCATTTTGATCTTGCTGCTTATTTTCTTAATCTTGTATTGACAATCTGGGCCTGGAAAATGCTGCAGCTAAATACAAAACAAAGGGAATGAACAGGAAGTTAAGAGTAAGAACATAGGAAGTAAAGAAAAGAAACATCTTGAGGTTTCATAAGCCTAGGCTATTACTAACTTCAGTGCAATTTGAACCACCAAAATAGTAGCTAATGCTCTTTGTCTCACTGTCAAGATTATTTTTCAAGACCAAACTGACATACTTACCTTTTCAATGTCTTGGACAGAGCAAAATTTGCAAAAACTCCACATGCTTTGGCTTCAATGAGAATGTTTGTGGTGACGTCAGTACTAGCAGGGATGCTACCAGTCTCGCTTAGTATGTTCCCGCAGTGTGGGGTGGTAAGTCCTTTCATCGGAATTGATTTAGGATTATTGTTATATTAAATAGTCATTCCAGAACGATGGCCAGCAGTCGTAAGGCCACACACCAGAAATCAATAGATTGAATGTGGTTGTGCATCTAAAATGGGGCAGCGGAGAGGCTGCTTGTGAAGGCCCATGTACTGGGCAGAGGCTTACAGGACTTTCTAGGTCTAATTTGCATTGTGTGTAATTTATATTTACACTTTTCAATGTAGATTTCTCAGATTTTTCACAACAGTCTGAAGCAAGCAAGGTCCCGAGAGCTGTCTTAAAGATTTAAACCAAGGCTCTTCCAGCACTGTTTTCAGTCCTGCTGGAGATAGGAAGGATGTAGATGAGAATTTTTTCTTTCATGCAAAATCAGCATGAGCTCATGGGAGGGGTAAACTAACTCACACGCGGCATCTCTTCGCCTTGCCTTACTGAACTGTGAAGTGTAGTCTGTTCCCTGGGAAAGTACACCTTCCTGGCAGGTTTTAAATGGAGGGTGTAGCCCTTGAACCTTGGGCTTTGGAGAAGGCCAAGTGAGAGTGGAGCTTGGGGCTCCTTTCTGCATTTATTTCCTCTCCCTGCATGAATATTCTCAGAAAATCACAGACTGGGCTCTTACAATTTTCAGTGGTTTCTTTTATTTGCCTAAACTTTCTGGCATTGTAATGTCTTTTTTTAGATTTCTTAATCTTTTATGACAACAAAGGTAAACTGAACATAAATGAGGGGACTTGTGAGAAATTATGTACTGAGAGTAGGGCTGGTTGGTTCCCTTTGAGCTTCACAATTGCTCAGCCCACAGCAGAAGTTCTCCTGGGTGAGTCACCCAAATACATTTACAGCTGGACTCTATGATCTTTGAAGGTCTTTTCCAGCCTAAATGATTCTATAGTCAATGGAGATAATGTCACTAATGCTCTGTTTAGATCTCGGAAGTACCTCTACTTTTAAATAAAACATATTTCTTCCCTTGTGTGTGTGTGTGCATGTAGGGAATGTCAGAGAAGCAAAAAACAAAAGAAGCTCCAAAACAAAAAAAATCCCTCAAGCCCCCAAATAAACAAAGAACTCCAAATCCCATGCAGTCTTGCTTCTGAACACAGTATTTCAAGTTGTGCAAAGTTCACTGCAGTAAAGAGGACTTAATATATACTTACCAGGATATGGTGGTGTTGATTCCCTTTTTCTATATATTGCAGATAAAGCGAGCAGACCTTGAACCAGAAATTCTGTCCTCTACAGAAGAAACAGAGTTATTCTACAATAGGGGAATTTAGAGATTGGCTTTAATATATAAATGTGTGCTCTGATTGAAGTGAATTCTGAATGTATCAACAAATTCAGTTGGTATATGTGATCGAATCGTCAATTTATGATGGTTTACGTACCAGATGTGGTGTACAGCGCTGTGGTCTGTAAAGAGGCAGACTGCAAAATGATTTTGCAAGTCCCAGCCCACAGGCAGGTATGTACACATAACAATGCTGTAAATGATATTTGTACCAGAAAGCACTGTAACACAGCGTTTGTCACAAACTGTGTTCTGAATGCTTCCTTGTGTGATTGGTTTCATAATTAAAAGACTATTGAATACAAAAGTTTGTTCTGTTGTTGCTGCAGCTTTTGACATGCTGCTTTTCAGGACCACAGCTGCTAAAGGCATTAACATCAGTAGTCCTTTGGGTAAAGTCAAGCTGGTTCTTCTCAGAATACTTACTTTGTATGTTTCATTGTATTTAGTAGCACTCATTTCAAGGACGAGACATGTGCAAGGTAGCTATTAGACAAAGCAACCCTGATGGCAATATAATACCAGTTAAATTTAGTTGTTTAAGAAACGTTCAGGAACCGGGTGTCAAACTTGGCTACAAAGTGGCTCCTGGCTTTCTCAACATCCTTGAAGGAGTTGTGAGGCCTGATGCCCGCCTTGAGCTTTAGAACTTGTTTTTTACATTGAAGCCACTGGGAAGTCCTGTGGCTTTCTGACCTTGTGCTGGACAATGAGGAATCCCCACTTTTGCAGGTTAACAGTGTTTATCCAAACAAAACAAAAAAAAGCTGTCTTTTGAGGTGTGGCATAAGGATTAGCCTGTTGATCAGTGCAGTGATAAATTTTGCTGATCATATGAAATTATTCAGGGGACCAGGGCTGTCTGCGAAGAGCTGCAGAAAGACCTTCCACTACTAGATGTAAAAACAGGTGAAATACCCAATGGATAAGGGAAAAGTAATGAGCTTGGCAGAGGGGATAATCCAGCTTCATGACTGGCCTGTGAGTCGACTGTTAACACAAGGAGCGGAATTAAGGGTAGTGGCAGATAGCTCAACATGTAGTTGAATTTTGAAGTTCTTACCAAAGGGCATTATGGATATTAAAAGCTGACATGAATTTAAAAGGAGAATGAGCATTTCCATCAAAGGGAATCCATTGAAGGATACTAAATTTATGGAAATTACACCAGCAAAAGAAGATCATAAGCTTTATACTACTGGAAAGTGGAAGGGGTAAACAGCTTATTTGCCTGCTCTCACTCTCTTCTTGTGTCTACTTTTGGCGGCCACTGGGATGTGACATTTGGCTGACTAGATCTTTGGTCTGGCCTAGTACAGCTGCTTTCATATGGTTTGCTGACCTGCCACAAAATCAAGAACAGACCTTCTCCTGGGGGAACGAGATAGAACGAAGCTCCACAACTGGTAGGAGACCCTGTGGTTGTGATTGATAACTGTAGGCAGGGGTCATGGGAGAGATGGCTCTAAGATCACTGAAGATGTTATGTGAGGCACTGCTAAGGCTGTGTGTGACAAGGATAAATATGCACTAAATAACATAATAATCACTTTCACAGAAATAATTTTACATGTACAGCCTCCAAAGTCTGCCATAATTTATCTTCCTTAAGAGTGCAATACACAGGTCACTGCTCTCCTGTTGCTGGAGGATTAGATTTCTTTTCACTGTGTGAGAAAACCAATGATTTCCCCATCCACTCCATCCCTACAGGAAGACAGCAGTAAAGAGGAAAGTAAGGAAAAATAGCAGGCCTGGTCTCTTGCAGGAAAACAGTTCCTGCTGTGCTTTTGGCACTGAACAAAAGCAGGAAGTAGGGGGTTGAGTTTAGTTTCTTGTCTGAGTTCTGCCTTTTTTGAGCCTTCCTCTAACAACTTACTGCAGCAAAGGGTCAAACAAGGAAAGAGGACAGGGGAGTAGCAGCCCACCCTGATGACCTGTAACTTGAGGGGAGCGTGCTATAAAGCTGTTCCAGGAAGACAGTATGGATGCTGTCTGTAAGTTGCCAAGCCTAAGAATGGCAAACCTCCACTGGAGGACTGTAGTGAATTTTGAAAGGTAAAAGATCATTTACACCTACTGAACTCAACAGGGATCGCTTAGCCTTGCCTTTGTGGGTCATGTTCTTAAGTACATAGTAAAATCCCATCGGGGTCAACAACATAAAAGCAATTGTGCTGCATCAGACCAAAAGTCTGCCTAGCCAAATGTCATCTCCAATGGCAGCCAAAAGGGCAGACAAAAAGAAAAGGTCACATCAGCCTCAGGTCTCCTGAGCTGGGAGGACACCAGGGAGCAGGAGGCTTGCCCTGCTCTTTTTCCTTAGATACCACAGGGTCAAGGGGAACAGGCTTACAGTCTCAGCCTGCCTCTCTCAAGGAAGTGTTTGTCTCCTTCCAAATCTTTAATAAAGGTGGCACAGCTAACATCCTACAGTTAAATTCTCTAAAACCCCATTTCTCTACTAATCCTACTTCAATAACATACCAAAGGCAAACTCAGATGGGGTCTAATTCCACTCTCAGTAAACATTAATTGGCACTGCAATGAAGACACAGACCTCTCCCCACTCCTTTTTTAAACATAATTTAAGAATGGTTAAAGTAAATGCTAGTTATGTGAACCACAGTGGGAGCAAAGAGAAAAAACCCAAAACAACCAACAATAGAGCAAAGCCAACAAACTGAAGATAACACATTCGTGAACTTTGAATTGTCATCGTAACTAGACAAGCTATAAATTTTCTTGCACCATACTTGGATGTTTTAAGCAAATTGATGTCATTACAACTCTGTGAGTAAGGCTTATGGACTAGGTCTGGTAATAGTGTCTGTTATTACAGCTGCCCATTACCAAACTCTACCAGCTTCTTACTGAATACTTGAGTTGAAGTTTGCCATATTAAACCCAGCCCCCTCAGGGTTATTAAAATACCTCTTTCCCCCATTCTCCGAAATGTTTCTATGGCCCTAACCAGAATTTTCCAGAAAAGGAGGGCAGGCATCTGCCATTTAAATTGTCAGCCTGGGTGACTCAGCTGCTTCCCAAATCAGGGCTGGGAAAATATGTTGCTAAAAAGGCCCCGGCATCCTTGGTCTTGAAATAAAGTCATTATGAGACTAGAACTGCCAGACACCTGGTAGTCCAAAGGGATGAGATAAGTGAGGGGAACAAGACAGGAACAAGCAGAAAGGCATCACGTTTGAAGGACTTAAGAGGAGCGTCAGCACCTACAGGAAAACCTTCCCCTTTGTAACTCAGAATACATTAACAACATACCAGCCCAAGGCAGGTCTGTCTCCTGCCCTTAGCACTGGCCAGCAGGTGTGTTAAGTGACAGTGCTTTAGTGGTGGCACCAGTTTAAGGTGTGGTAAACTACAACAGATGGAAGCTTTCAGCTTCAAGGAAAGCCTGTCTCAGTACAGCACAATACAGTAGCAGTTCCCTGCCTACCCAGCTTGTCATCTTGAAATTTAGGAATATACAATGAGGCTTCCATATCCCTTTAATGTAGCTTAAAAAAAATTAAAATAAAACCAGCCACTCCCATGTTTAGAAATACTGAGATCAAAGCATTTCCTCAGCTGGAGGTTGTGTCCCTGTGTTACTCCCAAGCCTGTAACACAGCCATGCTATTTTTCCCTGCAGGCCATAGGGGTGGAGGAAGGAAGGATGCAGGTGGGGAGGGAGCCCTGCACTGCAGCTCCTTCTCTGTCAGACAGCAAACAGCAGGCCACGTGCTGCACAGTGTCACTTGGGAAGGAGCTGTTGCCCAGTCTTTGGAGTCTCCTCCCGAGTCTCACATCATTTGGCAGCTACAAGGAATGACCTCACCTGACCAAAGATCCCTCTGACTCAGACTCCAGCCAGAGAGCTCCCTAGGGAAGGGTGTAAGGCAGTACAAGGCAGCTGTGAACTTCTTACACTGAGCTTTACGGCTTGTTTTTTATCTAGAAATTTAGCTGCTTCAAACAACATCTCACAACACGCTATTAACAAATCCTCATTAGCCCCTTTTGGTAGCAGTCAGACGTTGAAAGCAGAAGCAGCCTGTAGTTTTAAGATGGATGCTATCAGATGTCCTGCATCAGTTTTTTCCAGGTTACACAGCATTATAGTGCTCTCAATCAGAACATTCCCCCACATGCTTGCCTGCAGCGGAAACAAGGCAGGCCAGCTTATACCAGGGACTAAAACCCCAGGGATGGCAGCATCAGAAACAACACAGAGTTAGCCTTAAGGGACTAGTCTAATTTACTCAGCAAAATCACAACTGAAGGGATTGATCATTTATCCCACTCCCCTTTGCAAGCCTTTGCTGTGTTCACTATCTACCTTCCAGTATCTGCAAATGTAGTGCAGATGTTATGCTACAGCTGTCATCACACTAACCGGCTCACATGGGCAGCGAGCGAGGCAGAGTGCACAGGGAGTACCTTTTGCCTCAACTGAGGAAGGAGCAGTGCTACTATTTTCATTTGAATTCAAGGCTTTCAATTATTCTACGTGCTGCATGACTTTGGGAGGCATGTCTCTTAGCAGGTCGACAGGAACCATCATTCACCATTTCATATTTATCATAGAACAGAAAGGCAGCAAGATGAGAAGGTATGAATGAAAATTCCATTTTACACGGTCTTTGCTTCTAGGAGGAAGAAGAAAAGGATGTCATCTGACTTTGCAAAACCAGCAACTGTACACACAGTCTGCTTGTATGCATCCTGGGGAAAGGGAAGTGAGAAATAAGCAGAAATCTTTCCCTGTCCTGACCTTCCAGATTTTTCTATTTTATTCTAAACCATTTTGAGAGGAAACAGTGTCAAAAGTCAGTAAGAAAATGCAAGAACATTAGGACAGTCTTTTGAAGGTACTGAAGCCGAGGGAGGCCAATACATCTTTCTCAGCACTGACAAAAAAATCAGCACAGATGACAAAACTGTTTGAATGTGTAGTAGTACATTTCTGACCTAAACATCAAGCTGTAGCTTAATCCCAGTATTGCAAAACTAAGAGCTAAGGCCTGTGACTCAGTGGTCACAACTACTGAAGAATAAATTTACATAAATTAAAGGGTAGACTATTCAGGATTTTTAATAGACATAAGCATGCTATGACTCCAGTTCCTTAAGTGCAAAATTATATTTGTTTTGCACAAATGTCAGAATACAAGATCTAACACAACACCAAGATTTTCAACTTAAACATTTCCAAAACAGAAAGCAAAGTAAGCATTCAATATTTAGTTTGTAACTGAGCTTCTCTGCTTTTTGTGGTTGTCTCTAACACCCATACTACCTTAATGATACACCTTAAGGCTTTTTGTTAATAAGAAACTATGTGAATTTCTTCACAGTTACCATGTGGTGTTAAGACAGCTGACTGAAAGCATGTTCAGATTTTTCTTGGTGAAAGACTACAGTTTCAGTGGACTTTAAAGTAGGTCCTGAATGGAATTTTCAGCATAATTTTGTAGTTCTGCTATTCCAACTGTTGTGGAAGTCCCAAAACAGAAGCAGCAATACTAAAGAACCATTAAGAAAAAACAGTAATGGGCAAGTGGGCAAAAAAAGCCACAGAGCACTTACAGATAAATGAAGGCAATTGCAGTATTTTTCTCAGAAGTTAAAAAAAAAAAAAAAAAAAAAAAAAGCCCACTCTTCTGTGTTCAGAACTTAAATTGCAGAGTTAAGTATTTAGAATTTTACACCCCTGAAAATAGGGGATTGTTCTGAAACACTTTCATTTACTGACTGTAATAACTAGCCATTTTATACGTAGATGCCACATTCCTTATCCACATTCTAAAATAGACTTCCTTAACATATGATACATAGCAAAAGGACAACCCTTTTTCAAACCAATATTGCTTGCACATGGTTATTGATAAGCTCTACCAGTTCAGAATAGCAAACATCCAATTATTTAACAGTATAAATATTGATTACTAAAGTTTTAATCATACGTATAAAATCTCTATGTAAAACCACATGCTACATACACCCTATCTGTACAAAGGCCTGGAAAAAGGTTATTTTTTTCTTATAACAAAGTGCTACTGCAGAATTGACTGATTTGTCATGGACATTTCTGAAGAAATACAGATCATTTGGCTCAGCATATTTCCCTACAAAGAATCCAAGTTCTTCTCAGAAGATTACAAAGCAGTTAGTTTCAGGCTGCTCAATGAAAAAACAAACAAACAAAAAAACCTCTTGAGTTATGGCTATGCAACCAAACAAGTAGGCAAATTTTAATTTTCTCTAAACTATTTCCCAGTTTTCACTATTACTTCAGAAGTTTCCATCTACATTTAGTCTACACAGAGCACCATCAGATAGTACCTGTGTTACAGCTCAAGCAGTTTAAGAGGTTGATGCTCTACCAGTGGTACCTGGCCATTTGAACACTTCTAGTCCCACTAGGCTTTAACTCATCTGATTTTCTGTCAAATGGATCAGGAATGAATGGCCAAGTATCTCCTCAGCTGAGAAACCTAACAACTTCTTAAATGACTCCAGCTGTAAAGCAGCACTTGTCTGTGATCCCCCTAAGAAGCTCCATTTTAAATATAGTAATCCTGTCCTCTTTTTCCCCTCCATCAGAGGCATGGGACAGAGTGAAAGGGGGAAAGATTGCTAAGGCAAGAGTCCAAAAGAGGTGCTCAACTCCCACTTGAGCTTTAAAATACCTCTTCCTTTATATACTAAGGCTACCACGTCAGACCTTCCCAGACATCCTTTTTAACACCTAGACACTTTCAAGTAGGAAGAAGAGAACTTGTCCATTTATTTGGGATTTCCAGGTATCGGGCAGTCCAGAGCAAGAGCAGTATCTTACAGGCCGACATACCTGAAAGCCCAGAACACGCACTCAGACCAACTGCGTGTTCAGTGCATCCCTGTGCAGAGACTAGCACATCCAAACCGCGCTGGTTTTAGACCATGTGTGCTGCAGCCCACGTTCCAGACTTCAGGAAGACATATCAGAGCAAGAACAGAGCTGTCCGACATCTGGAACCTGCAGGACAAACGGCCACTATAATAATGTCTGGCACAGCCTGGTACTTGTATATGCACCCACATTGTGATATGAAATACAGGAGCCATACATACAAAGTTATAGTTGTGGAAGATAATGACACCAGGAATGTTCTCAAATATGCCTCCATATGTTCCGCGTCAAGCTCCAATATTCTGCATTACATCACGGTAAATATGACATTCACTCTTATACCTTTAATTTTTCCATATAAAATACCAAGTATTCCTATCTGTATGGCAAAGACAGTATTTTTGAGTTGGTCCGTTAACACTGCAGTGCATCAAAATCAGATTTTGAGCATTTGTTCAGCAGCTGCTAAATGAAAAAGAAAGTTTTCTGTAGCTGGTGGAAATCGCTTTTGTTTCAGGGCCTCAGAATTAAGGGTTGGTTTTTCATTGCCATCAGAAACTTCAGTAAGTGAGGCTAAAGTAGCCAAGATTTCTTTTGTCTTCAGAGAAATATCCTTCAGGAACAGAAAAACAAGCAACCATGAATATAGTATTAGGTATTAAAATGTTTTAACATACACTTAATAAAAAAAAAATCAATACAGAACAAAAATAAAATAATGATAAATAAATAGTTAACTTTAAATAAAGACCCCAATTATTTTAAGGCAAACTTGCAACAGCTCTTCAGCCTGCTCTTGGGTGATGTTGAAGAAAGGGAGCATAGCCACTCCACATGCTCCTCTCACTGGCCTGAGTGAGCTCTTTTGACTGAGGCACTCAGCTGTGAAATATCTAATAATCTATTAGATAGGGGAGGAAGTGAAAAAACCCATCATCTTAAAAAAAATAATCAGGCTTTACAGCTGAGAAGCCTTATCTCAGTAGGACTCTTTGAAAGGTATTGACAATACTATTGACAAGGTATTGAGCAAAATACATGCTTTGTAGACTAAAACTGGGAAACTAATTTTACTGGAAGTCTTACAATCAATAAAACTTCTGACATTTCTTCAGCAATGTGGTTACCCAAGAGATAATATAAACCAAGTATGTCATCCTTAAAAACCTATATGAAGAATAAAAATGCTCATTTGTAAAGAAGCAGAGGGTAGAAGAGAGTGACTGATTCTCAGGGACAATCTTCCTCCTACTCCTCCCCGTCCGCCAAGATTTAGCAATAGAAGTAATTTAACTAGATTTAAAAATAAAAATGAAAATAAAATATTAACCTTAATGACTTGGCTGTCTGATTTATCTGGATCTTCTGCAGATTGAACAATTAGTTGTCCAATTTCTTTGTGAAGTTTTCCCATTGTCATTGCCTCTGAGTAAGAAAAAAACCCAAAACACAAAAGCACACGTTCACATAAAATGACCATTTCTGTGACATCTAGAAATACATATGAGTAACAAGCCAAAACAAGGAGTCCTCTTCATGACTGCCATTTGAAATCTATCAGTAAAGGCAGTAATCTGACATATCAACAGGCAAATTATCTACCTCTGAAGAGGCCATAAGCAGATGACAAGGAGCAGCAAGATGACAAGCAACATACAAGCTTTCCTTTCAAAGAGCCCCCAGTCTCCAAGTATTTAGTGCAATGTTTTTCTAAAGACTCATGTGATATCTCTGCATTCAGCTGAATGTCTCTTCCATGTAATTGTCTAACATGGATGTTTTGAAATCTTAGTTGTACTTTTGTTGGAAGACAAAGCATGTCTTTCCAAATTCCAACTTTCACCAGTCTTCCAGGGTCTCAATAAAACTGGAAGACAGAAGTTTGCATACTGACTTTTCAGAACCTGGATGGAAGAAGGATCAAGATTGCTTGACCTACAGCAAGGTTCACCAATTACTATCAACTCTGAAATAAATGGCCTCTAAATCCAAAATATGAAAAGCAACCAACCTTTTACTACAGGGGAAATAGTGATCTCACTATCTGCCAAATTCACATACACATCGTAGAGGTCTGGTCTACTGTTCACTTCAGAATCTGTAAATCCAGCAATGTAACCTAGAGAGCAGAATTTTGGAAAGATTAGGATCTTCATAAACAAAACCAAAACAAAACCAAGATATTGTAGAAAAATCACAGTCCTAAAGTCTGTTCTAAGAGTATTTGACACAATACTTATTGAACCCATGAGGTTGCCTTCTTGATATTATGAGTCATTTAACAAGCGTGTCCAGCAGAATGCTTCACTTCTGAGGAGCTTAAAAATCAACTTCTAAAATGCCTTGAACATGAATGAACCCCTATCACTCCATGCAATATAAAAAGGTTACCCATTTGAAATTTTAAACTCTCTTCCCAACTTGCTACTAAAATTATTCATTTGCAAATGAAAAAGCCACTGAGCTACTTCTTTAAAAGAATCTCCACTCCGGAGCTGCTAGTCACGAAGTCAGTATTAGATTGGAACAGAGGAATAAAACCAGCAGATTTTCTTATTTGTAGTATGCCAGGTGAGCAAACTTGGAGCAGCTTTTCTCTGTGGAAGATGTTTAGTGAGCTGAAACAAGCCCTGTTGGTAATGCAGTAGAAATATTAAGATGAGTAGTCTTCTTGCTCATTATTCTGTATAGAGAAGCCTTTTAATTGCCACATTATGCGTCATGCTAACCTTTGCATAAACCAAGGGCCTCTTCCTGGATTATGCGTTAAGTACTACGCATACACAGCAATGTGTCACACAGATCAAACTCCTACATAGCTGGTAAAGTCTACCTGTGATTAGGAGCCAGAGACTTCACTGGCAGCAGTCAGCATAAAAATTTGGAACTGAAAAAAAAGAAAAAATCCTAAAAATTCAGTTACTAGCTATGTGTAGAAGTCGGAAAAAAAGGTACCTTATCTAAAGTGAGCTGCTTTTGTATAACAGTAAGACTTTCAACCCCTCTGATCACAACATCAAAAAAGTCTCAAAGCTGCTTTGCATCTGTGATTAGGGGTAGACTGCTGCGGATCCACCTAGAAACACCAGATTAACTAGTTATCTTCTAAACACACTTGTTTAGTTGATTTGCCTTTTCTAAAGGAAATGATGCTGTTTGAACAATAGCATTAATAGCAAAGTAATTGTTTTTTCCTCCCAAAGAGCACTGGTGCAAGACCTTGCAATAGAAACTGAAATTAAATTTTCTTTATATTTTTGATTAATAAATTATCACTACCTGTGCAGGCTTTTAAGGCTTCCACTTCCTCCTCATTTAGATGTACATATGAATGAAGAATTGACCAGTCTTGTCGATGCCACACTAAAGCAGGCAAAGTCCTAGGGAAATTAGATTGGTATTTGACACACTGTAGATTTTTACTTACACTGATTAAAGTTTCACAGTGTGAAATGCATGTCATAAGAAAGAACTAGTATGACTAGGTCTCATTTGGCATGCATATACATGAACTACAGAGATTTCTACTAGCAGTGCAAGCAGAGTTTATCACTCACTCTACAGTTAAATTTCTCTAAGTTTACGAATGCATGGCTAAAGCCTTAAGAGGGATTTAGCAGGATTTCAATAAACAGGTTTAAAAAAGATTTTTTTCCCTAAAATATCGGCATTTCTCTCAGTGAAGGTTCAAAATTTGTTGGACTTTTGGGGGTTAGTGGGGAGGTAGGGATTGACAAAGTACCTGGTAAACTCCTGGATAGCTTCTATTCTAGGATGGTACACTACAATTCTCTTCTTTAACATCAGTGCCGTATACAAGATAACTGTTTCCATTCCAAACTGAGATACTATATCTAGAAAAGCAGGGAAAATTATTTTATAGAAGATATCCATGCTAATATTACCATTTGTTTTTTGAAGAAGCTTAATAGTAACAGCACAAATAATACTGTTAACACTATTTACTTGAAGTACACATGAAAACTGGATTGTATTTTATATTGTACAACAGAGATCAGAATAGAGACTTCTGGTATTAATTAACCTTTGATGGAACCAGCAAGATAAGCCTTCCGAGCATCAAAATCCTTGCTGAGGAAAGATCCATTTTCTTCGCTTTGGCAGATCCCCTTTGTAAGGACTGCAATATAGCTCTCCATCATTTTAACTGGACTTCCATGCTTCAAGTAGATTCTGTGTGAAAAGAAGAGAGTCTGGTATTTTGACTGAAAACAGTACCAGCAGACATATAAAAAAAAAAAAAAAATCACAGTATCACAAATAGCAATATTATTGGCAAGAATTCTTATTTTGGACACCTGGTTAAGGTTTTAAATACTAAACTAGAAGTCTTTCAACATACACACAGAAACATGTCTTTTAGGATAAAAAAAAACCCTACCTTGTTTTTTTTTGTTTTTTGGGGTTTTTTTTGTGGGTTTTTTGGGGTTTTTTTGGGGGTTTTTTTTGAGTTTCCTATTTTATGAAAAAACAACATTTATCAATATGGAAACATAGCACAAAGGTGTAAGAAGGTATCCAGACTAAAGAGTCTTTGCAGACTTGGAATGTACCTGCTTTATGAAAAGGCAACTACTACAGTAACTCCTGTTATTACATGCAGACCATGTGACTAGTTAGTTTTTCATTTTTTTTCCCGGAGTATCATTAGACATTCTTCCGGACTCTTTGTTAAATGATGAAAGAAAAATATAAACATATGTCCTTGATACTCATAAACAAACAAACAAACAAAAAAACCCACAGCACAAAACCACCACACACCAACAAAACCCATGCACTTTTAGCTGTCTTCGAGACAGCAGAGAGACACCATAACTTATTTTACAGGTTAAGGTACTTCAGGAATAGCACTGAAGCTCTCAACTATCTGTTTTCCATACTAGCTAGAGTACAGAGCTATGTCACATTTGAAACTCAATTATCATGTTTAGAGGAATTCATTCTGGATTTGAAAACAAATATTAGCTGATAAATCAGCATTAATGTGATCCACAGCGAACCTAAATATTTCATGTATCAGTGAAAAAGAACAACCTCAGTTTTTCAGTACCCTGCAGAACTAGGAAGCCTGACAGCATTCCCAAGTCTGTTATACAATAACCTCACAACTGCATCCAATTAGATGCAAAATCTCAGGGAATACTCTTGGTATCAAGAACCGGGACCCAACTAATTTGGGAACTGAAGGAAAAGCAAAGAAAGATGCAGAGAGATGATGATAATGGGGATGTGGAGGAAAGTGAGTAAACGGGACAAGGGAAGCAGAAGATGGCAGTCTGGTTGGAAAAAGGGAGAAGACTGAGCCGCAGACCTCGAGAGGCAGAGGGCTCTTGTTTTCCCAGAGGAAAAGCAAGAACGTCCCTGCATGCTGTGCTTAGTTCTGAGGAGCTGCAAGAAGCATCTGTAATAGAGATGTTGTGGAGGGACGCAAGTTGTCCACCATACACATGGTGACCTTGACTACACAGCACTGATCTCTTCCCAAATGTTTATACTTTTTAAAAGTATGTTCTCAGAGAAAATGAGTGTGTGTCTGGAGAAGACACATTAAAACCTACTGGGCATCTGACATTCACCCAACACCTATCGCATGAACTCAAGGTTAGCTCAAATCAAGGATTTACATAATCTGATTCACAGTTTGTAGGACTGAATTTCCAGCAGATTTTTAGACCAAATGCAAACACAACACAATGAAATTTAATCTTTTGCCTTGGCAAGATCTAAACATGCACACAGCAGTACCTCAAATGAGCTTTTATACAGACCTACACAGTATCCTAGTGAAGGCTGCATATTTCTCTGGGTTGAAGTCTTTGGCCATCAGAACAATGGAGAAATGGGTCACCTGGGGAAGACACATGGACAGAAAAATACACAACTTATTTAATGACACCATATGAACAGTCTTCTTCACGTTATTGAACTTACTGCAGTACTCTGACAAGGTGTTTCAATTAAAAAAGTGAGTGGTAGCAGCAGATCCAAGTTACTAACTGCAGAAAAGCCCTGGTTAACGGATTTCTGCTGTGACTCATTTCCATTGAGTCAGCTTTAGTACATACTATCTTTTGCTTAATCTACTCTTACAGAGTTGCTTTCCTTTAATCTCATGAGATTATTTTAAAAGAGAAAAAGGCATTTTTCTTCCCCACAGCAGGTAGGAAACTTCCAGAATTTGTTGCCCAAGGAGGCTGTGGAAGCAGACAGCATCAACATATTCAGAAGGAGACTGGAAAAAAACTAATGGATAGCAGGCCCACAAACAGAAATACTCTTTAACTTCCGTAATCGAGTGATTGTGAGCTGGGACAGTATGAGGCTAAAAGTCTGCAGACAGCGACCAGGCTCATGTGTCCTCCTTAAATAGCATCTCCCACTGCACTGTCAGGGACAGCACCAGGACAGATTATTTTATTTAATTTTTTTTACACCTTTAAGGTTCATAGGAGATGTAAGCTTGGAGTCAGGAAAGGCAAGCAACATTCTGCTGTGGGCATGCAAAATTACCACGTTATCTTTCTACTTAACAATATAGCATGAAATACGAAAACTGAATAAACTTAACAGACAATTTAATGATCTTCATAATAGGGAAAGTATAGAAGATACAAGCATATTTGCAGTCTTTCAGTTATCAATGCAGTGGAAAAGAAAGTACCTATATAACTCAACCCTTTGGAACAAAAAAAAAGCATTAAGTTCTATACGAAGAAGATTTCGCACACTATGAAAGACCCTTTGTAGAACTTTTTGACAAAAAAAAAAAAAGAAAATTAATTGCTCAACTTGAAATGCAAAGTAACTAGAAATGATGGCATGAAATAGCATTTCTGTTTCAATACAAAGAATCTAAATTGGGTAACGAGTATCTCAATCCCTCTGCAATTCCATCCAATATATATCTTGGTGAAAAATGAAACATGTGGACTGGTTAGACAGCTGGGTAAGAACTGCATCTGGGAGCACACAAAACCTTACATCCCTTCCCTTCCTCATACCACACACTGGGAAAACACTGCTTAAACTGCCAGAGGAAGCTCTGCAGAAGTCTTCCCTGCACTCTACTGAAAAAACAGCTGGCCAAGTCCTACCTTTTTCAAGGCTGGAGAGTCTTGAACTTCCACAGTTGTAATGTAGAACCACGACCTTTTATACTGGCCAAATACAAATGTATGAAGCAATTTATTTTCATCTGTAAGGCAGCACTTCCGAAGCAATAGACTCCTCAGTTCAGCTGTTACGGACGGATAACACCAAACCCACAACGCATCTCCATTGGTGTCTTTTTCTATGGTGGAAAGATGTTCACTGTGAGAATGCCAAACAGCAGCAAGGAAGTAAATCGATGGGTTAATCAGGTTTGTTTCCTGGAATCAGATTAAAATTCCACCTTACCCTGACCCTAGACATCCAGTTCTGCTGCTACAGTTTAAGTTGTAGGGCAGCACTTGTGCTACGGATTTTATTTTTTAAACTTTAACAAGTATCCACTCTTGACCTGCTTCATGAGGTCAAAAAAGCACCAGGAGTTTAAATATACATTCATTTGAGCAACACGTTGATCAACAAGCACCCAGAGCAGCTGACCTATGATTCTCCCTGCTTCTCCTATTTCTGATTTCATAACAGAAACCTCAGAAGCCGTGAATTTAGGACACTCCGGCCGGTTTAGCTCTGTAACAAGCAGACCGAGACGCCGGCCTCAGCCAGCGGGCACCCCTCGGCACAACCACAGGCTGGCAAGCGCCCGGCCGGGACAGGCCCTGCGCCCGCGGCTCGGCGGGCCGCTGGCAACCGGCCCCCCCCCCCCCCCAGCCGGCCCACGAGCCCCGGCCCGGCCCCCCCCAGCAGCCCCCCGCGTCCCAGCCCTTCCCCAGGGCCGGGAGGGCCCTCACCGATCAGCCCCACGGCCAGCAGCAGCTGCGCCTCCGGCTCTGCCATCTTCCCTACTCTTCCCTTCCCAGCCCGGCCCCGCCACCTTCCGCCCGCCGCAAGCCCCGCCCCCGCCGGGGCCCCGCCCCCCCGGCAAACCCCGCCCCCGGCCGCCATTTCCTCAGCCCTCCTCTTTTCCCGCCCTCGGCCATCCTGGCGGGGCTACCGGTGCCTCCCTCACACCCTCTCCGGTACCTGCCAGCCTGCTTTCCAGCCGCAACTGGGGGGGGCGGGGAAAGGCTTTTGAAAAAAATATAGTCTGTTTTCATTGCCTGCACTATCTCGCTTTCTAAGTCACAAGGCACGATTTACGTTGCGGCGTTACACAAAAGGAGGCGGCGCTGCTGGCAACGGCCTCCCGAAGTCACGGCCAGAAGCTGTACCCCTGAACAAAGGCCAAAATACAGACCTCCCTACAGAGCACGCATAAAGGCTGGTTTGTGCCTGAAAGGCGGCCTGAGTAAGGTGAGGAGTATTGATAAAGCGTAACAGCTATTCCTGAGTAACTCCATGCATCAACAAGTTTACTGGAGAATTAAAAGATCTCTTTTTCAAGTTTGGATGAACAATAGTACCTGAATACCACGTACGGAAGGCATAGTGCGCAAACTCTGCTAATGGCACAGAGCAGCTGCTGATGAGGAAGAAGAAACAGATTAGGAAGAAGAAAACTTTCAAAATACCTGGGATAACTACAGGAGCACCAGAAACTGCTAAAAGAAAACGTGCAGTCCTGGGAGAGAGGCCAGGCCCGTCAAGGATCACGCCTGGCTAGGGAACACACTAAAGGGTAGCCTATCATATGATTTTCATAAAGTCAAAGCACACACTTTCAATATACTTGGCTATCGTGTAGAAAGAGACATGCGGAGTCAGCCCGTAAAAGCTGCTCCCGACACAAAATCATCTGATTCATTCAAGCCTGGAGGGCTTTCAGGAACTTCAGAGAGATTCTAAAAAGTGGAGCAGGCTCCCAAAGAGCAAATGCTGTTCTAAAACAGTGATAAATACCAGGCAGCGCACCTGCGGTCCCCTGCCAGAGCGCAGATGCCCCCCAGGGAAGGCTCTGCAAGGCCTTAGGATTGGCACCAGCTCCGGCGACACGGCACAGGCAGCCTGCGGATGCTGGGGAGCTGCCACCCAGACCTGGGCGGTGTCTCTGGTACTCATCTGACAGACTTTTAAATTAGTTTTACGAAGACAAGAAAAGGACTTGTTCAGCACTATAAATAGCTTAATGAAGACTCTGCTGAATGTATCACCATGGTTTGAAACGGAAACAACTAGGCTGCCAGAGCCAGTTCAGAACACAGACTGAACTAAAATACTGTCATATAAATCAATAGTGTGGCCTGATGGAGAGCACTGTGTACAATACCGCTCACCGGATCTCAAAGGGAGACCGGGGACACAAGGACATGAAGAAACTCCCAAGTGAAGAGAGCCTGAAAAAGCAAAGTTGCTTTTTTCCCCCCTTTTTTTAACTCCAGAATGGAGGCTCATGCAATAGAGTGGAAAGGGATCAGTGTTACAGGGATACAGTGATGGTGCTAAAGCTTCCAAACAGTGACTGCATCTTGTTCTTAGTTTTAACTATTTTTCTGTTTAGCAATAAACTCTGATTACAAGCCAATGTTAAAGTAAATTTTTAAATATGTTGTATAACGGTTATAAAGCTTTCTGGTAGCCACGCAAGATGGTTAATGTGAACAGTATGCAAAAAGAAACCAAGCAACAAGTGTACAGAAAGAAATGTACGAAACCAGAAATTCAAAAGAATGGAACAGGCCATCTTTAGTCATCATAAACAGACTTCCTCTCCACCTCCCTAAGTATTTTTTGAAATATTATGCTTGGATATACTTAAGAAACCAGTGTGAGACAGCCGGGGCTGCAGAGGGTCACAGCTACAGTCACGATGTCATCAATGATCTAGCTGCAGAGGTGTGCCTTTCTGCTGAAATACTGAAAAGCATGCTGTGTTCAGTGCCTTACGTGGAGACGCACTATTCTGGCGTGTACTCCTCCAAAATATCCTATTAGTCACACGTTCACTTGCTGCTGTTCTACTGCTTTTGCTACTGCTGTTACAGGACTTTTGTGTGTAATTCACACACCTTTATAGAGCTTCCATTGTCCCTTCATATGCCAATAGAAATTTTCACATCAGTGGTTTTGAAAAATATACACTGGCACTAGTGGTACACTTGTATGAATACATTGCTATTACTATTGCTCTTAAGAGGAATGGGTGAGTTCGTCTACAGTAGTTCCCCAAGTTTTTAAGATCAAGAATGAAATCTGCAGCTGATGGTGACTACGTGCACACAGAAGGGCCTTTCTGCATAACTGCCCCAGAGTACAATTTCTGAACCGGCTGAACAAGTTGCAAAGAGCAAAGGCTCAGCATACGGTGATGACTTCTTTGCCAAAATGTTCTCCTGCACTGAACTACTTAGTTAACCCAAAAGCTTCAAGTCTAAGTCAGCCAAACGGCTTCGCGGAGCTCCGCAAGCCGGCTTCCCCGCTTGGAGGGCCGCCGCCACCCACCACCGAGGCTCCGATCAAGCCAGGGACTGCCCTCAAGTGACGGGTACGCGGGGCTGGCGGCACCCACCCCCGGACACCCCGTTGTGACCGGCCCCTGCCTCTGCGGCGACCCTAACCGGGTGCCTGCACCGTCACCCCTCCGCCCCCGAACCTCCAGCCGGGACGCCCGGCACAGCACGGGATGTCATTTAGGGCGCTAACAGCGGAAACAAGCCACGCCGTTAGCCTGAAGCCACGGCTCCCCGCCGGCCGCCTCACGATCGCCTCACGATCGCCTCACCGACCCCGCCTCCGCCGCCAACCGCCCCGCCGGGAGGGAGGGAGGGGTTTCCGCTTCCGCCGACGTCAGCGCGCGCGGGTGACGGGCCGCCCTCCCTTTCCGGCCTCGCAGGCTGCCTGGCTGGAGCACGGAGCGAGCCGCCGCCGCTGCCGCCGCCCTGTGAGGAGAGGCCGCCGCCATCATGCCGGTGTACTTCCAGCGGCCCGAGAATGCCCTGAAACGGGCGAACGGTCAGTGCGGGCCGCCCCCACTCCCACCCCCACACACACCGCCGGTTCGCCTCCCGCTCCCCCCCCCCGCCGCGGCGGGCAGCCCGCACCGCTCCTCTTCCCCCCCACCAGGCCGCGCCGGGCCGTGCCCGCCCCCGGAGCTCCTCGGGCGGCCCCGCGGCGCGGAGCCTCGGCCGGCGCCTTCCTGGCGCTGAGGAGAGGCCGCCCGGGAGCGGCGCGGCGCCGCCTTGCCGCGAGGAAATGGCCGAGGCCTGCCGGCGTCGGCCGCGCCGCATGGCGGAGGCCAGGCCCGGGCGGCCGCGGGGAGCGGGCCCGGCCCGGCTCCGCCTCCCGCTCCCCGGCGGGGCCCCCGGCCGCCCGCGGGCGGAGACGGGTGGGCAGGCTCTGGGGGAAGGGGATGGTCGCGGCGGCCGAGGCCTGTTCTGCCGAGGGCAGCGCGGCCCGGGCCCCGCGGCGCCTCAGGCTGCGGCCCTGCGCCCGCGGGAGTCGCCGCAAAGTCGCCGCTGTGGCTGCCGACGGGAAGAGGCTCTCCGCTGGCCGGGGGCTTTGGCGTGAGGTGTCCGGCCCGGATCTCGCACCCGCTCCGGGATGAGTTCCAAACCGGTCTGATCCCGGGCCCTGGTTTTCCATGTGGGCTTCGTATGTAGTAGTCCCGTCCTTCCTGTGCCTCTGGTGAGAAGGCAAATGATTAAACTTCTTAAATGTTGCACGGGCTGATGCATAAGTTTGCCCCTGGAATGGAAACCAAGGATGACTGCGCTGTAGCTGTCTCTCACTGACTGCCACATGTAAAGCTGGACTGGTTATATTTATCAGCTGTCTCCTTTCAGGCTAAATATATGGCTTTGACGCTTTTTTTTATGGTGTCCTATTTTAAGCTCTTAGCAAGACCATTTAGACCCTTCATTGTCACGGGGCTGATTGCAGGATGACACTTAAAGACATCCAAAAATTACAGATGATGTATGGGTCTTGAAATGACAGCTGAAGAGGCTGTGTAGTCTGGGGACTATACATAATGCAAGTCCTTGGTGTTTTAATAAGAAAACGTTAAATAAAGTATTGCACGTCCTCAAGATTTCTAATCTAAAATTAATTGTAAAAATCGCAAAGATAAAAAAGATGAAAGATAAAATCAGCTTCAATCAACTTCCAAAGATGAAGTTGTATTTTAGCAGTCCTTTTACTGGAAAGGATGCACATACAGTAGTATATAAACTTCAGTTAAACTTCAGAAGTCTTGGGTAGAGTAAGTTTTACTTACTTGGTGAGCAAGTCACGTTGTTGGAATATTGACCTTAAACTGTTTAAATCTGACATTCTGTCGTTGCTTTCTTGGTACTGAAGAGCAGATTTAAATTCACATCTCTTGCACTGCTGCAAGTCTACTAAATTCAGACAAACTGAAAGAGTAGAGTTGAACTGAAGGGAGCATTCTCTAGACAAATGTTAGCAATAATGAGTCTCAGTAGACTGAGTCAAGTCTTGCAAACTGCAGGGGCTCAATCTCACCATGGCCGAGTATAATAAAGGGTGAGAAGTTGTACCTAAGGCAGATTGTATGTTGCAGGAAGCAGTTTAATGTCAAACTGACATTTCAAATGGGAACATTCAGTGCAGTTTCCAGACATTTAAGTGTTTGCATTTTATACATAAGGCTCAAGTGAGCATTTAGGAGCACTTTATGCTTGAGGTTCTCAGGACCTCAACATACATAGAAGATGTTTGGAAATAGAAGAGCTTGAATGATTGTAAATATGTACAGATATGTAAGAAAGGCTGGTTTTCCTTATAAATGATAAATGTAGGTTAAAGCCAACCCTTAGTTATTGTTAATATCAGGCATTGCTTTGTAGTCAAGGATGTAATGCAACTTTTGGGAGTGTTTTATTGTGGCAGATACTGAGTTTGCTTTCTGTTAGAGATATCGGATAACACATGACTTCTTGGTCGACTTCTTGGTCACCTTCTGTAAAGACGTACATTTTCTCAGATTGATAATTTTGCTTAATTCTAGATTTTGGGTTAGCAGTAGATGAGTTGTCAATGTGTATCAGGGAGTTCTTGCCACTCAGCTTCAGTTGCTGTTTTGGCTACCATTTAACATTTTAAGTGGCATAACAGAAAACAATAGAAAAAATGTAATTCTGACAGCTATTCAGGGGCTAAGGCTTTACATTTTGTCTGTTACAAACCTTTGTTTCCATAACTTAGAGTTTCTACTGTAAGGCATGGTGATGTGTGCTGTATTTCACTCTTCATGTTCACTTTGTGTGTGCTTTTACTACAGTGTCTGTTAAATTAGCCTTAATTATTTGACTTACTCGTAAGAACTTGCTTGACCAGAGTTAATTAAAAGTTTCAAAACAATATGAATTAATTTCGTGCTTTGTCCAGTTGGTTATCGACCACCAAGACCTGTGGTTGGAATGGCCTGGCATTGTTGCAAGATTAAACTTGCCTTTCAAGTTTATTTTCATAAATAAGAAATTGTAAAGCTGAGCAGTAATTGTCTCAAAAGCAGCACTGAGATAGAATAACAGTGTAAATTATGGATGGAGGATAGCTTTATTAAAATTCGCTTGGTGAATAAAAAGTGCTGCTGAATACTGTCACACTTTAACCTTAATTATCTTTAAATGTAACACTATGTTTTTTCTAGAAAGGAGCTTGCTCATCTTATGCAAGCTCATTATTTACATGAACTAAGTCCTGAATACATGCTCTTGTGGTCCTTAAGTTAAAACTGCACTGCCACTTTCAAAATACATCTCGGCCATGTTTAACTTCAATTTGAAGATTCCAAAACTTAGAAGCTCTGTGATGGCTGAGCACCTTGAGCAGGCCCCTACTTTAATTCTTTCTGCCATTATGTCTTCAGGAATATAGTGATTTCTGAAGTACTTCATGGGAAATACTGACTACACCCCTCAACCTTTAAGAATACACACATTTCCTTTTAGCTGTATTCGACTTCTCTTTATCTTTTAAACCTGTTTGCTTCCCATTCTCATTGTTCTTTTGTCTTGCTTTTCTGCAGTGAAGAGTACTTAGAGTAGGGCCTGTGTGTCTGCTGGTAGCTGGCTGTGCTGTTTCAGTATTTGCTTGTGGATGGTTTGCTGTATTTTGTGCTGAGCAGAATGTGTGGTATATCATAGATGGGAGTTACTGTGATGCTGAGAGATCCTGTTAGTAACAGCAGCTGCTTAGGGAATGAATAAATGGGGCACTGGTTTCAGCAGCAAGGCTGATTTAAAAAATGTCTGACCTTTCAACTGGGCTGTAGCAGCTTGTGGTGTAAGTGTTCTACAAACTGAATCTCTAGACCACCGAGTTTAAAAAAATAAATCAGAACAACTTTTCTGAGGGAAGTTTGTTTCTTTCTTGGCTTGAGGACAGGGCTTTTTTTTAAGTCAAATTCACTGGATGGTTTGCATCTTGTTGCATGACATTGGTAGGTGCTGTGCTACAAGGCCTGTGGTGTGTATTCATTGTCCTTCTTGATGAAACTAGCTTTAAAAGTGGATGTATATATTTTATTAATATGTATGAAGTGCCCAGTCATGCCTTGATGGGTGGAGAGACTTCTCTGCTATCCTGAAATTTTCATGTTAATGGAGAGGTCTGCATTCGCTTGCCAGTTGTGTCATTGAAAGACTGCCACTGCAGTTGCATCTGCCAACGTTTTTGATAAGGCCAGCTAAATCAAACCTTCAATGAACTTTGGTTAGAGTTGATTAAATTCTGAAAGTCTACAGTGTTAAGCATAAAAACATACATCTTCTGGTTTGGAAGTCTTTTGCTAATTGGATTTTACTTTCAGAATTCCTTGAGGTCGGCAAAAAGCAGCCTGCCCTTGATGTTCTCTATGATGTTATGAAAAGTAAAAAACACCGAACATGGCAGAAAATCCACGAGCCAATTATGCTGAAGTACCTGGAACTCTGTGTGGATCTCCGCAAGAGTCATCTGGCGAAAGAAGGACTGTACCAGTACAAGAATATTTGCCAGCAGGTATGGCGCCTTTTTTTTTTTTTTTTTTTTTTTTTTTTTTTTTGTAGCAAGCATGGTATATGTCAGCTGATATGATCTAAAGGTAACTGATTGGTCTTGAGTGAAAATTAATTTGCCTTTTAGATGTTCCTGGGTTTGTAACATTTACGTTTTAAATATTTGCTGCCTATTATGGGTGGAAACATCTTCCCATTTTCTGCCTTTGATGTAGGTGAACATCAAATCTTTGGAGGATGTTGTTCGAGCCTATTTAAAATTAGCTGAAGAAAAAACAGAAGCAGCTAAGGAAGAATCCCAGCAGATGGTACTGGACATAGAAGACTTAGATAACATTCAGACTCCAGAAAGGTAGGTGGCCTGTCTTTAAAATGTAGCAATTCACAGCAAAATATCCTTATATTCATGAAGGAAGTATCCTTATTTTCATGAAGGATGTTGGCAATTCAGAGAACCAAGATATAAAGGTGGTGGATTTGAAATGGAATGCTAGGGGTGTTCTAGAGGTTTGAAGGGTAGGAAGAAAAACAGGAATTTTGCATTGAAGAAAATCCTAAGTCCAAGTAAAGAACGTAAGTAGTAAAGAATAGAAAACATAGACACAGTAGGAGTGGTTCTGGGAGTCGGGTCACCGCTTTCTAGGGTCTACTCAGATGTGCATCTGTAGTGGTATTGGAGAGTTTATTATTGAAAGCTTCTCATTATCAGTTGATATACAAATGCTATTAATTATATTGGACCAATTGAATTCCTGTATGTGATAACCTCCAGTCTTTCTGACCACATTGTGCATGTACAAACAAAAGGAAATGTTACTTTATACTGGCTCGGGTAACTGATGAGATAATAGAAGAAATGGCATAAAAAGTAAATTCAGAGTGTTATAGTTAATTGGATAGATAATGAGAACGTAGAAGGAATGGAAAAAAGGATCAGTAAATGTATCTGCTCTAGGTTGTGTATAGACCTTCACTGGCAAGTAGTGTCAGGTTAGGCTGAAACCACTCTCCAGCTCTGCGAGAAGTCACTATTCTGTTGTCAGAATGTTTTGTAGGAGAACTTTCTAATCTGCTTCAGGCAAAGTGAGGTTAGCTCCAATTCCATACTTATGTTCTTCAGATGAATCTGTTGATTTAGGGAATGGTCACGTACAGGTACGTATGTGGTGACATCTGTGGAAGAGGGGTGACAAGATGGGGGTGATGAAATGTTTTAAAGCATTCCAGTTGAGTTTGGAAGAGGCTATCTGCCCATATCCTTTAAAAAATCAAGAGGTGTAGGGAATAAATTAAAATTTCCGTAAGTCAAACCAAATTAAAACTTGCATAAGATATCAAAAAAAATAACAAAAGGATCTTCAGCCATAAGTGGAGAATTCTAGGAAAAATGGTGGTAAAATTCTGAGGAGGTGGGTTGAAATTAGCCATCCCAGGTGTGGTCTGAAGATTAAAGTAATACTTTGCTACTGATTTTTGTAAGAATATTGATTCTGAAATAAAAGAAAGAGGCAGCTTTTTTTAGAGCATGGAAATTACCCTGAGGTGAACGGAAAAGTTGTCTTTCTCTTCGTGTTGGGTGACAGTGTAATTCCTATCCTAGAGTTTTAAAAATATCAGCAGATATTGTGGGTACTAAAGCTCTGCAGATACCCATCTGAGCACACAGTGTGTTTTCTCATCATCCGTATGCAGGACTGAGTAGTGGTCTGAACAGTTGCGGATGTGTTATTATCTTGATCGTAATAACATTTGGGTCTTTAGTATGAGTTTTGAAGGAAGGAAGTAGTATGTGGAGTTAAAAATAAGATAAAATTCAGCACAGGCTTGCCGAAGGGTAGATGACATCTGATTATGTTAGAATTTTCTTTGGTAATTTAGTTTTTTAGATTTAAGAAATGCCAGAGATATAACCTGGGGAAAAGTAAAGCTGTTGATACCATACCGGAAGGGATGTTTGCAATTGAATTAGAAGGGGACTAAGACATTACCCAGTAAGAAACTGATGACATGTAATGACGAAAGAAGATATGGAGCAAGAGTGAAGTTAGTGGGATTAGACTTTCAATTAAAGTCTTGGCACAGAAACTAAAAAAGTCAAAGTTGTATCTGCTGATGATAGAAAATTGGAAGAAATTATGAAAGTAGGGGACATTTTGTCTTGTGTAGGTGGCTATGAGGAATAGAGTTACAGTAGTCAAATAATACTCACAAAGACATGGAGTTACGTGTTAACAGCAAGGCTCTGGTAGAAGTTGGGAACTCATTGGTTGCAAAAAATGAAATGGTTACAGACCTGTCTTCAGTAGTTGTTCCAGGATGGCAATACTATTCATGTTATTTCCAGTGCCTGAAATAGTCTTTGTTACAGAGGAATCCCACTAATAGACATTGAAGATTGACCACTCTTTTCCTTGTTCTCTTTTATATAACTGAGGACTAGAAAATGTGTCTTTTCAGTCACACTTCTTTATCTGAACAGCCACAGTTTCTTTTGTGTTTTTTAGGTTCTGTTTTCTAGACGACTTATACTTTTTTGCTGGATTCACTGCTTGATCTGTTGGACAAGGCGCTGGTGAAATGTCATCTTTAATATTGTATGTAGTACTAGCGCTCAAGGAAGGAAAATAGAACTGGAAGCAGTGTAGTAGAAGAGTTACAAGAGTTGAGAGTTTATATTAGAAGCATAGTTCAAAAAGGATTTTAAAAGTGAAAGCTTAGGGAAGATGAGTCTTTGTAAGTTTGTCATGCTGGGTGGACTGTTTAGCAGAAAGGGATCATGTGGGCTGTAGCACTGAATTTGTCTCAGTGTCTCAGGAATCCTTTCCAATCTTTTATTTCTGTGAACGAGAGAATGCAGTTATGGCCACTAAATGCAAGATTATCATATCTTAATTCTGACATCTTTAAGCATCTTTTTCATGTCAGAATTTTTAAAGGATTTGATACTTTAGGTATTCTAGTTTTTGATGTCTGCAGATTGTAAAGCACACATTGCTTCTGTGTCATATGTCAACAGAAAGTGAGCTCTCTCTGGCAGCATTGCTGGTGACTGAAAAGGAAGTTTCAGCAAGTAGGAAAGTATCTGAGTAGACAGTGATATTTGAATCTTAACAGAGGTACAGTGCGCAGCTCCCTGGTAGAAGAGGGAGGGTGAAAATCCTAGAATTAGTTTCCTTTGGCTTACTCATGTGAAGGATACAAAAGCTCCTGATGTCCCTTACCTCTGGAGCTTGTTCATGTCAGTCATATATGTAGGGGCCAAAGTTTGAAACTTAACAGCAAGAAAAGTTATCTACATCCTTTAAAGAAAAAGGGAGACATCTGAGGGACCAATTTGAAAATAAGCAATAGACTGTTCAGCAGCAATTAGCTGTTCAGATTCATTCAGTCTCAACTTAGATCTTGATAAGAAAAGTTGGTGAGAATTGTGGGGAATAAAACACTTGTTTTCTCCCCCCCCCCCCTTTACCCCCCCTGCCCCAACTGTAGTGTTCTTTTGAGTGCTGTAAGTGGAGAAGACACTCAGGATCGTACTGACCGACTGCTTTTGACACCCTGGGTTAAATTTCTGTGGGAATCATATAGACAATGTTTGGATCTTCTCCGAAATAATTCTCGAGTGGAACGCCTGTACCATGATATTGCACAGCAAGGTAAGTGGAAAAGATGGAAACTTGATGAGATCTAGGACTTCTATATTGCATCCTGTAAAACTAGAAAATTAAAGGTTATTTCTATTTGAATATTGCTTCAGAGTTGGAAGTACGTTAATCTCCTAAGCATGGGTATGTACACACATATTATTATTAGAATTACAGAGGTTCCTTAAAATTACTGAGGTTTCTGGACACGGATCTTTTCTTGTAACAGAACCTGCACATACTGAGAATATGAGAATTACTCATGCTGTCTTTATTTTTTCTAACTTACTGATCAAAATTAATAGTGTTTTCACTTTGTTATCCTGAACGGCTAATGTGTCTTCCATTAATGTATTCTATGTCAGCTAACGTCAAAAACTAGTGTACACAAAAGGGTACTGTAAAATTACGATGCGCTATCAATTTTGACACAGACGTAACTTAGCAAAATATAATGCAGAAGGTAATAGGAAAAAGTCTAGTCCAATTCTTTCGGGCAATATTCTGCAAAAATTTATGTTATAAGAATGAATGCTTACGTGTTAATCTTTTCTTAAGGGTGAGAGATGATCAGAAAAATGTTTTCCTTTGTATGTATGACTTAGGGCTCTGTATTTTTGAAAGAGAGTCTTTTAGATTTTTAATTCAAATTGTGCAAGTACGTTAGGAAAGATGACTGTCAGATGAGTTCTAGGTGCTTTGGTGTATTTGTACTTAGTTGAAAATAAAAGCTAGAATCACTGCTTAAATTAGAACATTTTTAAAGAGACCCAAAGTATTCCCTTTGCTCCTTAAGCTTAATTATGTAGAAGCATCTTCATTTTTTGAGGTCAAGATGGAAGTTCTCTGTGTTGTCACTTATTCATTATGTGTGACAGATTGCGTCTTGTTTGATGTGGTTTTGGACTGTAAATGAAGATTCTTTAAATGTACTGGTTTACTTATTTGAATGCCATTTAGAACTACCATGAAGTCACCATTAGTGAGCATTCTTAATTTACATTGTTCATTTTTGCAGCTTTTAAGTTCTGCCTGCAGTACACTCGTAAAGCTGAGTTCCGTAAACTCTGTGATAACCTGCGAATGCATTTGGGGCAGATCCAGCGTCATCATAACCAAAGCACAGCAATCAACCTCAACAATCCTGACAGTCAGTCAATGCACTTGGAGACCAGGCTTGTGCAACTTGACAGTGCTATTAGCATGGAGCTGTGGCAGGTATGCAGCAGGGCTCCTGTAATGACGCTGTAGTCTACAGCTTTTCCAGAGTCTGTTCCACGCAGATCATTTTCATGGTATATACTCCAAGGTAAAGACGGGATAATAGCTAAAGAATGAAGTTTTAATGTCTAGAATGTGGTACTATGTGCGTACTGAATACTTTGTCTGATGTTGCTGCATAGCATTTCAAACCAAGCTTCTGCTGGTAGTAGTAGATGGTAAAGTAGCTGAAGTCACGTTGAGTTGTGAAAGGGAGAAGTTGATGATGACACCTTCACCTCTACCATCTTCAATTCTCATGAAGACCTTCCACTGGGAAGTGGTTGGTAAACGTTAAAGCCTGCTATTAGGCTGGGGCCCCAGCATTGCTGGTTGAATTATTTAGTGTCTAGCCAGTGAGGGCACTCCAAAGCAAGTTTTTCAAAGAGGTGCTTTGGTTTTCCAGCCTTTCTAATGTCAAATTCCTTAAAAAGCCAGGGTTGTCATTTTTGGTTTTGTGAATTAGGAGAGTGTTCTCTGTTGTGTTGTTTCCTTTTTAGGTATGTAAGCAATTACATGTAAGTCATTTCCAAGATTATATGTATTTTTAGGGAAACTATACCCATTTTTGATCACAAAACTACTTTTATGAAAAACGGTAAAACCAGTAAATAGTAGAATTGGTATAACAGTAAAATAGTAGAATTTTTATAATTCTGGTTTAGGTTTTTTTTCCCCCTTGGTTTGTAGCTTGAAAATCTGAAAGAAAGCAGTTTGCAAAAAACTACATGAACTAATCATTAACCACTAAATTCTAAGCAGATAGTTAATGGATTTGCAGTATGTCCAAATAATTTCTTTATTAAGAAAGAAGTATTTCATTTCATGTAGCTGGCGAAACTGAAGATCGTATCTCTCAGTGTTATTAAATATATTATACTCTTATAACCTTTAGTGAATGTATATTTTTTTCCCTTTTTTGGGGGTTGCAAAAAACTTCCTAAAAGTAGTGTGTTTGGTTTTTTTAGGAAGCTTTCAAAGCAGTGGAGGATATTCATGGGCTATTTGCACTGTCTAAGAAACCACCCAAACCACAACTGATGGCAAATTACTATCACAAAGTTTCAACGGTCTTCTGGAAATCAGGAAACGCTCTTTTTCATGCATCCACACTTCACCGACTTTATCACTTATCAAGAGAAATGCGAAAGAATCTCACGCAAGAGGAGATGCAGAGGTGGGGAAAGATACTTAATGTGATCTTAGATTCTATTTTTAACCCTGTATGTTCAAAAATAAACTTAATTGTACCCCAAAAGAAGCAGCTGACGTGTATGGCTATGAGCAGCTCTGCTTAAAGTGGCCAGTACTAATTGCCTCAAAAGAAACCTAGAGCAAGAAGAATATTTTACAAAGCTACAGTGTAAATAATGTAAACATCAGGATCACTTAAGTTTCCTTCTCTGTTACTGACTGGGAAGCTAAGCAAGTTAATAAATCTGTGGTTTGCTTCCTTTTTCTCTTCCGAGTGGTGGTATTTACTTCACAAGATTTCATTATAACTATTATAAACTTTTCCTTAATACATAAAAGTCTGTGTAGCCAAATGGCCTTTAAATTTTTTGGTAGTAAGTATGATACTGGCAAGGCTTTTGAGGCATGCAGAATCATTGACTGCATTAACCTCTGAAGTTCATGTACAGGCGTTTATAGAATCAGAATCTGGTGGGAATAAATACTCTATGGAAATTCTTATATTCCTGTTCATCTGGGTACTAAGGTAAAAATTTTAAATATTTAATGTCATTTGTATTGTTACATCAAAAAGTACACCGGGCTTGCATGCTAAATTTTAAAAATCAATGCAATCAAAATAATTGGTATGGATTTGCAGCTAAAATAGGTTGAAAAGGTGCTGCTTTCTGCTGTTTTCATTATTTTATAGGATTTTGATATTTACAGAGGCAGCTTAAGTTTCTTAGCATTTCTCTGTGTGTGTGTGTATATAAATCTAAATACACACATACGTAAGTAATGAAAAAATGTTATCAATCTTTCCCCTGGTTACTGAAGAACACTGCATTCTGTACTTTTATTGCGCAGCTGGCATCTTTTCTGTTATTGCTGGTATTTTTACACAGTTTTGCATCATGAATGTCACTCATTCCTACTCTTGAATTGGTATGTATATGAAAAGGAATTAGTTAGTGTTCTCTTGCAGTTCATCTTTTGTGGTTATACTTTGTCAACAGGATGTCTACTCGAGTCCTTTTGGCCACTCTGTCAATTCCTATAACTCCTGAGAGAACTGATATTGCTCGCCTTCTGGATATGGATGGCATCATTGTTGAGAAACAGCGACGCCTGGCAACCCTGTTGGGTCTTCAGGCCCCACCTACACGTGGCAGTCTCATTAATGATATGGTAGGCAGTGGTGTTTAGACGAGCAGCTTTTAAACACTGAGTGCTCTTTCTGGACTATTTTCGTTCTAAAGCACTGTACTTGTTATGGGACACAGTTTAAAAGTTAAAATGGCTATATGGTTAATTGTATGACTTACGGTATAGTGTAAAAATTTCAGATTCACAAGAAGGACTGTTTGGAAATGGCAGCAGTAACGGGAGGCCTGAATGCTTGTATGCACTAAGGAGTCAGATTCAATATTGTCCTTTATGTCACCCAAACAGCAAATGTTGTTTTGAAACTGAGAGGTCTGAAAAGGGTTGTGAGCTAGAACTTTGGGTTTTTTCCCCTACTCTAAGGTGTATAATTAACTGAGCCAAGTGCTTATTTTTCTGTTTTAAATGTATTTTGGATAACCGTAGGTCAGATAACAACTAGCAGGCTGTAAGGACCTAAGTGGTTATGAAAACTTCCTTGTGTTTAATTTGAAGGGAGGTTAGGTTTACCTATCTTCAGACCTTCCCAGATATTCATAAACAAATTAGGCATTCATTCATTGGTAGGTATTTTCAGAGGATGTGTGAATTTCTTGCAGTCATTTGCATGCATGCCTAAAACTTACATTCAGTGTTCATTTTACATTTTGCGTTAATTCTTCTGGTACCTCTTCAGTTTGCCTTAAAACCACAATTTAAAGCTTCAGAAGTTTACTCATGAACTGAGATGTGTGGTTTTAGTTTGGATGTGGACCTACATGTGTGTAGTAGGACTTGTGTCTTAGAAATGGCTAATAAGTTGAGGGTGGTATTCTATTCTAAATATTTATCTTGTGTATATGTTTTTTGTCTACTTTTCCATTTTTAAATACAGTTAAGTGGTGTAGTGTAGAGTTACTGTCACTGCAATTAAGAATGCTGTAATAAAGAGTAAGTAGTCTCCTGTATTAAAAGGTACATGTGGTGCCTGTTTAACTTATTGAATATAAAGTTCTTAAAGCATAACGATTTGTTAATATTGTATTTATTTTAAGATCTTTGGATTTTTTTGTTGACTGTAGGTAAGGTTCAACGTAGTGCAATATGTTGTTCCAGAAGTGAAAGAACTTTACAATTGGCTTGAAGTAGACTTTCACCCGCTCAAGTTATGTAGCCGTGTCAGCAAGGTAAGTTTTGTAGCTCTGTTTGTATGTAGCAACAGGTATTGACTAATAGTCTGTTATTTGAATATTGATTTGTGGTAAATACCAACTAGCTGCTTCTGTTGCCAGAATTTTCAATGGTAGGCTTTATTTGGTCAAATTCCATTACAATGACATGCACATAGCATCTGATACACATAGTACACACGTAGTACACCAGGTTATTGAAATAGAATGAAAATTCATTCAGGTCTCTAGGGTGCTATTCAGAGGGCCCCTATTAAGGTGCAGAGTTTTGGGAACGTATCAGAAGGTCTTGTTGGTGTGGAGATGATACTGAGTTTAAAGGTGCAGAAATGAGAAAACTGTGTGCGCACATGTGCATATGCATGCAAGTGGGTTGTGTGGGAAGTGGAAAAATATACCAATAATGATTGTTTTTACTGTTAAAATGTAGAGTATTGGGAGGTAAAATAACGTGAGAGCTGTTGATTAGGTTAATGTAAATTCTGCAATTGATGAAGCACATCATGTTCTTTTTCTTTGATAGTGGGAACAAAGATATTTGAGGTGCTAAAAAGAACTTGAAGGTAAATTAGCAGTGTGGTAAATGTTGCCAGTGCTGTCAGTCGCCTTCATACAAAAAATGTTAGCTATCCATTATAAATAAAAGTGTTCTTATCAGAAGATACACTTCAATAAAACTCCGTAGTATCGACACAAGTGCTGTTGTTTCATGAGCTGTAAACTGGAAGTATATAAGAGACATGCTTTGTACTTCAATGCTGAAATTTTTAAGGGTTGATGCAGGTAGAGTAACTTTTCAGAATTTTTATAGGTTCTGAACTGGGTGAAAGACCAAGCTGAAAAGGAACCTGAACTGCAGCTGTATGTTCCTCACCTGCAAAACAATACCATTCTTCGCCTTCTGCAGCAGGTATGAGTAAAGAAAATGTATGTTCCTAAGTATACATAAGTTAGAAAATGCTCTGGAAGAACATGAAGTTGGAAACTTCCATGCCAGAGTAAATGTTATCCATCAAATAGAAGACCATCATGATTTTAAAATAATTTTTTTCCAGTATATAACCTGTATCTTCAGGTTTGTATATCATTTAGGTACAGCTGTAGTAGCTATACTTAATAGTGGTTGCATACAGTGGCGTGATCTCTTGCCTAAATTTTCTTCATTATGGATATATGATGTCTTATTTAAGGTAATTCATCGTTTCTTAAAACTTTTTTTTTGGAGTAAGGTCTGGGTGGGAGGTTTTGTTTTTTTGTGTCTAGGTGTTTTATAAAATGCACATTTCATTGACCTGCTTTCGTTACAAGTGACAAGCAGTGTTATTTCTGATGTGCAAAAGGAACAGTTGAAGGCTAATTAGCAGCATAGCTGTAAGTAGTTACTGCTGCCAGTCTCCTTCATACAAAGAAGCCATTCAGGAACGGCATTTTATCTCAGGTTAAGACTGAATACAGTACAGAAATAAAATCCTGAAACTGTATTTGTAATTGTATTAATATGTATACATTCATTTATTGGCAGTTTAGTAAGTTAGCTTTAGAGCCCATACAACAACTTTTATTTCTGATCTCTTTTTAATGAGGAAAAATACCTAATGTTTCTGTTCACATACAGGTGGCCCAGATTTATCAAAGCATTGAATTTTCTCGTCTGGCTACCCTGGTTCCTTTTGTTGATGCTTTCCAGCTGGAACGTAGTATCGTTGATGCAGCCAGACATTGTGACTTACAAGTAAGTGTTGTGAAAAGACTTCTGTGAAATGATGTATGGATTCATGTGTATTACCTTGGATAAAAACTAACTTGTTGACATTGAACCCAAGGAAGACAACTGATTCTGACAGATGGAGATAAACTAGAGTAAAAGATGCATGTGACAATATATTAAGAACTGACAGTTGTTTGGATTCTGGTGTGTATTTTTGATTTAGGTCAACCACCATTAATGTAAGTCCAGTGGAAGTAAAAGTTGAAGTAAAATTCACTGAAACTTGCCCTGTGAGCCCCAGTCATTTAGTCCAGCATATCCTGAAGCAAGTCTAACAAACAGGGTTGCGAATTTCTGACTATGCTGAATTAGTTGTGCAAGACTGAAGAGCTAGCAGTCGTTGATGTTGGTTTTTATGTAACGAAGTGACTGAAGTAAAACACCAGTGCCTGAGATGTGCACCGATGTCTGAGATGTTTCAGCTGCTGTTGAAGATTGCATTGTTGGTAAAGTTGTCTGTATTGAAAGAATGACGGCCTGTAGTGAAATATTTAAGCTGGTGATCAGATACAAGTAGTTTTTAGCTGAGGTTGCTTAGTATTATCCATTTAGGTTTTTAGTTGAGATTGCTTAGTAATTACCCATTTAGGTTTTTAGATAAAGCTGACTTAATTCATTTAGGTTAACGCACAACTCTAGCTTATATTTTAGATGAGTTGAAATTGTCTGCCTTAAAGTCAGGATTCTTGTTTCGTGTATTGTTAATGTGGAGGAACAGGCAAGAATGATTTGTCCTGCAGTGCTCATTTCATAGAATCATTGAAAGTTCAGCCTCTTCCAGTGATTGATTTTTTTTAAATTTTTTTTTTTATAAACCGTGGAAATCAAACAAACTTTTATTCATGGTGCTATTTTTCTTCCACTAATTTGACATTTCTCATAGTGTGGTATAGCTAAAACTTCCTATTTTTTTTGCAAAGGTTCGCCTTGATCATACTACCCGGACACTGAGTTTTGGCTCAGATTTGAATTACAGTACTAGAGAAGATGCACCACTAGGCCCTCAACTACAAAGCATGCCTTCTGAGCAAATTAGAAATCAATTGACTGCTATGTCCTCAGCTCTGGCTAAGGCTCTTGCAGTCATTAAGCCTCCTCACTTACTGGTAAGTCATTTTAAGTCTTCTGAAAACGTTGACAAATTCTGACATTTCCCCCATGTGCGTTGTGTGATGTTTATCTGTTGCCCTTATGCAGGCTTTTGTTATTTTTTTTGCCTTTTGTTATTTTTTTGCTTGTCTGATCAAGTGCTCCTTCCAGTAGTCTGTTCTCAGTGCAGTGGTAATCAATATTGTTATTGCTGTCCCCTCCCTTCAGAACATCCTTGAGGTGTTAATATATACAAATGTAGTGTAGCATTAATGTATTTATTAATGACAAAGTATCCTTCTGCATCTGTTACATACTTACCTGTTCTAATAGATCTAAATTTTCTGGTTTAGCAAGACAAGCTTGTTTTGAAGTTGTGGGATCATACTTGAAGGAGTAACTTGGTTTACCTTTCCTTGACATAGGAAAGGCATTGAGCTATCTAATGATTAATTTAACATGACATTGCAAGGATTTGAGTAGGCAGCAATTGGTGCATTTGTACGTTTGTTTATTTTCAGAAGTGTGTTGCTCTGTTTTTCAGAGCATTGTGGTAACAATCTCTGATCTAATTTGACTGTAGTGATGGGCTGCATTTATATACTTGTGGATTGAGTAGAAATCTAAACTAATAACTTGACACTTTATACCAAATCTTATATTTTAATTAATGTGTTTTCTCAGATTAGGTGTACCTTTTCATTTAATTTTTTTTTCAGCCTGGTGGTAGTCAGCTATTTATGCTTGTGAAGAAGAATAACTCATTCTTAAATGCACCTAACTAGTTAGTGTTTGGTGGTAACTAAAATCATGTCAAAATGTACACAAGAGGCCTGAGTTTAAATTGCCAGTCTTGCATATATCAGGGTTAGGATATACCAAATAATAACTTACCCATAGGTGGGCCTACAGAGCTAGGATTTGTTGAAAATTTTGCATGCCTTTTTGAAAATCCAAGAGCCTGCTTTCTTTGTTCTTCCTGGAGAAACTGCTGTTGTGAAGAACCTGGAATGTAACTTCATAGTGGAATCTAAAAACACGAACAAAAGATCCCCCCAGCTCAAGAACTGACCTGTCCTTGTCACTCCCTGTCCTCCTCACTGGGGCTGTTGGCTTCGAGGTCGGACTCACCGATGAGCTCACATTTCAGGTTCTCCAGAGCCCTGTAGGAGCAAGGTGTAAATCAGTCTCGGATTTCCAGCATGCTTTGGTTGTGGCAAGTTAAACCTTCACTTCTCTTAAAAGAGCAGTGGTAATTTTTTCTTTTGCTTTATGTTTATGAAAGATTTCATAGCAAACATATCAAATAATTTTTTCCATGTGGAAAAAAGGCTGATAGCAAGATATCCATGTTAGATTCTTTATAGAGTTTGAAATACTAAGTAATATTCTTAAAATAGAAGTACACAAAGTAGGACTGTATAATGACACCTAACTTAACGTTAGTTTGAACATATATTAGCTGTTTTATAGCATTTAAGAAAAAAATATTTCCATGCAGGTTTTCCCCTAAAAAGATTTTATTAGTGATTGGTATTTGATGGATTGTTGGTTTGAAAGAAAAAACATGCTTTATCTGTGCATTCATAGATAGAAATGACAAATAGTCTTATACTTGACATGTTAGTGCAATTAGCTGAATAAGATATAGATACTAGTAATTACGCTTGTAAAATTGGAGGACAGTACCAAGGTTAATATCGATTTGTGTGGTCAGAGAAGCTACAGAACAAGTTGAGACCCTTTTTTCCTTCTCTATTTAGATCAAAACTTCACCTTTTTCAGGTGCTTAAAAATTTTAATTTCTGTCAAATTTGTTATAATTCACAAAATCATTAAATTCATCTAAAGCTTTTAATTTTTGTGTTTCTGGCACCTCTGTTGAGCTTTAAATGCTTGCAGATCTGCAACAAAGTATGGATTTTTGTTGAATGCCCTAGAAGTGACAGATTACTAAAAATACCTCTAAGCCAGCTCACATTTCAAGAGCAGCATAACTGAAGGAGTGTGGTGAGCTTATTGGGCTGCAGTGTTTTGCTGCTTGCTGGACTGATTAAAATAGGCAGCTCCCTGACCTGGCACAATTATACCTCTTCATGTGTACAGCATGAATCTCTACAGAGAACTGTTTATGTACTCTGGAGGAGAATGGTGGGGTGGTTAGAAGGATGCTTAAAGAATGTTAGAGAATAGGCTATATGCTAGTGTGAAGAAGTCTAGTGCTTTTTATTATTTAATTGAAGTGGTATTATATACAATGTTTATACCTAAATTGTTGAGAGACAATAATCAGTTTTTTATCATCTCACAGATAGTGCTTTGTGTCAGTTAGGATACTTTTCTCTTATGTTAGTGTGTTTGAAAAAAACCAAAACTTTACAGACAAGGGAGCTTTGGTGAAATACAGTACATGTGGTGCTATACTTGCTAACACATGCAGAGACAAATAGGATTGACCCCCTTAGCCCCATTTCAGTTAGTCTTACATGTCACTAACATGTGGGTGTGCAATATTTTTGGACAGAGAAAAGCATGCAACTATCATACTTAAAATGTGTTGCAGAATGTTGTCTTTTACAGACAACTTTTTCCATTTACATGTGGTTCTAGTCAGTTGATACTACCTTGCATGCCACTTGGATGAGTGATTAGATTTGCCATTAAAGTTGTATTTCCATGCAGTTGGCAAGTTTGGAGAATAAAACTAACCTTGAGTTTTCTTTGAGAAACATTTGCTATGCTTTCTGCCTTCTTAAAGAGACGGTACTTACATCATAGTCTTATCCTTAATTTAAATTCAGCAAGAGAAGGAAGAACAACATCAGCTGGCAGTCACTGCCTTCCTAAAAAATTCAAGGAAGGAGCATCAGCGTATTCTTGCACGTCGTCAGACTATAGAGGAAAGAAAAGAGCGCCTTGAAAGTTTAAACATTCAGCGTGAAAAAGAAGAACTGGAACAACGTGAAGCAGAATTACAAAAGGTCCGGAAAGCTGAAGAAGAGAGACTGCGCCAGGAGGCAAAGGAAAGAGAGAAGGAGCGCATCCTGCAAGAGCATGAACAAATCAAAAAGAAGACTGTTCGTGAGCGCTTGGAGCAGATTAAGAAGACTGAACTGGGAGCCAAAGCATTTAAAGACATTGATATTGAGGTAGACAACTTATTATTGAAGTTTTGAGTTATTTTTTATGCTTTTGGTGTTACATTTGCTAGGCTGCCTGAATTTCATGTTCTTTAATAGTTTTATACTGTAACCGGTCTTATAAACAGCTTCTCTTAAAAATGAGACAGTTTGACACTTACACTGTTGAGCAAATGAAATATTTAAGTAAACCTTAATTCTGAGTTTGGATAGGACCTTTTTTACCTGGAGGAATTAAGTGCAGCTGTTTGGTTCCTCCTTCCCCACCTTGTTGCTTGAACAGTATCTGAAATACAATATAGACCTGCAGGTCCAAATTTGTACTACCTGGACTGTGTCTCAATTGAAAATCAAGATACAAATGCTTTAGAGAGTTTTTTAAAAATAAAATACAGGTTACCCAGAATAGATGAAAAGACAGTGAGAATGTTTGTTTCTGAAGCAAATTAGCTTAAAAGTTAAGGGGAGAACTGCAGAGAAGCTTAAATAAATAAATAAACAAACCACATTTGTAACAGAAAAAAATGTTTGCTTTATTTTGTATTGATAACTTTACTTGGTTGTAGGATCTTGAAGAATTGGATCCTGACTTCATTATGGCTAAACAAGTTGAACAGCTTGAAAAAGAAAAGAAGGAACTTCAAGAACGCCTGAAGAACCAGGAGAAAAAGGTACAAAGTAGGAGGGGTACAAAACCACGTCTATACAATGCCTTAGTGTGTGATTGTGAACTCCTGTGTTGACGATACATATATATACACACACATATATAATATTGGTGTTGAAAATGTTATTGTATGAAACTAAAAAAAGATGAATGTGTTAAAAACCAACTGAGTTTCTAGTATCAGTACACAAATCTGTTCTAATTAATAGAGTTGATTTGAAAATGGACCCTTAAGCTGTATGTGAACTGAGTCTTAGTTGGCAAGACTTGTAATTGGAAAATGTTCAGAGAAGATTAAATGCTCACAGAAGGTGAGGCCATTACAGAGAAGCTAAATTTAATTAGTTGTAATAGTCCTCACTGAAATGGAGGAAATTCCACTGCTAGAGCCCTTTTGTGTGACTATAAAAGTGTGAGGAACATGTTGTTGTAGTAAATAGAAATATATAACCCAGGCAAGGTGAAAGTCACCGAGGACTTCTGACAGTATTGAAGAATGAAACAGAGGTTATATGATACAGTTGGTAATTCAGTTAACTTAAAACTGGCTTGATGCTAGATAGTGGCAAGTTACTTAAAAGGGTTCCAGTAAGGATCTTTTATGCTGCAGGCTTGTAAGCCTGATGCTCATACTGGGAAAAGTAGCAGCAAATTAAACAGTAGAATTAGTAGCCACCTGAGTAAATGTGATCTACCCAGAAAGGTCAGCACAGCTTCTATAAAAGAATTGTAAGCCAAGGCTTCCTCTTCGAGTTCTCTGAAGCTGTCAGAACAAACATATGAGTAAGGGTGGTTTGGTTGGTGTAACTAAGTTGGATTTTCCAAAAAGCTTTTTACAGAGTTCTTCACCAAAGAAAACTTAGCAGCTGTGGGATAAAAGGAACAGTCTTTGAATGAAGTTCAATTTACAGATATAAAATACTTTGTGTAGGGAAAGCAGAAAAAAACCCCATCTCCCAATCTTTAGCTTTACATATTAAATGATGGGCTCCAAACTTTTTAGTCAGCAATGAGAAATTGGTGGTTCTGCATCTTGAGCACTGCGTGCAGTTCTTGTCTCTTTATCTCAAGTAGAACACGGTTGAACTGGAAGTTTGAGAGGAGGCCGACAAGAATTATCAATGATGTGGCTTGGCTTCTGTTTAAGAAATACCTATGTAAATTAGTACCGCTATGTCTGAAAGACTTCTGGAGAGAGGATGTGGTAGCAGTCTATAATGGTGTACCTGTTGTAACAGCTGACAATGGGGAGCAGTTCTTTCACTGACTGCAAGGGATAGTGAACTAGGAAGCATCAAATGAAGCTAGTAGAAGCCATATCCAGAACTCTTTGTAGGTAGAAGATGGGTCTTCATGCTGTGAGCCATAGACACACAGGATTTCTTTCCAGAGTACATTGTTGTATATGAAAAGCTTCTTTGAGTTGAAAAGGACAAGAAGAGAAATCCACCAATGCCTACTAAATACAAAAAAACTTCAACATGGGAAATGCTGGGAGCTGAAAATTGGTGATGCTGAGAGAGTATTGTATATATGTCTGCCTCTAGCATCCTTGCCTTGGAGTGCACTTAGTTGCCAATGGTAGAGGCAGGTTCTTGGCTAGGTGGATCTTTGATGTGGTCCAGTGTGGTTGTTTTTATGTAACAATAATTATATATCTGATGTATTAGAGAAGTCTCCAGATACTGGGGTTTTCTTTGGGGGATGCTGAAGATTGAGTCTTCCAGATTTGGTCTTTGCATTATGACATGCTAAAGGTACATTATCTTTATTTAGATTGACTATTTTGAAAGAGCAAAGCGCTTAGAAGAAATTCCTTTAATAAAGACTGCATATGAGGAGCAAAGAGTGCATGATATGGAGCTGTGGGAGCAACAGGAAGAAGAAAGGGTAAGAACTTTTTGTTCATATGATAAAATCCAGTAGTGATGAATGAAAAATAGTGGGTTTTGCACTGTCTTTTTTTCCCCAGCTCAATCCAAGGGAAGAAAGGAAAAAGTTGATATGAAATGAAGTGTTAGCTTCACAATTTCATTGTGCTAGTGGACAGCAGTATCTTCTGTTTAGGATCTGAAAGAGGAAAAGATAATTTCTCTTTCTAGTGGCTGAAGTAGATTGAATGCAAATATATAATAAGATGTTACTTTGTAATACTTTTAATATTATCTATTTTTAGATCACCACTTTGCAGTTGGAGCGCGAGAAAGCTCTTGAGCATAAGAACAGACTCTCAAGGATGCTGGAGGATAGAGATTTATTTGAAGCCAGGCTCAAAGCATCACGACGAACAGTTTATGAGGTACACGAGATATGGTATTGTAATAAAATACTCCCCTTCAGTAAAGAACTAAACTTGTGACCCAGTGATTCTTCATGAAAACTAGAAACAAATTAGTATCTAGATTGGTTCAGAATTATGGAATTGTTTATTTTCTGTTTTGACTAAAAAAAAGTGAAACAAAGTATTCTTGCACCCATTCCTAGATATTATCACTTAGACTTTTTGACAACTCCTGGAATAAGCTTATATGGAAAATAAAAGATAGGTAAATTACTTATTTCAATGCAGCTATTAGTAAGAGATCATTGGGTAACATATACAGATACAGCTGGCTGCTCATAAGTACTTGGACTTACTGTGGTGATGGAATAATACTGAAATAATACTGAAGCGGAGAAATAGAAATACTTTTCAATTGTTTTTTAATCTTTTTGTTTGAATCTGGAAATTATTTTGATAGTCCAAGTACTTGGAACTTCAAGTTATGTGTTGTGTTTGCAAAATTTAATAACAAATTTAGACCACAAGGGCAAGGAAGGAACTATGCCTTTGTTTCTTGCTCTGCATTTTAAAAATTCTACATTTGCTGAGGCTGTTTGTAGCTTTGATTATTTGGCTATGTTGCAGTAAGAACTGGTTTAAAAAAAGAAGCAAAAGAGGTATTATGTTCAAATAAGTAACTGCATATTATTCTTTGCAACAATATAGGTTAATTTTAAGTAATGTATTTTAGGTATAGGTAAATTATTATTCAGGTAATTACTTTCCTGAAAAAGCAGATGAAGGACTAAAATTGTGCATGGTGACTGTCTGTCTTCTAAGTAGGAGTATATTCCCTTATGCAAAATTTCTTGCAGAAAAGGTTGAAATGGCAAAGAGGTAGTTGTTTTTCAGCAGAGCAAAGTTAATATGTTGCAGCTGGTTTGTGTTTCTGTGCAGCTTTATTTAGCAATTTGTGTAACTGTCGAACTCCTAAACTTTACAGTTCTGGTGTTTTCACGTGTATTTGTATTTCAGGATAAACTCAAGCAGTTCCAGGAACGGTTAGCAGAAGAGAGGCGTAATCGTTTGGAGGAACGCAAGAAACAACGCAAAGAAGAGAGGCGCATTACTTACTACAGAGAAAAGGAGGAAGAAGAACAAAGATTACGAGAAGAACAGCTGCTTAAAGGTATAATCAGGAACATGATTATTTTATCCTTTGCGTCCTTGACCCATTCCAGGTGTGTATGCAGCTAACTTCTGGTTCCACTGTTTCATGATATTAGAGGAAGTCTTAACTTTCAGTCAGTGGCAAAGACTGTGTTCATTGCTATTAGACACTGTACCTTTACCTTTTACCTAATGCACCTTCTGAATGTTTACCTGTGCAGCATAGAGATGAAAGTAAAGCTTTATAGGAGGAAGGGAAAATGAAAGCAGATGAATGCTTCCTGCCCTCCCCTTCTCCCAGACATAAATAAAGGAGGTGATAAAGTAAGAGAGGCTAATGACTAAAATCAAAGACTCAATTTTTTGTTTAGTTTGAGTTCTGTCCGCTTTTTTGTGCGCATCTTGAAGAGAATAGAAAGGGAACATTGGTGTCAGATCAAGAACTCAAGAATTGTGACTCACACACCTTTCTTTGTGAATTGCTTTGTCTGGTAGCCTGTTTCAAGGCTTGAGAAGAGAAGAGATGATAGGCATCCTGTAAGGTAAATTTCTGTCCTGCTTGTCACTTGGTGGATGAAGATTTTATGTATCAGAGTTCATATTCATGCAATATTTAAAACCCAACCAAACAAAAACCAAGGAGTCCTGAATATCAAATTTCTGACACTGCTAGCTGATTTTTTTGTTTGTTTGTTTGACCTTTTCTAAGGAAGGGATCCTCTACTATGCTTGAGGTAGTTACTGATACTTTAGCTGGCACATTTGTGGTCTGTACATGGAATTAATGTACAGGTATTGGAACATTTTCTTTCCTTTCTCGCTAGCTGTTGTTCAAGATGTCACATTAATGGATGTATCAGGGTTCCTTTTCCTATTGCTTTTGAGTTAGGATACTTCCAGAAAACAGGTTCTATGGCTAGTTAAACGCATCCTGTGAAATGCTTGGGGTTTTTTTTTTTCCTGTTTTTCATAAGGAGTCAAAGGGGAGCGACTGTATTTTGTAACCCTTCTGTAGATACAGCAAAGTAACAATTTATATTGGTAATACATTCTGTGTATGTTTGCAACTCTGTAGAGCGTGAGGAAAAGGAACGCATTGAGCGTGAGAAACGTGAGCAGGAACAGCGTGAATACCAGGAACGTGTCAAAAAACTAGAAGAACTGGAGAAGAAAAAACGTCAAAGAGAAATGGAGATAGAAGAAAGAGAGCGTCGTCGAGAAGAAGAAAGGAGAGGTCTGGATGACCCATTTTCAAGAAAGGTAGGTAATACCTGCAAGTTTGTTTTCTTTTTGACTGCTGCTTCTTCTGTAGGTTATTTGGAAGAAGATGATAGCATTGCAGAATCATAGGTTAAAAATTTTTTTTAAGTTGTAGCGTAAGTGGCTACTTTAATAGTTAAGTTATTCTCACTTAGTTTCACTTCACTATCAGCGTTCTGGAATCTGTAGTTTAGTAATAAAGTGAAACAAAGAAACTACTAAGATCTCCAAGCTGTTTAAAAACTAAACAAATAAAGACTAAAAAGAATATTGAATAAAATTTTCTTTAACACAAAAGAAGGAAAGCTATATTGGAAGCAAGTATAGTGACTCATGCCAAAGCCAGGAATTAAGAGTAGATATTGAAGGAAAATCCCAGACTAAACATAAAAGCATAGTTTTATATTTTATAAGAAATATACAATTAGAGAAAACATAAAAACAAGAGGTGTGTGCAACTTCCCATTTACAAATATAAGTATTAGGGAAAATCATTATCCCAATCCAACAGGGAATAAAGTAAAAGTTATTTGCAAATACATGTTTAATGATTTAAAAGAATGTAACCGAGTACCACAAACTTTCTACGTCCCACTTTTTCAGAACTTAATCAATAAGGGAACTAGTTTTAAATTTCATCCACCATAGCCATTGTCTTGGTTTAATGCATACTTCATTGAGTAACACTATGAAGATAAGTGATCAGAGCTCGTATAAATTGTTTTGATAGTCTATCAGGTAAATAATCATCACTGATATTTTTCACATAAGAGGTACTCGTAGCCATGGGCACTTGATTCTATGGGAAAGCTGATTCGGGTTCTGAGAGAGATATCTGTACCACTTGAAAAATACTACTTGCAGTTTTAGGATTCTTTCTTTGCTCACCCTTGTTTGTTGGGGTCATTTCAAAAGCGTTTAAGTAGACAATCATGGAGTAGTGGATATGCAAGATCTTCTGCAACCTGTGTATTCCCCATATTGAAGCGTAGACTTTGACAAATAAAAACACTTTTCAAAGAGTGGTTTAAAACTGGAATACCCTTCTATAAAGAGGTGGTGTGATTATGTGAAATCAGGTATTTCATATGGTTTGCCTAATTTGCTCCTTGTGGTGGAATTAAGGAATAAACAACTGCATTAGAAATTGTTTAAATGGTTTGTCTTTGTCCAGCAAAGGGGAGAGACGTTTTGCCTTTATTAAAAAAAAAAAAAAATTATTGCTCTGCCCTGCATCTACGCAACCTGTGTGAATCACAAATACCTCACCTGTTCTGTGCATTGAGGTACTTGGAACAAAATGGTCTCTGCTACAGAGAGCTTCCAGTTTATACAGTTACATTTTCTGATCTAATTAGAAAGCACAAAAGCAAATAATTCTTTGAATTCATTCCTACTGTCATTAAGCAGCAGGAAAGTGAAACTGTTAGAACCTTTTTCGTGTTAACAGGTGATAGCTATGGCTCACTGTAGCTATTGTTCATACACTTGTTCGTAAAATCTTTAGTGTATTTGCATATATCCTACCCTGCTAGTAAAGTATGTGGCACAAAGGGAACCATGTTGTTTTTTAAACTGCGCCAGAAACAATGAAGTTAGTCAGTTAAGACCATACTCAAGTTATTCAAACTCCTAATAGTTCAGGATTCTCTACAGGGAACAAGTGAGTTTTTAATGACATAGTGTGCTCTGAAAGGAGTAAATTATATGTTGAAAATCTTTGGTTTAAAGTATTCAGAGAGAATGTTCCCTATTTCTTTTGACATACAGGAATCTCGTTGGGGTGATAGGGAGTCTGAAAGCTCCTGGAGAAGAGGTGGCGAGACAGAATCTGAATGGCGACGAGCACCAGTGGAAAGGTAATCATTGTGTTACTAAGCACCAGTTGTATTGGGCTCAAAATATGTAGGCTCCCTTTTTGTTGCTGCTGCTAAAGCTGCACTAACTGAATATCTCATGCCTTTACATCTCTGAAAGTTACCTTCTGTTAAAAAATTGCTTTGTAAGGATCACGAGAGAGAGTTTTTATCTTGGAACTGCATTCAGATAACATTCCTGTTTTATTTAGCTTAGATATGTGAAAGCTAGCAGATACCTTCTGCATGTGATAACTTGCTTACTTGGTTTCTTTTTTTAAGTTAAAAATTTCTGTCCCACTCAAACATTGGTGTCAGTTGTATAAATACAGAATGGGGAAGGATGACAAGCAAATGCAGGGTTCCTGGATGATGAAACTGAGATTTTCCATTTAGAGAACTGACAGTAATATATAAGAATAGTAAAGTCAAAGTTCAGAGTCTTAAACTATTCAAGTCCCAGAGTGAGTCACAGAGCAGAAATTATATGCCATAAACTAAAACAAAGTTCTGAAAGACTATTGAACAGAGAAGGAAGGATTTCTGAAGGAAGACTATTCTGAAGGTACTTGGCACTTTTTTAAAAAAAAAAAAACCCACTTGTTCAAATCTATGTATTTCAGGAGTTTTGGATATGTTCACTAATCATAATGAAGACTGTTTATACAGTTGTAGAAAACAATATCTTTAACGTTTGTCCATCCCTGTGCTCCACAACAGCATGAGCTAACAAAAATATTTCTGATGGTGCACATCTAGTTGTTCTTGAAAGCCTGTGCTGATGGAGATACCACTGCTTGTTCCAATTGGCAGTATGTTTTATTGCTTAATTAGCTTTCCAGGTAGATAGATTTTTATAAATGTCTAACCTTAATTTCCAGTGCAGCAATTTAAATCCATTAAAGCTTACACTGACTCCAGTGGAAGCAAATTAATTTACTCTTTCTCTCTAGTATTTTCTTCTAATGTATCGGAAGAGTATGATTTCTCAATAAACAAAATAGTCTTTCAGTCTTTCTTTAAAAGCTGTGTTGCCATTCTTGGTAGTGAGCCACTTTCTCGTGAATTGCAAAATCACAAATTGGATGAAACTCCTGGGTGAAGCCTTTAACTATTAACATATTGCATAAGTGTATAATGCATCTCTTTATATGCTTCAATGTGATACTTTTTTTCAGACAGAATGATACAGGTGACCCATATTAATTTTTTAATCATTATAGCAGAGAGTTTTTCTGAATAAGTGTTGTGTTAATCATTTCTCATTCAACTTCTATAGCAATTGAGCGAAGTGACTGCTGAGGAGTTAAAATTAGGCATATTTGGGGTTATGTAGCACGTTTGGTGAAACTTTCCTTCTTCTTTTTACTAAAAGGAATATACTGAAGAATACTAAAAGGAAATACTGATAGCAGTCAAAATTAATATCTGTATGGAATTTTAAGTAAAGCAATGTTTCTCAATTATTTTCTTTTTGCTGAGCTTAGGAAATAACAAAGTAAAAGTGATGATGCTCAGACATAATTGCAGAAGAAAGGTGTAATTCTGCATTCTTCAGTAGCCCCTAGTCTACCTTCAGTTGGATTTTAACCCTAAAGGGAAAATGTGTTTCATACAAAGACAGCAGTGCAAGCCTAACTGAGAGTAAAGTAATTCCAAAACGTGTTTCTGAATTGAGTGATAAAGGCAGTAACATAGAGGACAGAGCATCAGATTTAACTTGCAGCATGTATCTGGCTGTAACTACAGCTATTGGATATATGCATTAAAAAGTCCTTATGGATGCTAGTACAAGGAGAGAAGCTATAAAATTTGTCTCACAGACAATTTCTCATTGGAAATGGCACATTTTTGGAGTATACCCCATATTGGTACACAAGTCCTTACAGTCATGGAGCAACCAATTGTACTGTACAGCAACCCCCAGAGTGCTGGATTCCAGGTGATCAGCATGTTGCAGTGTTCTCAGATTTCCATACCATGGTCCCAGTTACAAGAAAAAACAGATTACAGAAAAGCAGAACAGTCCAGCAAGGGCTGTCTGTCTCTTGGACAGCTAGTGGCTTTATTATGAGTTATAACTAGACTGCGAGTATTTGCTTTGTTCCTTCACTGTGCAAGAAAGGTAGCGTTAAGAAACAAAAGAGGAAAATAAAACTAATTATATAATAAATTTTATAAGGAAGAGAAGAAAATCAATCCTAATATAAAAAAATATTACAAATACTGTGATTGCAGGAAAAAGAGGTTAACATAGAAGTGCTATGTAGGAGTTAAATTAAAAGCCAGTTATTTAGTAGAAAAAGTCATTTTATGGTCATACCTCTTGTTCTTTCTCTAGATCACAGAAAATCCATAAAATGCTGTCAGGAATTGGGCGCTTGCTCATTGAAACAATGAAATGGCAACTAATACAGACCTGGTATTCACTAAAAGTGGTGGGGCAGTGCTGCAGGCTGTCATACTTAGTGCAGCTCATTACAGTTATTACTGCCACAGATTGCTATCCCAAAGCATCAACAAATGGTTATGTGCTTATGGTCAAGAAATACTGAAAAGCCAAAATGCAGAGAAAAGGGGAGTTGACCTCTATTTTATGTCTGTGCTGTTTGTGCCTGAGTTAAGACGAGCAAAAAACCAAAAGTTACAAACCTGTAACAGTGGTAGACACTATAGCGTGAACTTTGCCAGCAAATTTGTGCTTTAATTGGTAAAGCTGTCTGCATACTTTCAGCTCATGTAGATCCGTGTGTAGGGTTTTTAGAGGTTAGTGAAAAATGGGCTATTTAATAGAAACTGGATTGTATTACTACCAGTGACTGCCATTCAATGATATTCTTAATATTCATGATTCCTTCTGTTTTTACTAATTTATCAGATACTGTTTGACTCTATTTCAGTAAACTTTTAAAGTGAGAGTTAGAATTTCTAAGAGGGAAAGGACAAAAGCTGAAATATGAACACTAAAGTTGTCAAACGAGAAAAAAATGTAAAAAACAGAGGCATAATTTCACCTGCAGTAATAGTTTAAAAATCAGATTAGTAATGGTTTAAACATAGATTTAAAAATCCTAAAACCCTGAAACAATACCTAAGTATGAATGAATTAAGAACTTGTTCATTTGATGAACTTTATAGCCATTTCTCTACATGTCTTTTATGTCACAATAATCAGATTTTTCAAAGGAGACAATTATCCAATTTGAGTGTAAATGGAAGTTAACAATCTCCATGTCTTGTTTTTATCTCACAGCTCAATGGTAATTGCATTCTCCCTTACTCTTCCAAAACTAGGAAGTATGCTGCTCACAGTTCCTCGAAATTCTTGAGATGCAGAGACAGTGTCTTTGTTCTCACCTCTTGGAGTCCTACATCTGTTGTTTTGTAGCAAGTAATTGCTGTTCTTTTGTTTATGTTTTAGTAGCATAGTGGATTTCTAAACCTGTGGGGGTTTTTTGTTTTGGTTTGGTTTTGATTCTATTTTTTGAATCTGTGAGATTCAACCCAATGCAGCTTCTCTTCTCTTGCCAAGAAGCAGGTACCAGTACATCTCTCTGATGTACTATTCCTTGTTTCTTTTTATTGCTGAGGAACTAGTTTAGGAAGGTTAATTTCCTAAAATAAAGAAATTAATCTGGTGACAAAGCCAAAGTTTGTGTTCTAAATGTATGTCTAAAATCCTGTAGACATTAAACTAAATGGTGTGTCCAGAGAAGTGACAACAGTGGAAGGCTCTAACCGTTGTTCAGCAGTGTCTGATCTTTTCAGTGTTATAAATTCAAACACATTTCAAAGATGAACTGATGACTCAATAGCCCAGGGAAAATTCTCACCAATTCTTTACTTCCCATGTACATCTAGTAAGGAGAGTCCTCTCTGTGCAATCACTGATAGCCTGCCAGAGCCTGGTGCACCCTGCTTGGTGTCAGGCAGTAGCAGCGGATCGAGTCATGAGTTTACTACGTTGTCCTGCCGTATCTAGTTGTGGATGCTTGTCAGTGAAAGTATCGCCAATCTTCTGGGCTGGAACTGTGCCAAAGCATACGAAAACAGGGATTGGACTGTAGGGTTGGCATGTGTGTGAAGAAGGGGGATGCTTACTTGATGGTTGTGGGTTTTTTAATACTGGTTCTTTGAGACTTAGCTTGAGTTTGTCAAATTAGGCTTGGTGTAGAAGCCAAACCTCTTCTCTGTTGTGTTGCAGCAGATAACCAACAGGGGACTGTAGTTATCCCCTTCAAACTGTAGTTTTGAAGGAGATAGTAAACCGTTCAGTCTTTAGTGAAGCTGTGGGGATGGTGACCTACCACTTTCCCATAGGAATGAAGGCAATTAGAAAGTGCATTTGAAAACTGCAAGCTCTGTACATGTGTTTGCAACCACACATCAAGTGGATGCATTCATACATGGCCTTGAGGGGTTTGATACTGTCAATCTAATATCTAAAGCTTTCCTGGATGTCAGCTTCTACTTTTTGCTCATTCCCTGTGGTTTTTATAGAGATTGGCGTCGAGGAGAAGCAAGAGATGATGAAAGACCTTTCCGACGAGGGGATGACCTGCCCCGACGAGGGGATGACCTGCCCCGACGAGGAGATGATCTGCCGCGACGTGGTGCTGCAGAAGAAAAGGAACGTCCTTCTATGGAATCGACGGAGGACAGGCCGCCTAGGCGTGAAGGGGATGAGGACAGGCCGCCTAGGCGTGAAGGGGATGAGGACAGGCCGCCCAGACGTGGATTGGATGAGGACAGGCCGCCCAGGCGTGGTTTGGATGATGATAGAGGGAGCTGGCGGGCTGCAGATGATGACAGGGGTCCCAGGCGTGCTTTGGATGATGACAGGCCACCCAGACGTGCTTTGGATGATGACAGGCCACCCAGACGTGCTTTGGATGATGACAGGCCACCCAGGCGCGGCTTGGACGATGACAGAGGCAGTTGGCGTGCAGCAGATGACGACAGAGGACCCAGGCGTGGGCTGGATGACGACAGGCCACCCAGACGGGCTTTGGATGACGACAGGCCACCCAGGCGTGGGCTGGATGACGACCGGGGCAGCTGGCGTGCTGCAGATGATGACAGGGGTCCCAGGCGGGGGATGGATGATGACAGAGGTCCCAGGCGGGGGATGGATGATGACAGGATGTCAAGGCGTGATGATGACAGGGGACCATGGCGTAGCGCAGATGATGACAGGCTCTCCAGACGAGATGATGACAGGGGTCCGTGGCGTAGCAGTGATGATTCAAGGCCAGGTCCTTGGAGACCGTTTGGTAAACCAGGTAAAATACAATAATATAATAATCTTCCCTCCAAAGCGTGTGTTAATCTAGTAGATAATGGATGTAGTGTGCTTGGTGCCAGAGATGGGAGAATCAACTCTGAAAACGTCTGGATTAATTTGGCTAATGTGGACACTCCTTTACTTAGTATAATTAAACCTTTTGATTTGGTTGAATTTAAAAAAAAAAAAAAAAAATGCAGCAGTGTCTGTTGCTTGCCTGGAAGATACCTAAAGGTCACATAGTAATGCTGGTAATTTACCTATGTGCAGAAACAAAATATACAAGTTGAATGCTCTGATGGGAGAGAAACTTTCTGACTAGATTAGCACACCTTGGTCTCTTTCCCTGCCCCCTCTATATGTCTGAAATTAACCTCCTTCGAAGGATTTTGATAACATCATTCAAGTGTGTCTGGTTTTGATAAGCCTTTTTTATGTGTACAAAGATACTCCTGTTTTTAGCATTCCCGTTTTGCTTTTGTGTCTACCTTTCTTGAAAATCCTGCTTTGAGCAGGAGCTTGGACTAGATGAACTTCTGAGGTCCCTTATAATCTGATTTATCCTATTCTTGTATAGTTTATTTCTAGTCTTAAATCTTGTTGATGGTGACTAGAGCAACTGTTTCTGATTCTTTTCAGAACTGTTGATGATGTTTAAATGTTAGGTATGATACTGATTTAGACACCAATTCTGTAATCCAGGCCTGTAGGAAAGTTACCATAAATCTCAAAACTCACTCCAATAGCTTTCTCCTTTTTCCTATTTAAAGAAAAAGCAGGCTGCATAATAAAGAACTCCCATTCATAAATAACTGAACGATATTGCAGGATGCACTGTGTAAGTTGATGGTAAACGATAGTCATATTTTAAAGTAGTGCTTTAAAAAGCAGTAAGTTCTTAAATAATTTGCTTGCCTAAAATCTCCTCACTTGCAGATTTTCACAAAGGAATCTCCTGTCTAAGCTCCCCCCTTTACTTCCTCCTGCACTTGTTTTGCACAAGACGCTTGAGGAGTCTGTGGTTTCTGGCTGAAAACTGCAGGGTGTAATCAACTCTGCTAAACTGTTACAGGCAGTCCTGATAGATGAGGTATATATTACTGTCTTTATATTAAGCAGTTTCTACATTGTTTTGTCTATGGCTCCCACTCGATGTGCACACTTTTTACAAGCATCTTGAGTTGGATCAGGGATCGAAACTTGAAGAACCAGTTTCTGTGAGGGAAGTAAAGGATTCTTTGTCTACAGAGAGGTCAGAGGTCAGTCACAAATTCCTTTGACTGTGTTTCTTTCTTACAGGGGGATGGAGAGAACGAGAAAAGGCTCGCGAGGACAGCTGGGGGCCTCCCCGAGACTCCAGACCTCCAGGAGACCGTGAATGGGATAGAGACAAAGATCGTGATGAAAATGAGAAAGACCGTGAATTTGACAGAGATAGAGATTTTGATCGAGATGATCGTTTCAGGCGTCCCAGGTTTGACTTCTCTGTTTAAATATCTCTACAATGTTTCTGTTTTTAAAAAAAAAAAAAAAAAGTGCCCTGCTGATAAAGAAATAATATGACATCGCTGAGTGAAAGGAATAGTGGTTGGTTTGTATGAAATTAAGCACTTCAAGGCAGTAAATGGATAGTGGCGTTCTGGGGCCTTTTTGGTTTGTTATTTTTAAGGTGACATTAACTGTTTACAGAAGGAATCCCAAAATGCTTTACTGCTTTTAATTTTTTTTTTTTTTTTAACCTGTTATCAGGAGAATTTCATGTTAGGCTCCAGAGAAAAAGAAAAGGTTTTGGAAGTATGTCAGTATGTTAAATAGAGACCCACTGGGCCTGGAAATATCTGTGTTGTGATTTATTATTACTTCTTTCCATAGCAAAGTTAAAATCTTAACACTTAAGTTTTATTTTACATTTTGAATGGCAAAAGGGATGATGCTGGTTGGAGAAGAGGACCAGCTGAGGAAAATTCTAGCTGGAGAGATTCAAGTCGTCGTGAAGAATGGGACAGAGGTGGTCGTGACATGAGAGATCGACGTACTGATGACAGAGATCCACCCCTCAGAAGAGGACCACCGCTCAGATCTGACCGTGAAGAACGTATGTTTATTTTAGTGTTCCTAAAGGCTTACAGTCATTATAGGGCCTTCATGTTACTTGGACAGTGCTAGGATGTGGTAAAATGGGAATAAGTTACATTTTCAGCCACTTAAACTCCCTTTGCAGAAGCAAAGTAATAGAAAAAAGCTTTAGTGTAATTGAGAATTCTTCCTTGAATCTTCTTTTAGTTGTATTCTTTTTCTGTCATAGTAGCATTTCACATCTGCAGAAGGCTAACATTTTAAGTGTGCAGTTTTCATAGTAGGATTATGTTCAGGGTGAATGAAATTCTTGTACTTAAATTATCAAGATAGACATCCCAGAAAGTAATCTGTGGCTCATTTCTTAGAACCAATACAGTGTGAGGGTAATATTTCCAAACAAGGCCATATGGGTTTCACACTATTAATGGTATTGATTTTTGATGAATAACCTATTTTAATTACATACGTTAACCTGTTTTAATTATGTACACTTATTAATCCTTTGCTGTGTTCTAAAAACACAATAACAGCAAACACATTTAGCCTGAGATACCATGTCTTCCAATTCTGGCGTTCTTGCGTTCAGAATCTCATTTGGTCTCTGCCCCGATTGTGGGTGCTCCCTGAACGTGGGTGCTGTCAGGCAGCTGGTCACGGAGAGCAGACTGGAACAGAACACAGCATGTCACACGGGACTTCAGCTGGCAGAAAGGCCAAGGGTTCTCAATGTGGAGACTTTTGTTTTGTTTTGTTTTATTTGTTAATTTTTTTTTTTTTTAATGTATCAAGAAGTTTAGGTGTTTGATTGTCTGGTTTGGTACTTGACACAGCTTTGTTCACACATAGCTAGGATAGAATTCTTAACATCCTTTTTGGTGGAAATGAACAATTCTTCATACAGTAAAGGGTGGTGAATGCTGTTACCAGTGGAGTTGTGTAATCCGGTGCCGTTTATACCTCTGATTTCAGTAAGCTGAAGAGTAATTTGCTGTCTTTCAAGGCAGTGAACACCTAAACATTTTCCACAAGTGTTTTTAAGTTAGGATATTTCTGTTTTCGGGGTTCAGTCATTTCTAAGGAGATGCTTTTGTGCTTTTAATTCTGATAATAATATAAGAATATATTTTTACATCATAAAACCACATACATCAATAGAACATTCTTACTGCAGTTATTGTATTTTAAAGATGACACTTGGGTTGCTCACAACAATCCTGAATCTGAAAAGAGGCTTGAGTAGTTCCTGTCTGTTACTTCACTGTAGAATTAGACTGTGCATTTGGCTGTCATCATCATCTTGCCTCTTGGCAAGATGGAGAATCAGTAAATCAGACTGTCTGTGCTGGGCATATTCGTTTAAACTCTTGCGGGCTGCTTGGTGGAGCATGACAAAGGTTGTTTTATTGTCCTTCTGTATTTGTAGCAAGCTCATGGCGGCGTGCTGATGATAGGAGAGAAGAACGTGGAGAAGAACGTGAAACAGTTCGGCGATCAGCTCCTGCTCCTGCTGCTCCTCCAGCTTCTGCTCCCCCACCAGCATCAAAAGATCGAGAAAGAGATGGGGAGAAGGAGAAAGGTTCCTGGAAAACAGAAAAGGAGCGTGAGCCCCTTCGCCGTACTAAAAATGAGACAGATGAAGAGGGGTGGACCACTGTACGACGTTAAGTGAAAATCACAGAGTTTAACCAATGTTTTAGCTTTGATTTGATGGAATCCATGGATTATATTTGTGCTTATAAACATTCTGAATTGGAATTCTTTAACAAATGTTTTGAGGTAATGTGAAAGCATGAGCTTGAATTACTTACTCATATAGATTGATCATGCACAAAACTCACAGCAGAAGGTTGGAAATTGAATGCCAGATTTTGAAATTTCAAATTATGCTTATTTCATGGGTCATTTGTTGCTAAAATAAAAAGAAGCAAGCCCAACAGCTGTCTTGAGTAATGCTTCTGTCTTGCACCAAAACAGGCTGACCTTTCTATTTTTAGTCTTTCTTAATTTGGAATGGGGTATTATCGTTGCAGAACATGCATTTGAGAACACCTCTGTTCACACAGTGGAATTATTGAAAAAGCAGAGCTAAATCAATTTCCATAATTAGCCAAAAAAAAGAGGGGGGGGGGGGGGAAAGCCCTTTCTTACATAGGTATCTTTGAGGACAGGCGGTTTCCGAGAGACGTATTTTATCACTATCTAAATTCAGTAAGTTGTTTAAATTTGAATTAAATACAATAAATATTATGAGCATTAGCTACACTGGGATATTTTCTGTAGATTTACTTGAATACATAACTCCTACGAGGCCATTTTGCAGTCATTGTTCCAGTAATGTATACTGCTGCAGTGTACAACCACAAAACTTCAAGCTTTTACAATTTAAGTGTTTTGGTAAGCATATGGCTATGTATTTTCTGTTGCCAATATCACAACTGCTTTTTCCATTACTGGATAATTCATGCCTTTCAAGGATTTATAAATATTGTCATATTTAAAATGTGTGGTTTTGGAGAAATTGTTGAATTTTCCCCCAATTCTTTGTCTTCAGGGTCAATTCTTTCCCTTTCCAAAAAAGTGATTTGTAGTAATGGCTGTGTTGACTTCAATTTTGGGGTGTGGTAACAACAATTAATTATCTGGTCATAGTGAAGCCAACACAGAACTTGCTGCTGTGTGTTTCTTCAATGATAAATAAACAACTTAAGGAATTAGCTGCTACAGTGTCTTGACTTTTTAGTAATTTCCTGCAATGTACGTTAATGCAGAACAGCTTTTGAACAACTCTTTTCTGTATGCATACCTGTTTCTGTACCTGCTGAAGGAGAATGTGAGAACACCTGGGACAGTTTCTTCCTGAGTAACCTGGTTTAATTTTAACGTGTGTGAACAAAAGTTGTCATACTCCTCTTGTCCTTTTCCTGCCCTCTTCTGAGTTATCCAGGACCGGTAGGTTTCTCAGGAGAAACTTGCTCTCGGAGTCATCTTCTGAATTTTTGTGCCTTGGGAGCCTGTCATCTCATTGCTTGTTGAGTCACAGAATTCCTTCAGGGCAGTAGTGTCTTCTAAGTCTTTGGGGTTTTTTGCTATGTTTTTGTTCATCATACAGTCCTACAAAGGATGGAACTAGAGAACGGCAGCTATCCAGTAACAGAGAGCACTTACTGGATTTGGAGTAGTGGGTGCTACTGCTGTTTGGCTGCCTCTTGCTGTCCTTACGTTCTGTGTTGTAGGATCACAGGATTATTCCTGTTAAAAGGGACTCCAGGAGCTAACTTCACTTCTGGCTGTCGAATGATTGTGTTACTCAGAACCACGTTTCTCCAGTGTGGTCTTGTACAGTCCACAGCCTTGGAGGTTTTCAACTTTTCTGGGCAGCCTCTTCCACTGCTTGACTGCTCCCACACCAAAAAATCATAGAATCGTGGAATAGTTTGGGTTGGAAGAGACATTTAAAGGCCATCTAGTCCAACCCCCCTGCAAATGAGCAAGGACATCTTCAACTAGATCAGGTTGCTCAGAGCCCCGTCCAACCTGACCTTGAATGTTCCCAGGGGTGGGGCATCGACCACCTCTCTGGGCAGCCTGTGCCAGCGTTTCACCACCCTCATTGTAAAAAATTTCTTCCTTCTATCTAATCTGAACCTACCTGCCTTTAGTTTAAAACCATTACCCCTTGTCCTATCACTACAGACCCTACTACTGTCCCCATAAGCTCCCTTTAAGTATTGAAAGGCCACAATCGGGTCTCCCCAGAGCCTTCTCTTCTCCAGGCTGAACAACCCCAACTCTCTCAGCCTGTCTTTGTAGGAGAGGTGTTCCAGCCCTCTGATCATTTTTGTGGCCCTCAAAAAGCATAACCCTCTCTCTTTTCAGCTTCTACCCAGCGTCTCTCAGCCTCCTGCCTACGCGCTGCTGTGAAAAGTCTGAATTTTCCCAGTAACTTCCTGCTAGGCACTGGGTGGCTGCTGTTAGGTCTCCCCAAAGCTGCCTCTTCTCCAGGCTGAACAAGCCCTGTCCCCTCAGCCTTTCCTCCCAGGCAAGTGCTCCAGCCCCTGACTGTCACGTCGGTCCTCTGCTGAACTTAAATTCAGCCATGACCTTGTATGGTGGGCAACGGGACCCAAAACTGCATGCAGTAGTCGAGATGAGGTCTGTTGAGGAGGATGCTCTGCTCATCTGCAGGCTATGGTCCTGTTCAAAACAGCCGGACATCTGACTCATGCTCAGCTCTTTGCCTGCCAGGGCCCCGGAGGCATCTGAGCCTCCCCCCAGTCTATCACTGGAAGGGCTTCTTCCTTGGCAGTGCAGGACTCTGCCCTTCTCCGTGTTGAATTTCACCAGGCTCCTGCCCAGCCTGTCTCAGTCCCTCCGGATGGCAGCCCTGCCCCGAGCGCGTTGGCTGGTCCTGCCGCTTCGGTGTCATCCGCAAACCTGCTGACGCCTCCAGGTCCTCGAGAAAGACGTCAGGCCAGGTCACGGGTCGGACCCCTGTCATACCCCGCTCCACGTGCAGTCCAGCCCGTTGACCACGATGCTGAGCCTGAACATCCAACTATTTTTTCTGCCCACCTTGTTATCTAGGCTGTATCATCCTAACTTGGGTACAAGAATATTGTGTGAGACAGCATTGAAAGCCCCACTAAAGTTGAGATGAAGAACATCTGCTGTTCCTTCCCTTGTCCACAAAGTTACTGTGTTGTTGAAGGCAGGATTTACCCTCATTCTGCCAGTCACCCAGCTGCTCCCAATCACCACCTCCTGCATGTGCCCAAAAACACGCTCTGAAATTACCTCCTCCACGATTTCCCCAGGGGCTGAAGTGACACCATCTGGCCCGCAGTTTCTCTGATGGTCCTTTTGGCCTTTTTGAAAGATGGGTGCAACGTTTGCCTTTTTCCAGTCATCAGCAAGATGTAAAGAGTGATTATCCCTCCAGTTACATATTTTTAATTTTATCCAAAGCCATTTTTACATGGGGATAAATGTTAGTGATCATTGCACCCGCTAAGGCTCCGTTCCCAAATCTGTGTTCTTAACTTCCATTATTTAAGATTGTGATAATGTTGCCAACGCGTGTAAAATTCTCAGGACTGGGCAGCTTGAGAAAAGATCTGCAAGATACAAGCTTTACAGACATGCCAGTGTGTTTATTTTACTCCTTGATCATTTTAGACAGAATACTAACTACAGTGATCAAAAACCACCACTGACCAAATCCAACAGCTAAAACCTCCACCTACTACCGTAATTATACATTAGCACAAAGTTTTGTTACCTGAAAATGTTGATGAAGTCAAATGAATTCTCTGTCAGGCATGGCTGTGTTTGATCGATTCATGTTCAGTTAAACATCTAAAATTTTCAGTGAACCTTGGAAGAAGACAAAACTGTCACACACTATATTTAGAAGGCAGCACTTAAGGCTACCGCTGGTTAAACGGATGCAAATGTTGCTCGATTAGAACACGTCTCCAAGAGCAGAGCAAGGCAGGTGATCAGGTACGAGCAGTTCGTTTCTTTCCCGCTCCGGGAGCAGCCCAGTGACTGACCCCAGCTGGTGAGCAGGGCTGAGGACCATCAGGGTGCTCAGCAGAAGTAGGGTATAGACATTTTAATTCTATTTTCTCTCAAGTGCCTTTGTTCTAAACAATAAAATCACTATTTGATCAGAACTGGCAGACCAGGGCCGGGGCAACGGATGAAGTGGTGCCACTCCAGTCTGGGCACAGCCACGACTGCATCTCGGGAGACGTCCTGACCTTGGGGAGCTACGGTGCCGCTGGGCTGGTGGACAGCCGGGAGGTAATCTCAAACTGGAAGAGTCCTGGAACTCTCGTCTTGCTGTAAACGAAATATAGCTGTTGTTGTTTTAATATCCCTGGGCTGCTGTCATTGACAGCAACTGCTACACGTAAGGAAGTTTTTCTTCTGTAACTAAAAGGTACGGTTAAATTGTGTAAGCCTCCAAAGCGAAGGTGTTAGGTCAGTGAAATGTGAGATTCAAAATTTACCTGTTACTCAGCCACTAGTACCCGTCCTGTGTGGTTTACTACAGAATTGCAAGGAGTAGGCACGCAACTGGCATAACAAGAACACCCAATTCTTCCTATTTTGCCAGGGCAGGACCAGCTAGAACTGAAGTGCTCTACACTCTCTGTGGTCCTCCTCTGAAAAGCAATTATTACTGCATTTAATTATGGTAGGCTGGAGATTCTACAAGCTATTCCACTGCTTTTTGCTAATGAAAATCTCCCTTGCTGCAATTCAGGCTTTGTTAGTCCTTTCACTCTTGGGCAGGAGAACGGTCTACTGGCTTTGCTACATCTTTTTCTGTATTTAGCATTATCAGTTCTGTTTTGCCCAGACAACAGGCATATTAGAAGTAATTATCTTCCTCCCCATGTGACTTAGCAAACTATCTCCATTATATATTAACCTATATATTTGGTGGGTCAAACTGGCACATCTATGGGAAGGAAAGACATTTTATAACCATTATGGTTTAGCCCTACAGCAAAGCAGCTACCTGAGGCACCCTGGTCAGCAGGCTGAGACCAAACTCTGTCTAAATAAAAGATGGGTCCAGACTTACCTGACTTCAGCTGGACCAAGCTATCTATGCATATGAGAGTAGTTTTTAATTAGAAGTAGCTTGCTTATTGCCGAGGCTAGTACCAACTGAGGATGATTATAGGCTATCCAATCCTGTGTTCACTCCTCTTACCACAATGTCACTATGTAAAAGATTCCATCACTTACATGCTTAGGAATATCTCCCTGTAATAAAGTAATTCTCTGAAGATAAAAGTATTTAATTTGAACAAGTGGCCATAATAGTTTGATTTGCAGATGCCTGTAGAATAAATGAAAATAATATCTGGCTTTTCTTAGACCTCTCCTGTGGAGCACACAACAGCTGCAACCTGGGCTGCTTTCAGATTAAGCTATTTGCTGTTCCTAGGATTTAAATCACTAATGTAAATGGTTTCCACTATTTAAGCAAAGTAACACTATAAGCACTATCTACTGTAACAAGCGTTTCAGAATGACCAAGAACTAGCATGTTTCAGCTCACCCAGTGCCACAAGGAGTGTGCTGGTGCACAGGAAATGGCAGCAGCTTACTTAAAAAACCATGAAATGTCCTTAAAGGTTCAGTCCTTGTAGACACTGACTTGTAAAACTTTAAAGGGCAAATTGTCCTGTTGAACGATCGTGTAACTGAAGAGCCTTGCTCTCAGGCTGCCTTGTGCTGATGCTGAATCTTGTCCACTCCTCTCTGGAATAGTTTGGGGTTCCCCCCCCGCCCCCAACCGGTCTTTTGAAGCTGTTATTCTACCGCCTTACCTGTTACGACTTTGATCAGATGCCTAATGCCACGTAGGGGCTACGACAGGCAGCTCTCGGCCTTTCCACAGCGGCAAGGCTGCCCCAGTACGCGTGTAGGACCAGAGAAGAACCAGGAGGGACAGGCAGCAGCAGAGGCCGTCGATACAACAGTTTTCCTCTTAGGCAGGCAGAGGGAAGAAACAGGCGCTGCATCCAAGGCAGGGCATCTTCTGGCGTCTTGATGAATTTCCAGGCATTGCCATAGGGCTGTTCCTACACAGTAGCTTAATGTACAGAGCAGAGAGGAGGGGTGGGTACATTGCAAACTCTGCGAGGATGACCTGGGATCCAGCCCTGCCGGAATTGCCCTTCAGAAAACACCCGAGACAGATTTTCTCAGATCTTCCTTGCTTTTGCGTCCAGTAACAGTCAAATGCATTAAAACGCGTGTACTGATCTTCAAACTTCCCACAAGGAGGTAACAAAAGTACAGAAGAAAACTCTTCCCACAGCATCACACCTGAGCTTGATTCTAAGGTGTGGTGGATACAGATTCAACCTATGTGGACGAGGCATCACAAAACCGAACACATCTAACAGTTTCGAAGAGCCCGTGGTGCAAGCCCCGCAGAATGACAGACAATATACAACGGCTATTTAGCACGAGGAGAGGGTAGCCCCAGCCGCTACGAAGTGCTGCCCCATTGCATTTGGTAATTAGACCCGACACCACCTTCGGAGCCATTCGGTGAAGATTTAAGAAAACACTTCCACGCAAAATCAGTTTCTCCCTCCCAATTGTTGCAGCTGTGCATCAACAGCAGTGACAAATAATGAACCCTGGGCCCTCCCGCCAGCCCACCCTGCACATTTTGACTCCGTTCTCGGCTGTCGGGCTCTCCCCCGCTCCTGCCCCCACCTACCACCCTGTTGAGCAGCACATCAAGAATCCACGCAAGCGCGCATCACCCCTCGCTTTCCTAGCTCCCTTTTTCTGCAGGACCCTTCTCCTTTCTCATCCTCCTGGTGATGCCCCAGCAGTTCCCACGCAAGGCTCTCCTCACCTCCCTGCTTTTGGGAGGGCCGACCGAGCACCCCTCCGTGTCCTGGGTGTCGGTAAAGCCATCTACAGCATAAACCTCTCGAACTTGGGCACCTGCCTTGCGGCTCCGGAGGACTCCTAAGCAAACTATGAACCTGCTGCTGCTCCTTGTCCTGCCTCCGAGTCACAATAAAAGCCATTTCTGATCTCTTTGAGGATTAGAAGCAACGCAGCCCTGATACTCGGTACCAAGGAACTGCCATCACCTGGGGTCTAGGTCTTCAGCATCATTTTGTATAGTCTATGTAGTGTTAGGGATATTTGTTAACCACATGGGTAAATCCCTCCCACCTTGCGATGAGTTAAAGCCATGTTCTCTCAACTAACTCCTGAAAATATGTCACCTCCCCTTCTACCATTCTGCTACGGTCGCGGCTTTCTGCTTTGTCCAGGTCTCTTCTCTCCAAGGGCTTCCCAGCACCTCCCCGTTCCCCACCACAAACACCAGCTGCGTCAAAGCTTATTCTCTGCCATAACCCCTGCCTTTCCTTCAGCAGAGAGGGCTCCGTTTGTACCTCGGCCCAGAGCCATTACGTTTTTGAACACGCAACTATGATGCTTTCTCCTCTCAGACCTTCCCTAAAGCCGCGTATCGGACGCGGGGACCTGCGAGACCAGCGCCGTCCACGCTCCCTAGTGGAACAGTTCAGGGGTGACCGTGGGGCACGGCACCGCTCTCCCATCGTGCCACGTAGGATGCTGCGATTTTGGGGAGGAGGCGTTAAATCACCGAGTAACCCGGCGCAGGTTTGATCACAATTTGCTTCCCGCTTTTAAGACCGGCGAAGAAAATTGCACGGATATTTACTTTAAGAGCTGAAACGCCGAGTGTTGTACCCCAATTAAATACCCTGCTGTTAACAGGCAAGACGACAGCTCTCCTGCCCGACACCCCCCCCCCCCCCCTCCGCTGCAGCACCGGCCCCGAGCACCCAACCGGACCCCCCCCGACGGCACGGAGCGGCTGCCGCCGTTTCCCCCCCGCCTCGGGGAGGGAGGGGAACGGGACAACGGAGCCGGGCCGGGCCCGGAGCGGCGGCAGAGGGCAGCGGTGCCCCGCTGCAACCGCCCGGGACCCCCCCCCCCCCCCCCCCTCCGGACCCCGTTCTCGCTTTAAACACCCCCCCCCTCCCACACACACACACACATTCCTCGCAGTTAGGTCTCGCCGTAAATCCGTTTCCGTAAAAATCACATATATATATATATATTTGTGTGGGGTTTTGTGTTGGTTTTTTTTTTTTTTTTTTTTTCTTACAATAAACAAATACAGTGCATCTCAGCTGCGCAATTCCCGCCGCCCGGCTCCGCGCGGGCCAGCGCGCGCCGGCCGCCGCCTTTTAATAATATATTAACGTGTGAAAGAACGAAACCGCCATCCGCTTTAAAAACCAAAAAAAAAAAAGAACCAAAACCCCCCCAAAACAACCCCAAAAAGAAACAGACGGGAGGAAGCCCGGGTCGCCCCTTGGGTCCCGGCGCCTAACGGCCCTTCTTCCCCAGGGCGGTCCGGGCGTGTTTGAGCTGTTTGGCCGCCTGCATTTTGGAGAGGGGACAGTACTTGATGGTGTGGGCATTGTCACCGCTGGCACCGCAGAGGGGGCAGGTGTAACGCCGCAGCACCGGGCAGAGGACGCGGCCGTCGGGTCCCTTGAGGATGTGGGTGGTGTAGAGAGCCACGGCCTCCTTGTTGTTCCGGCAGAAGACGCAGACCTGCAGCTCGGGTTTGAGCAACCGGGAGGAGACCCGCGGGTGGGTCGGTAACCGGCCAGCCACCACCACGCCGCCCCAAGCGTGGGGCGAACCCTCCCGGCCCGGGTGTTCTCCCGAGCAATCGAAAACGACGGCGGCGGGGCCGCCGCGCCCGGGGAAGGGGCTGAAGTCGGCGAAGCGCTCCTCCAGCAGGCCCTCGCCGTGGTGGTGGTGGTGATGGTGGTGGTGGTGGTGATGCCCGCACAGGTCCAGGTCGTGCAAGTCCAGCGCGCCCTCGAAGTACGGCCCCGCCGCCTCTTCCTCCTCCTCCTCCTCCTCTTCCTCCTCCTCGGCCGGCGGCACGGCAGCCGCCACCACCACCGAGGGGGGCTCGGCGCCGAAACCCTTGCCGGGGCGCACGGCCTTGGTGATGAGCGTGGCTAACCCCAGGTAGTCGTTCCAGGAGTTGAAGACGTTCCCGCAGGCGCTGTGACTCCGGCCGCCGTAGCGAGCGCCCGGCAGGCACTCCACGGGCGGGAGGTGCCGGTGCTGCTCCAGCTTGGCACCTGGAAAAGCCTCCATGGGGGTGGGTGCAGCCGCCCGGGGAGCACCCGCTCCCCCGAGCGCGGTGCGGGGCTCCGCCGGGTACCCTCCCCGGCGGCCCACCCCCCCGCCCCCCCCGCTCCCAACCCCGGGACCGCAGCCGAGCACCGGCCGCTCCGGTTCCCGCCGGCGGCTCTGCGAGCGCGCGGCGGCGCGCCGCGCCTCAAATAGGGGGCGGTGGCGGGAGCGGGGGAGCTGGGTGGGGAGGGGAGGGAGGGGGAAGGCGGCCGCCGCGCTCCTATTGGCCGCCGGCCAGCGCCCTCCCCCTCCCCTCCCGCTCATTGGCTGGCGGGAGGAGCGGGGTGGAGCGCGGCGGCGGCGGCGGGAGAGGGCGGGGCAGGGCGGGGCGGGGCGGGGCCGGAGGCGCAGGTGTGGCGGGACCCGCGGAGCCCCCGAACCGTCGGGGCAGAGCGGTGCGAGGGTCAAACGCGTTTGGTAACGTGCAACCCGACCTGGGAAGCGGTTCGGAGCTGGTAAAGCCGTTCAAGGCAACAGATGCCGTCCCGTAGGTGCCCGTAAGTGGTACGGGGCAGAGGTGATCTCTTCTTTGGACCCCCCCTTAATAGGTGGGTTCGATGATTATCACCTCAAGCTAATAAAAGTTTCGGGTCAGGCCTCAGATCAGGTACGTGCGCTCGCTGGAGCGCTGCTCGGGTGTGTGGAACTGGTAGATTCAAGCCCCAAAAGGGAGGGGGCCGACCTACGCCCTGGCTGCGGGTGAACGCGGAGGGTGCCGCGCGAGGGACTCCGGACGGCAGGATGGGCACGGGTGTCCTGCGGTCCGGGTTTCGGTGGCCCAGCTCTCACGTCTCTGAGCGGTGCTTTGCAGAGCAGCCGCCGCGCTGCTGGACGCTGGGCCGTGGTGGGGAGATGGAAATCCCCTTTCCTGCCCCTGACGATTCCCCTCCGGTCTGGCTCCCCAGAAACCAGATCCTCCGGGAAGCATCACGTGCGTGCTCTTCCATTTGGGCAAGAGGAGTTAAAAATGCGGCCGCAATTAAAAATCCTATTAATTTCCAGCCCCTGGTAAGAGCTGCTGGGCTGAGCACAGTGGGTGGAGTTTTGTCAGTAGTAAATCTGTCTCCCCTGTGCACGGCCTTGATTTGTAGGTCTGACAGGCGCTCCCCCCGGCAGGTAAAGCAGCTTTACGACGTGGTTTGTTTGCAGCTGAAATCGTCAGGTTTCAGAAGCTCAGATATCAGAAATACCTCCTGAGGGGCTGGTTTCTTGCACCGCAAGGCCTTGATATGCTTCTCCAGCCGCGTGAAGTGGCTGGCAAGTGGGTGTGCTGAGGACCGAGGAACGACGCGGACGGCTGCGGGAGTAGAGCCGGCTGGAAGCAGCATTTCAGAGCGTGAATGCTCTGGTTGGGAAACGGGGCTCCTTTCAGTACTGAAAACATTTGCAAAAGAAGTCCTGTTCCGGAGTCGTGCTCCTGGTGGGATGCGGTTCTGCAGCAGGTGACCACAGGGACATTTCAGAGTTGCGTGGCGTCGGGCTCAGCCTAGAGCCTTTCTCCGAGACGCGGTTACGTGACAGGCCTTTTCTCTCTTCAGTGGAGCGTTTCGGGGCCTGTCCAGTGAGGGACATTGCCTCTCCAAACACAAACGGCTGGCCCCGTTTTCACGAGGGCTGAGGGCTTGCAGGTTGCGCTGGAGCCGGCGGGGAATGGCAGAGGTAACAGATGGGTGAAACGGCACAGGGCGATCAGTCAGAGTGCTTGAGCGTCACACGCTGGGGCAATTGTTGTCGCTCAGCTTCTTCTCTAGACGTTTTAAGAGGCAATCTTGGAGAGTGAATAATTTCAAATCACTTCATGCTGTAGCAGTGTAAGTAGCACAGGCAGAGAGGAAAATGGTCCTGTTCCCCTCACTGCTAATGCAGGGAGCGATGAAGAATGTGGAGCAGCATAAAAAATATCCGGACCAGAAAAATACTGTGAAGGATAGATACCTGTCACCAGCACTGCAGTAACAGCACGCTCTATTTGACCAACAGCTCTGGCAGAGCTCACGCGCGTCAGCAATCCAAGTGTACGAGGTATGTTGCACAAGTTATTCCGCTGCTTCCCTTGTCCAGACTTTTGCAAATGGCCCCTCGCGTTCCAGGCGTTGAGCAGAGACTCAACAGCTTGACTCAGAGGTTGGGTCTCCATAGTGCTGTCAGGCGTCATCAGACCTCAACCGACCTTGCACCGGCTCGTTGGGTGGCATGTCACAGTCCTGGGTCAATAGTAGGGAATGCCACTGCTGACATTGGAACAAATCGGTGTCTCAGTGAAACTCTTTCATCAGACAGATTCAAACTGTAAATAAAAGATATGGTCATGAACAGCTGATGGGGAAGTAGCTGCTTCTAGGAAGGATGCAGCGTTGGTGTTTTGGTTTTCTTTGAAAATGCTTTTCATTTGAAACGTTGAGAACTGCAAGAAAAACTACTGCTTTGTCCTTAACTGGAGGTTGGGAGTATTTCTGACTCTATCCCAAACTACCCTTTTGGCAACCTTTGTAAGGACTTTGACAGTGTAAGACCACAGCTGTCTTGGTGGTGGTGTCTTACGTGAGTTTTTGCAGCAAGGCTGCACAGCAACCCTGGAAAACTACCGGCTGGAGCAGAAGTGACAAATAGCTGTTGGCACCGTGAACTCAACACCACGGGCCAAACGCAGCCCAGCGAAGGGGAAAGTTTTCTGCAGTCCCTCAAAGCAGCAAGAAGCCATGTCACAGATTTAAGCCGATCCGAGTGCGGGAAGCCTTCAGATCTGCTGGGAGTGAGTAATCTGCTTGGTGGGACCAGTCTGGGAGCTCCTGCCGGCCGCAGGAATTTGTTGAGCCCGGGATTGCTCCTGGGAATATATATATGAAAACTATGGAGCTGCAGAGCCGTGGTAGTGGACACCAGTGTACGTGCCACCCTGCTCCCGAGGGACGGAGCCGTGGTGCTCGGGGTCACCGAACCACGTCTGGCTGCTGACTGCCACGGGGAGAGCCTGTCTGGGCAGCGCTCCCCTGCGTGCCACGGGTTGCGGTGTCCTTGGACGTCGCTGCCTCCCCGGGACACCTCCGAAACCCGGGGGGTCAAAGCAATGTGGTGCTGCTCTCGTGCACGCCAAGAGCAGGTCAGTGAGGTCTTTGTATAGGGTCGGAGGAAAGATTTCTTTCTTCATATTAAAGGAAGAATGATCTAATAAGTCATTTAACATGAACGATAGAAGGGTTTAAGCGCAGGGGGTTTTGAATGCATGCAGGACAGCTGTCAAGTTTAGAGAGGAGATTAGCAGTTCATTTGAGAGATACATTAGGAAAAAGAGCTTACTCCGGGGGGCTGTTAGCTCCCTTGAGGCTGGGGAGGATTTAGTGTCTGTAAGTGTTGATCTATTGTGCACGTTATGAAGCTTGCCATCCCAGCAGCTTTGATATGTTCCAGCTTTTCTTTAAAACCCCTGTGGATGTTAAAGTGACTTTCATTTAACGTGGGAGATGTTGACAAGCTCCCCCAGGAGGCTGGTGAGTTCTCGAAAGGGTCTTTTAAAATATTAGCTTCACCGCCACTTTTAGATGATTTTTTTCCCCCTCTGGAATATCAAAGAGTGGTTTGTTTCTGACAGCACTAAAAATAAATAAGGTGTCTGCTGACACAGGGAAGATACGGCCTGTGCTGGTTGGACTCCCAGCCTGGTGTTCGGGGATCCTTTCTAAAGCTTTTGGCTTAGCGGATGATGCTTGTGTTTGGAAAGCCGAAGTTTATAGCACAGAGCGATCCTTCTCTTTAGAAGATTGGAAGCAGCTGGTGGGACTAACACGGGCGAGTTAGGTTTCAGCGGCGGACGCAAACACAAGTCACGAAAGCAGAGCTTCAGCTTGGCGTCCGCTCAGCGGCTCCGGTGCCGACGTTCGATCCGCCCGTGGGCTGACGGCTTTCCCCGGCGTTTTCCTTTTCAAAAGGGAGAGGTGCACGAGGGCTTGCGCTGGAAGCGCACGTGGGGCGGCCGTGCTGGCGGGGGGCTTTGGGGAGGAAGCCCCTGCTCCGCGTCACGGGTGTGGGGAAGGTGGGGGGCCCCGGGCACGGCGGCTGCCGGGCTTCGGGGCAAGGAGGGCTTGAGCTGGCACGAGGGTGTCGGTAATAAATGCAATGAAATGACTCCAGCCCTTTTTACTGGCAAAAATACACTGGTATGGAGGGTTAGGGAAGTAAAAGCCAGCTGTGAAATACGACGTTGGTTTTGGGAATCTTTCTTTGAAGACGTGCTTTTGCTTTTGTTGTGTGGAAGCAGCTGATCCTTCGAGGAGGCGGAATTCTGCTTGATTGCAAAGGAGGCAGTGGTGGTCTCGCCTTCCTCTGATCTGTGCTGAGCCCAGTGTGCTATTTCTGCATAACCAAACACCTTAGGTGTTTCTGTACCAGGGTATCAGACTTCTCCGTGGTGTAGACCGCAACTGTCACGCACCGCTCCGGAGGCAGGAGTGACTGTCCGGATCCGTCATCTTCAGCCGCTTTGGAGTTACATGACAGTCCTCAGGCAACTGCAGCAAATGTTTACCCGGGCAAACAGAGCTGGTGGGGGACGTCATGTATTTTTAGCTGTCTTTTAATTTGATTCAGCCATCGAAAATGCAGAGCAGCACACAGCGGTAGCCAGCTCTCTAAGAACCGCTGCTCCACCTCTTTGCATGCAGACGACTGGAAAGAGCTGAGAGGAAAAAATGAAGGTGCTTCCAAGAGTACATCATTGCCAGCACGATGGCATGGACTAATCTCCATGTCATGGGTGTAAAACCAGAGGAGGCGCTTGTAGGTCCCCGGTGAAGCAGAACTAGGCTGTTGGCTCCCAGGTCTTGACACCTAGCAAAACCTCCCAGCTGTCTGTGACCGCAGTGGTATCTGTTCCAGGTTCAAGTGAGGAACTGGGCTGCAAGAACTGGGGCTGTGATCCCAGACCAGCTCCTAGAGAACCACGCAGAAACGAATAATCCTATTTAACGACAGACTTTGACAAATGCCACCAGTTGAAAGACCAGGAGTAAAACACTGATGAGCTATCTCATAACCTGGGCACTGTACAACCTGATCTTTGGATGGCATGGAGAACCCAAGTAGTGGTTATGGAAGTAATGTGCACATCATAGCAGAAAGTTATATGGGCAACCTAAATATGGCTCTGCTTGACTGCTGACTGCTCGATTCTCCGGCAAAATGACATCCTTTTCCCTATTTCATTTTATCTCTAGCAGTGGCATCTTCTGCATCCCATATGGTTTGAAGATGAGCCTTCAGCAGAGTCCGAACTGCAGTCTGGCAGCATCAGTCTGGCTGTGGCCGTAGCGGTAGGCGTGCATGCATGGGGGCTGCCGAGGCGACAGCTGAGCCCTTTCCAGGGCTGACAGCAAATAGGAGGAGAGTAGACTCCATGTTTTGGGGGCTGACAGTGCAGAGAGGAGAGAAACTGGTTTTCCTCTCCCCCAGAAAAGTCTGTCAGCTGAAGCTGAACTACTTTTCAGGACGCAAAGTGTTTTCTGGACACAGACCTTTTTAAATCTTCAGATTCAGAGCGCTGCTGAAAGTGTTGGAAATAGTAGCTGTTCAAGAAAGAAAATCCATTACAGGACTCTTTTTACAATCAAAAATGTATCCTCTCTAATTATCGTGGCTGATAAACAGAAGACACTATCAGCTTTTCCATCATCTCTTGCAAATGCATGGAATTTAAAGGAGAATGCAAAGGTTGTAGATGACCAGCCAGGGTTTTGACTTGCCCATCCAAACTACTGCAGAACACAAATACAAGCCAAGAATCAAATGTTTATCAGCAGAAGCATATTTTTCCTGAGGATATAGTAACTCACATTAATATCTCATGGAGAGGAATGTCAAAGTAGCATAGAAATTCATATATACTGTTTATGAGAAAATTAAACAGTGTTTATGAGAAAATGAAACAGTTTTTATGAAAACTGAAAGGGTTTTTTGTTTAAGAACAATTTGTGTTTATGCATTTTATAAATACATCAGGGAAGCGTAATAAATGCTATAAGCATTTTGGTTTCTAAATGTCGAATGAGGTTTCCCTCTTACAGCAAATAACACTCATGTTGAAACTGAGAATCAGGTTCTTCTGTAAAGATCCTGTGAACCTGAAATAGCACAGAAAAAGCGTTCATTTTACAGTTTTATAATGAATGAAATCAAACTCGATGTTATTGGACTTTATTATTACCGGATATCTCAAACTCAAGATGAAACGGCGAAGGCAGGATGGGTGTTTGGGGACCAACAGCTCTCTGATCCATGCTGAGCTGCTTGACCACAGCTGATGCGACAGCACCCACCGACACCAGCCTGCGACCTGGCCTGTGAGTTTTGAAATGCCGCAGTTGAAATCCTGGCTCATCGGTCTCCGCTTTATCCTGGCTCATCGGTCTCCGCTCTATCTTTGGAGCTTATCGTGGCTGGCAGGTTATTATCGTGCGCCTCTGTCAGAGTTTGCTCCAGCAGCTGTGTGTCAGAGGTTCGTGCTGTCAGTGCCTCTTGGAGGGTCTGGTATTTTGGAGGTTTCACACATCTAAGTTTGAAGTGTTGGTCGGCTTTGCCTGCGTGTAATGCTGTTTCACGCTTTCTTTTAACTCCAGGGTAATAATAACTGAAAACCCAGTTCAGCAAACACTTAAGTACGTGCTTACCATTGCAGGCCTTGCTACAGTATTTGCAGTTTTTCTCGAAGTTGGCAGTTTCTGCTAGATTTCAGGAGACTGCAGAGTTTTTAAAGCACAGAGAGATGTTACGGTGACTTGCAATGGCAGGGTAAAATCCTGTTCGGTTGATCTCAGTGATGAAACTCCAGCTTACTTAAAGGGGGTGGCCAAGAGTTTACGTACTGATTGCATCGCGTGCTGCCCGTCTTTCTTGTCTCCTGTGCAAGGTCATGGAAGTGGAAGGCCGAGCCAATGCATTTGGGAAAAAGCAGAGGTTTCCGTTTTGGACAAGTCTTTGGATTCACTGAAAAGAGTATTTCAACTAAAATTTTGGCTAGACACTCTACATTCCTTTATGTATTCCTCCTCTCCAAAAATGATTGCTCCAGGATATACTTGAGAGAGCTTGATACTTGCATGAGGATTTATTGCTTTTAGTTTCTGAATCGGTTCTGAACCTGAATTAGCAAATGCTAGTGCATATTTCTAATAGCGACAAGAATTCCAGCAGAATTTCTGAGGTCTGCCTGGCTGATTAAATCCAGCGAAGGCTCCTGCTAAGCTGCTAGGCAGAGCCAGCCATATCAAGGACCTTAAGACGACCGCAAATTCAGTTCTGAAGATTTTTTTATTGTGTGAAATTTTACCAAGCGGAAGACATATATTTTAGTTGATCCATATAAATGTCATACACACATGCAAGACAGTAGATAAGTTCCTGATACATTAATTTCACATGGCGAGGATAATAGTATTTGTCCTGACAACTTGATTAAATTTGTAAGAAAATTCCTAGTGAAAAACAGTCATTGCATTTTTTGTCAAGCCGATAAAGTATGATTTAACTGCGAGAGAAAAGCAACTGAAAAAATCAGGCTTGCACTCGAAAACTAGCACTCTTGTTTTCTGTTTTGTTATTTGGTAAAAGGAGTAAACAGAGGGTTCTTCATTGTTCTGCTTGCTTGGTGGTGCTGGTTTTCTTCATCTGAAATTGAAGTTGTCTCTATTGGGAAGAACAGTGATGACCAAGAAAACAGTGAAACAACTGGAGAATACTGAAGTCAAGAAAACAACAGGAAAGAACTTCTAATCAGTCTAAATGTTCTAGGCTTCTGATATGTTCTGGGATCTTTTGTCTTCTCAGAAGTCATAGTTAACTTTGAGACTTAAGATTTTGGGGAGAGGAGGCCTTCATTAAAGATTCAACACCTCCACCCTGAGATTTCCAGCAAACGTGGTTGGGGACATCGGGTGTATGCTCCAGCTGAACAGAGGAGATCGGGGTTTGGAGTCTGACCTCCTCTGATCTTATGGGAAAAGAGACACAATCCCAGGGAGTTGTTTCTCAGAGCATTTTGTGCTGCGCAAGAGGGCGAATGCCCCTCAGACTGTTAATGTAAACGTCTCGGGTCAAACGCATCTCGGTTTGGGGAGGGTTCCTGGAGATCTCTGAGGGTCAGGGCTTGGGCTGCAGTGCTGTGCACCTCGTGGGTCCCGTCGCTCTGAGGCTTGGTGCTTGCGCCGGCTGAGAAGGGGGGTCCCGCGGCAGAGCCCTCTCCCTGGGGAGGCCCTGGTGTGGTTGAGGGGCTGGTGTTTCCCTTGACGTACGATGGTACCCGTGCAACTGGCAGCCACCCCAGTGCCTGGCAGAAGCTCTCATCCACCATGATGTGTGCCTCCAAAGGGCTTCTCCCTCGTTCCTCGCCTGCGCTCTTCTCCCAGCTCATCTCGTGCCCACGCTCACAGCTCAGGCTGGCACACAAACCCCGTCCACCCCCAAGGCTCTCTGTCGCTCCCTGGACTATGGGGTCCCTCCTGCAAAGAGGTTGGGGCGTAGCTGGCTCCTGCCCATCCGTGCTCCTTACCCCTGGGAGCCCTGGGCACGGATGCCTACGGATGACACGTGAGATTGGGTGGTCCTGGGTGCGCATCTCTGTGCGCAGCAGTGTGTGAGCGGATTGCGATTTGCACTTCGGCGTTTCACGTCCCCTGGGAGCCTGTGTTAAGTTTCCAAATTCTTGTGCTCCTGTTTTCTCGCAAATCCCGTTCTGAGTCTGACCCTGAGTGCATGGCTGCATTTATGTTTTCAGTAAGAACTATTTTGTTCAAACCTTTGGGTGCTTTTGATTTTTTTTTTTTTTCCTGAAGGGATAAACCACTAATTATACATGGAAATTGTACCTCAAAGATCCATCTTAATATTATAATTGTAGTAGCAAAGCAACTGGTATGATTATGTGCATCATTGCACTTTTTAGCCATTAACCAGCTTTTCTTGGTTAATGAAGTTAGTAAAACCTAGAATGTGCTTTGCTGGAATATATCCAGTGGAATCTCATTATCACCTACAAGCCTTTATAATTGGGGTGATAATGTGCAAAATGTTATATTGCTGATAAACGAGATGGGATTAAAAGAGAGTGGAGTTCTGCTCTCAGACACACGTGACAGATCTTGGGATTTTGGTCTATCTTTGTGGAATGCCTGCAGCCCCGTGTCGAGTTTGGGGGGTTCCATTTCAAGCGAGAGGAGGTACACTTGGAAGGAGTCCAGTGGCAAAACTAATGAGAGCTCTGACCTCTCAGGAAAGGTAGAAAGGATTGGTGCTGTCGAGTCAGGAGGAGACTGTAGTGAGGCATGAAAATGGTCTTAAACGCCTTCAAAGAAGGGAATAATCTGTTCTCTATGATCCTGTTGGATAGGATACAGAGGAATGGGCTTAAAGCACAGGGAGGGTGGTTGACATTGGGTATTAGGGAAACACAGAATGGATAATTAAGGACTGATTGAAATTGCTTGGACCAGGGTGCCTCAAAGGATTCTCCACTGTTGGCAGGCACCAGGAAGAGGCGAGGGAGGCATTGGCGGAGGTGGCATGGGTGCGATTGCTCCTGGCTTCAGGCGGCGGGGAGCTGAAGCACCAGTGGCACCAGTACGATGTTATTTTATGGTTCAAGGCACACGCAGGTGAGACTAATAGCCGAGAGACCAGAGATCTACTTGGTGCTCGCACAAACGCAGACCAGATCTGCCAGGAGGATCTGTGGTCAGAATTATACTCACACCCGTTACACGCTTGGAATTACTGTCAGGACTGCTGATAGAAGGGAGAGAAGACTATCAATGTTATAAAAGCAAAAGGGAGAATTACTGTTTGTTTCCCTGGATGATACAGGTCATAAGGCTGCTTCTGTTTGCACTTGTTTGAATTTCAGCTTGTCCTTTTAGGAAAAAAACATCCAAATGTTATTCAAAAAAACCTGTAATGAAAAAGCATCCTGTCTGCTCCAGCACTGGCATCAGTAATAAATTCATTACTTGCACTGTTAAAAATGTGCCCCCGTCTTTCCAGTTAGAACTTGTCTGTTTTCAGTGTCAACGTTTTCCTATACTAATTGAGGACCCTGATCTCAAAATTTCATTCTCCCTGTAAACATTGATAGCCTTTAACCAAGTCATCCCTTAACCTCCTCTCTTCATAAGCTAAATAGATTGAGCTCCTGGATCTCTAACTGTAAAGGCTGTTTTTCCGTTCTTCATATTCCTCTCTGAACTCTCTGCAACTTGTCAACATCCTTTATGAATTGTGGGCTCTAAATTTAACATGGCCCTCCAGCGGGAATTACACCAGTAATGCCAGGAGCACAGGAAGATTTGCATTCTTTGCTACAGTACTGTACTCAAATATTGTGTACGACTGAGTAGGAACATAAAAATAGGTTCAGACCTAAGGTTCATCTAGCTCAGTATTTCGTTTCTGACAGTGGCTTGTAGTGGGTGGATACTGAAGGGTGATATTTCCCCGCGTAGCCCTCCCCTTATCTTTTTAAAATTAAGACACAATCTGACATCCCATGCAAAGCCTTTGGTATTTATATGTTTTTGGTGTCTAAATGGTCTCTTACGCCTGTCGTTTTTCAGCATTTGTAGCATGTGCTGCCCAAGGAGTTAAAGTGTAAACCAGAAGATTTGTGTCTTTGCTAAGAGTCTGGGAAAGGATATTTTTAAATCACAGCAGGGCCCTGAGAAGGCAGGGCGAGAGCCGCCGTCCAGACGGAGGGACGGCGCGTTCCCGCTCCCCGGGGACGGTGCTCATCAGTGGTCCGGCTTGCCGGAGGCTGCCCCGCCGCCCTTGTGCCGCAGTGCCAGGGGCTGACACCCCGAAAAGGCAGCGGGAGCAAACGCGGGGCCCTGCCAGGCTTGCTGGAGCTCTGACAGCAGCCCCCTGAGTGCCAAGGAAAGAGCGAACACAACGTTCTTAACGTCTCCCCGTCTGTAATGACTGTGCTGGTGCTTAGCTGATGAACCGCTGTGATCCCCAAATCCGTTGTAGCATCTCTGACTCCCAAGATGAAGCCCTGCCTCTTGTGCACGTGGAGCTGGGGGTCTCGACTTGGCCCCGTCGAAGCACGTGGGGCTTCCTTGCACCCCCTCAGCCATGCGACACGACCAGCTCCCTGGCAGCGACAAATCCTCTCCCTCAGTTATCACACCACCGCCTTGTGTCATCTGCAACTTTATTAGAGCATGATTTCATGTTTTCTTCCAGTAAGGATGTTACATAGCTGAGAATAGATCACTGTGGAACTTCTTGGAAACTACCGGCTGATGATTCCTTGTTTGCAGTTGCACTTGGAGATTTGTCAGCCGGTTTTCAGGTTACGTGCTGTGTGCCGGGTTAGTTCTGTGCTGTTCTAGTTTTCCAGTCTGTGAAGTGTATTGGGTTGGGTGTCATGCAGCATTTTGTGGTATCAGTGTTAGTACATAAGTCAACACGCTTCACCATCTTACAGTTCAAAGACACCAAGCTAGTTCCGTAGGATGTACTTTCTGTAAACACGTGCCCTCTGCTGAGGCACTCTTGTCTTCCTACAGCCCTTGGGCTGCTGCAAGGATGAAAGGGTGGGTATTTTGGACCATTCCAGTAGCAGACTAACTAAAATAAGGTATAATCCAGTGTCACAGAATTTTGTTTATGAAACTTCCATGGAAAATTTCCAAAGATAGAATCGGTGCTAGAGGGAGAAATGGATATGTTTGCGTTTCAAGCCGTTGCTGGTATGCAGATAACCAAAGACATACTTGCTAGTGGTGGGCAAGGCTGGTGATGAGGAAATGTGTTTTACTGCTGGGGAAGGAGATCAGGAAAATCTGTTGTTTAAGGACCCAAAAGTAAGAGCAGGGCCAGATGAGGCCAGCAAGAATGTAGAGATGAGACACAGAAAAAAAATGATTTAAAAATGTTTAAATCCTGTTTTCTGAATAGGCAGGAAAATTGATGTTATAGGTCACTTAGAAGATGTAAATGCACACGCACAAATGTAAATGCAGATTTCCAGCATGTCCCTGGATCCCGATCCTTTAAAAAGACAAACTCATGACATTCTGGTCCCACTGAAATTAACAGTAAGACTCCTGCTAGCTTCCTCCTTATTTATTCATTTATTGTAATCATATTATTGAGACAATTGAGATATGAAGAACCATAGTGACACCATATTCCACTTTTTTGTCTCGTTACTCAGGCAAAAGGAGCAAAAATCAAGGTCATAACTTCCCACTGCTAGGGAAGGGCGAGTGCCGCACACTCTAGTTGTGCATTGTTTCCCCTTTCCCCTGGTGTAAGAAGGGAAGGTGGGGACACCCAGGGTGGGGGAGATCTCCAGGATTTTATTACTTCTGTTTGGTGTGTTGTTTTTTTTTTATTATTTTTTTGTATAAGTATTTTATCCATTTGTTACCCCATTTTTCTGGTGGTTTGCCAATTCTGGGCACTTGGATTTTTGTTCAAGCAGCTGAGGAAAGCAAAAATATTTGTTCATAAGTATGTTTAGTTGTGAGAAGATTCCTCTACCATTCAAATATCTGGAGGGATCATCTAGATTTTCTCAGCAGTTTTGTCCTGGTACCAAATTATTATAGCTTTCCAGATGAATATGAATGTTCTTCCTATTTGAAAAAAGAGAATGCGAATAAACATCATTGTTTCCTAAACTAATAAACAACTTTCCTCTAACACCCAGATGTTATAAAAATTGAAAGTGCATGCTACTGAAAGCCAATATTATTGAACTGATTTTATGCAAGGTTATAAAATAGCAACGATAATAAAAAATGAACAGTGCTGAGATTTGGTTGGATTTTTGTTTAAATTTATGATGCTCCTGAGAGCCTAGATACGCATTACATGTGTACTGGAACCAAAGTATATCCCTTTGAAAACAGTATACTTGTAAGCTTTTACTGAAAAGGAAGCATTTCACACATGTGGAATTCATCAGTATTTGAACAACAGTTTTAAAACCTTATGGTTAGTTCAAAATGCTTCTTAGTGTTGTTTCAGCAACAGTAGCTGTCAGAACTATAAAGCCAGACTGTCTTGTCCTTGTTGAAATAAACCATCTGAAAATGCTCATTATAACATTTCTGATTTTTTCCCAGAAATTGTGAGAAATTTTTCAAATGTCACTATTTTATTCTGACACATGCCAAGTTTCACCCGACTCTAGATATGTTGTGCTGTCACTCATGAAAACCTCACAACATAAATTCACTTGTGCAGAATCCAGATGGTTTCATTTAGATAGTTATTTCGATCATGGCCGTCGCTGTGGTGTGGAGGAATGCTAGTGAAATGACAGCGCCTGAAAAAGAGCGAACAGGAATGAGAGAGGTTTTCATTCATCTGCAAATGAAGAGAGAGGGGAAATCCTTCCTAGAACAGGGTTGCTTCTTGTTAATTGAGTTTTAACAAGTGCCAGGAGCCCCTCTTTTTTACCATTACCAGTTAAGACAGCAGACAGAGCTGCTGTATTGTTGTTCAGCAATGTCACAAAACATCACAACACTGGAATTCAAAGGTGTTCAGTGTGCCTTGAAATATAATAATACACAAAGGTCAAAGTTACTATGAAATGAAACAAATAGAAATTGAATTAATCGTTCTTAAATTCTGGGACTCCTGTGAATGTGGTTATGGCATCTTTGACTTAACCTTGAACCAATTTTGCCAGTGACACCATGCTAATATTTTAATGTATACAGGATCTGTATAAATCCAGAATGGAACTGTATAATCTGTGCTGGACCGTCTAGGTGGTGGTGATTGGTTTTCCCTGTGTTTCTTACTGGCTCACTCCATCCCTGCCCCTCTTCCCATTTCCTCTCGGACTCACGTCAGATAAAACGTAACCACGCTTTCAGCATTTCAAGCTTTTTAGACAGGGCAGAGATGTTTAAAAAATCCAGCCCATCTTTAATCCGCTGTTTGGAGAGATACACCCCTGTAAACACTATATGGTGTGGCAAATGGCACCCAAATCTTTGGAATTTTATTAAATGCTGCCTGAAATGCTGTCTGAGGGCAGGCTTTATACCCCTTGCTCGCTAGCTACAGATAGCTGCATCTACTTGAAGGAGGTTGGTTGCTTTGTAAAATATTCTTCATAATGAGAGGTTGTGGGTTGGATCTTTAAGATTTTAACACGGAATTTTTTGTATCACTAATTTTTATGTCTTTGCAAAACAGCTAAAATATTTTCTCATGGAGGCTTCTGTTGTTTTCCTTCACTGTTTGCTAACATGTTAGGAAGAGATCAGACACATTTTTTTATTTCATTGTAAAGAGGAGACTTCCATGGAAACCATGGCGGCTACTCGAGGGAAGCCTGTCAAGTAGTTTAAAGTCAGAAATCAACCTGCATTTAGGAATGAGGAACAGCGAGCCTTGCAAACGAGCCCAGGAGCGGAGTTGGGAGGTCTGGCTGCCCGTCCAGCCGCGCTGCCCACGTCGGTCCGGGGCAGGTGCCCCTCTGCTCTTTTTGGGTGACGGCCATCCTGTAATGACCCGTCATTATTTAAGCAATTTTTCTGCAGCCATAACTTTGTCGTTCAGTTACTGTAGCTATAGACCATGAACGCAGAGGCTGCCCGCGTTGGCAGCGGGTCGAGCGTGGTTTGAAGAACGTCGGCGGCGCCGGCTGCGACCGCGGCCGGCCTCTGCCCTCCTCCCTTCCCGTGGCTGTTGGCCGGCGGAAAGCCATGTTTTTGTACGTAACCATAATATTTTTGTTCTGCGGCTGCAAAAAAAAGCACACATTATCTAGCAGGGCTAATCCCAGGACAGTGGGAGTCTTGAAGTGGTTTATTAAAAAAAAATAATAAAAAAAGGTGTGTGAAATATGAAAATCTGGGTTGGCTTTTACTCGACCTGTGGAAAACCAGCAGATAACGTGTAAAAAGGGAGGAGAGAGAGAGATGTGACAAGAAGCCAGAAAAAAAAAAATGCAAGTTGGAAGCAATTTAAAGCAGATAGGATAATCTTTCTGAATCAGGATGATGGGAGGACAGTGCAAACTTTTGCACAAAAGGCGCTTAAAGGATACACTTGTTACGCTGCGCCATTAATTGTGGAACCGTGTGGACTGGGCAAAGTTGATTTTATGCTGATTTCACCGAAGCGGCGCGGTCCACCCGTGGGCCAGGGCCGGGCGGCTGCAGCAGGGCATCTCCTCCCGCTCCCCTCAGGCCTTCAGGGCGGCCATGGCCTCCAGCCTTGGGGGACGGGCAGGCTCCCGGCAGCGCTGCGGCACCCGGGGGTCTCTGCGGGGCGGCCGGGGGTCTCTGTGGGGCACCCGGGGGTGTCTGTGGGGCAGCCGGGGGTCTCTGTGGGGCGGCCGGGGGTGTCTGGTGGCAGGGCCGGAGTCCGCCAGGGCCGAGGCCGGCACAGCCCACGCTCGCCATTTCCCTGCCAAGGCGAGGCAGCGCAGGGGCTGCGTGAGGCCTGGCAGCCCTGGCCTCCGCCGTTTTATTTTGTATTGACATTGCCGAAATGTGTTTTTTTAAAAATCTGTCAGCTAAAGGGAGGGGCTGAAGGCTGACAAATTGTTTAGTGGGGAAGAAGAGGCACCCAGCAGTGTTTTACCTACTGCTGTTGGAGGCAAGCCCCGTCACCACCAGCTGGGAAAGAGTGGAGAAAAACCAAACTCCAGCCGCCATCTCCTCAGCCTGATTACTGTCTTGGCTTTACTGATGTCTAGTTAGTTACTCGCCTTCTCTTCTTGTTTATTTGTGACTTTCTCCTGGCAACAGCAGAGAGAAAATGTTATTTCACTGTTTCTTTCAGAAGGCAAATTAGATAAAGGTGACACAAACTGTCAGGAGTATCTGGCAGATTGAGTGGTGCCTGACACCGCTCATCCGATGGGACTGAAAGGGTTCGGCGGCTGCCTGCACGCTGCCAGAGTCCGAGGGAATCCCTGTTGCTGGGGGTGCTACCTTCAGTCTTGGGGCAATGCAGCGGCTTTAGGTGTAGCTGCAACGTCTGTTGGCATAAGTATGCAAACAGTGAAGAAAAATGGGAAAAAGACACTTTTCCTGCCGCGTCAGTGCCCGAGCATCTCAGTCTCTTCAATTTATTTCCTCCTCGCTGCTGAAGGTGGGGAAAGAGGACGAAGACGGACACCCACTTGCAAGAGATCCAACTGGAGGCCTGCCGGGGGGAGGAATGAAAACCAGGTCAGATCTGCTCAGCCTGGGGTGAGTAACAGAGCACTGGGACATCCTGCCTCCTTCCGAGGCTGTATTTTCATTCTCATCGTGGTCATTCAAGAGAACAACCTTGCTGGAGACTCACAGAGTAAGCTGCGACTTAACGAGGTTCATGAGCAAACGTGAGTCACCGAGCAGTTGGAAGGGACCTCTGGAGATCGCCCAGCCCTGCCCCAAGCAGGGCAGCTGGGGCAGGCTGTTCAGGAGCGAGGTGCCCTTTGCTCTTCTGCACGAGAAGAGAAGCCACAGTCGATTAGGCAGTGCGGTAACTGAAGGTGGGAGTGAAGGAACGCCTGTCCCTTGGCACCCTGCGTGGGCACAAAACGCTTATTGCCATCCAGCCCTGCTGTGCCTGTAACAGCTGCTGTTCTTGCTGGCTTCTCCTTCCTGATGTTTTCCAGGCAGACTGCTGTTGGGTAGGATGGCAGGACGGAGGGAAGCAATGAAACTGCATTTGCTGCAGGTGCTGCTGAGACACCCAAAAGACCACTGCGATCCAGCTATTCCATGCACGCTTTTAAAGCTAGCACAGCAGGGCTTTCTCTATTTTAGTCTTTACATTTTGCAAGCATTACTGTGACATTCATCCCACTAATACCTGAACCCGCTGCATCCTCCTGTGAGAAAGGGCCTTTGTATCTCCTTTTTATGGTGGGGACTCCTAAGGTACAACATGGTTATAGAATTTGTCCGTAGTCACCTACTAGGGCCGTGAAAGAGCCAGAAATAGGTTTGTTTCCCAATCGTGGGCCTTAATCACAAAAAAACCCCTTCCACTCTAGTGAAGCAAGTCACGTCGGGTAGCTGCTTTTGTGCCTGTGTGCATTAGTCCTGCAGTTCATAGACCTCCCTCATTAAATGGTCACATGCTGCAGACTGAATGCCAGGCTGATCTTCCAGCCTTGTGTTTGCAGGCTGGAAAGGCAAATGCTGGCATGGAAAAACTCAGCTTTCATTAGGCACTGTCTGAAATCAGCTAATCTCGTTTGAGTGAATATAGAAACTGAGATACTGTAAACAGAGGGGTTTGGTGCTTGGGGTACACCGGAGGATACGGCCACATCAGAGACAGTCCCGGCTCTGCTGAAGCCAGCAGCAGCCTCCGACTGGCTGGGAAACTATTTAAGCAAAGCCAAGAGAGAGCTGAAGCTGCCGAGCACACAGCTACTGACAGCTGGTAAATAACGATCCTGTTTGGAAACAGTAAATGAATAAAATACATTTGACCTTTGCTATCTTCAGGGAGCTTTGTGGTCCACAGGTAGCAGGAGTTCAGTTGTCACTGCCAAAGCAGGGGAGTTATGGTAAGTGATGGGCTAGTCTTGAAATATTTCTTCTCACGTTACTAAATTCCTTTCAATAGCAAGTGAGCAACGTGTGTTTTCCCTCTCTGGTGCCCGGAGCTAGCACATCTTCACGGTGTGCCTTGCTTTTCTTCTGACTCCCTTTTCAAGGCCAGCTGTGGGGACCTGGGTTTCCACTGCTTTGGGAATTGTGCCTACATTTGTGTCTATATTTGTGCGTGTATTTCCTCATGCCAGCAGCTTTCCTTCTGCTGGGTTTCTCAGCAGCACTGAGCACAATGAGGCCTCGTCCCTGCTCCAGAGCAGAGTGATAATGTGATAGTGACCTATGCCTCTGTAGAGTAGTTGCAAGGAGGTATAAACGGTCTCCCATCAGCCCAGGAGGTCTTCACAGCGCTTGGGTTCACCTGTGGTTACAAGGTACATGACAGAGGGCCAGAATCGTCTCCGCATCTCATGTCTTCCATCCCCTACATAGCAGCAATAACTTTGAATGGTGCTTGTTTTATATCGGTTCATTTACAGTCCGACTCAGGCCTCTCTGCAATGAGGGATGTTGTTCTGGAGGTTTCTAGTGACCGTTCATTGCTTCCCAACATGTTGGAGCTGATGCTGCTTGCTCGCTGCTTGTCTTGCAGCACAACATCAGGAGATGTAGCTTGGGGGTCCCGCCTGGTTGGTGTGCCTGGGGCTCGTGGAGAGGGTGGGCTGGGGTAGCTCAAATGTACATGGTGCCGTAGGTGCAGGACCGGCATGCTACCAGGAGTCTAATTATGTTTGGGGTGTAGAGGAAAATAACTCAAGTGTGAAAGGAACATGTCTTAAAATGAGCATTTTGCTAAATGGATTTGCTCCTCTGATTCATTGCTCCAGTGCTGGCTTTCAGCCTCCCTGGAGTAGCTCATTGTTCACTCATTTTTGCTCTATTAATAAACATGCACAAGCACTTAAATGGAATAATGTGCCTCGTGGAGAAAAAAAAAAATCAACACAACTTGATGTCCCTATGGGGGAAAAAAACTGCACAGAGAAAAACAGTGCATTTCAGTAGATTTTTGTTTACTGAAATAAATTTGTTGCTCTTGGGGCATTGCTGTGTGGGGCAAGGGCAGTTTAACAGCTCCTCTTCTTTAACATCTTTTTTCCCCAGATCTTTCCTTTTCTTGCTCCCTTCATACACTGTTATGTTTCATATGTGAGTCAAATCTAGTACTAATTTTCTGAGGTTTTGTTTGAGTTGAGGTTAAATCAGTATTTAACAGGGAAGCTGGGTCAGGATTAGAGTCTCACAACACTCATTGTGAACAGTGGGAGATAAAATAATGTTGGAGCAGACTGTAGTTTGGAGTGAAAGAATGGCCTATGTGACATTATGAAAAAGCTTATTTCTGAGGTCTTTGTTCTTTTAGGTGAGGTTTCCTCTCCTTGAATGGCTCTAATGTGTGCAGTCACATCACTTGTAGATGTGTTTGGGCATCACCTCCCCTTTTCTCCCGAAGTTGCTCCTTGGACATGGCAGGTTTGCCAGGATTTTTCTCCCACACTGGAAGAAATCTCCCAGCAGCTCTGAAATTCCCTCACCCTGGGGAGTCATTCCAAGAGGTTTTCAACTGGACAGGTAACAGGTCTCAAGGGACCGATCTCCTCTGAGCTCCTGGGTAGAGGCTGTATTTTATACTAATATTGGATTATGGTAATGATGCCACTTTCGAGGAGTTTTCCCGTTCAGCTGTGCTTTGTTTCCAGGCCTCTGTGTGTGTGTGTGAGACAGAGGCACAGCTCCTTCCTGAGCCCCAGTGAGTGGCACCGAAGTCCCTGCTGCCTTGCCAGGCAAGCCCCCCTCCCAGGGGCTCTGAAGGGTGCAGCGCACCTACGGTTTATCTTCTCCCCCTTGGAGAGTCCAAGCTGTCCCCCGTCCCACAGCCCTCATTGCTGGGGGGGTCTTTTGTGCCAACAAAGGGTGCGTCCCTCCTCTTCCTCCCCTGCAGCAGCCCAGGGCAGCCTGCAGCTTCTCCCCCTCTGCCTTCCTCGCCCTGTCCTCTCCCACTACCTTCCCAGGGTGGTATGCAGGAGGCTTTGGCCATCAGGGTGGGCAGGGGTATCCTCAGCACTGCTGGGAGACGCAGGCTAGCTGCCCCCAGGGTCCCCTTGCAAGGGGGAAAGCAAAGGATCTTGAAATGAGTCCAGTGTATTAATAAGCCAGGCTGCCCCACATAGCAGGAGCAAAAGTGGGACAGTCAGCACACTGCTAATTTTACAGAGGCCCAGGGGGATTTTCTTTTTTTCCAGGGAGTGTGTTATCATTATTTTGTGTCCTAAAGGGCCTAAAATTAGTGCTTGTCGGAAGCAAACCACTATTGGAGGCTTCATCCCAGGCAGCCCAGGCCTGGGTAGAGCTGGGTCTCATGCACATGCCCCGTCCCAGGAACTCCTCAGCCTGGCAAGAAAGGAGACAGAAACAGAGGTGTGGAGAGGTGCTGGCTGCAAGTCCCTGTCTGCAGCCCCCGTCCCTGTCCTGTGCGTCTCCCAGTCTGGCAGCGCAGGAGGTCCGCTCCCCTCCAGATCCCAGGGGCATCCACGCCGCAGCGGGCCTCGGCCATTTCTTCGCCTTCCCTGAACCAGGCTGAGGCGGCGGAGTGGGAGTTATGGCCAGCGTTAAAAGAGGGATGTGCTTTTGAGCGTGAAGACTTTCAGCTAGTTAATTACAGAGAACATTTGCAGCTCCTCTTTAAATCCCACCACTGCCTCTCTGCACCCTCTTCCACAGGCAAACTGGGATGCCATCCAGGAAGGGAACGGGGGACCCACTGGTGGATCCCCAGCTCTGCCAAGGCTCCTGGCTCACCCAGTGCACTGCTGGGCGACAGCCAGGGAAGCCCCGGGGTGCCCAGCACCCTGCGTACGCGGCCTCGGGCAGCTCTGGGATTCGAGTCCTGGTCCCCACCCGCAGTTATGTTACCCCTAATACCTGGGTTGAAGGGTCCCATCCTGCAAGGGGCCGAACATGCTAACCCAGGCAGTGCAGCGTTTAGTCAATGGGTTTGTTCACGGGCTTAAAGTTAAACACTTCGTTAAGTGCTTTTGCTTAATTAGGCCAGACCGCGCTGTTCCTTGTGGGATTGAGCGCAAAGTGAGGCATGCTAGATTAGAACTAATATTTTCAAGCAAAAAGCTAAAAATGAAGCACTTAGCCCCCAGTTCTGCAAATAATTAAGCACATGGGTAATTACTGATTTCATTCCATTCACCAGTTTTGTTGATTTCAGTAGGGCCATGAAATGCTGGTAGTTACTCGAGTGTGTAAGCATATGCAAGGTCGGGCCCCCAGGTTAAAAGATCGCGGAGACTGGGGAAATAGATATTTGTAGAGCGTCTAGCACATGGGGTCTGCGATGCCTGTCACGCGTCCCTGGGTAGTATGGTAAGAATAATAATGCCATATTTAAGTACTACTGATTTTTAAAGATGCTGAGCACTGGCCTTCACCACAGAAATGTGGCTTATCGTTAATGGCTCGAAAGAAACAGCATATGATATCTGGACAAGGAAACCTGTAGCCTCGTGTCCACCTGGGCTATTCTTCTCCTAAATGAGAATGTTAAAATACTGTCTTCATTACTGCAGTCCCTAATCCAAAAGGAGCAAAGCGAAATCTGAGCTGCAGTAGATTTCGTCTCAACAAGTCAGCAAGAAAGACTTTTGCTGCTATTCGTTTGTCTGTTTGCTTTTCCCTGGGTATGTTTTGTTTTGTTTTGCTTTTTTAAAAATTCCTTTTAAAAACAGACACAGCCCTTATCTGCTAAGAAAGACTTAATTCTTGGTATCTTTTTGTTCCCCTGCAGATGATTTGACAGTGATGTTTACAGAACTCATGATTTAGAAAAAACGAGAAGGGAGGAAAGAATAGGAGTGAACTGAACTAAGCTGACCCAGGAGAGCCTCCTGCCACTCCATGAAGCAGCTGTTAATGATGCCTTTGATAATGTGCCATGCTGAAAGGACCGTTACATGATTTCTTTTCTGTATCCAGACGGCCGTGTTTTTAAGCTGATTGTATGTGCCCTCAGGGGAGTTACAATACCGTGTTTTCAAACAGAGCCACCATGAAGCACCTTGTGTCGCAAACAAAGCTCATTAGCATAGCTCAGCAATTAAACCCCGCTCGGTCTGCTGTCCTGAGATAAAGAACTCCCAATTTATGGCCCGGTTGACTTTCGGTGGAGATGAATTGGCTGACAGCTTGGAGTGGTGACGTTTTGTCTCATGAGTACAGCTGTTCGCAAGGGTGATCTTTCAGAATGTGACTTTTCCACAGACTAACCAAGGGTATTAGCACTAACTAATTACAGGGAGAAGCCAGGGGCGATGGTTTTCTAAGAGTGGGAACATCACAGGCCCCAAACAGCTGGGTAGTGCTAGTGCTTTTCTCTCTTCGAAAACAACAGCCCTGCTGGAGGAGAGCTCCCCATCTGGCAAGCTCTTCTAATTCATGTAATAAATGCAAATGATATTTATCTTCTTTATTTTTTACTAGACTTTAATGAAGTTTAGAAGGGACCGGATGCATGTAGCAAGACATGCGCCTTCTCTTCAGAGCGAACGTGTTGTAGCATTTGATTAGTGATACTGTATTACAGGAGCTGTCTCCACGTTAGTCTGTTTTCAATTTTATGAACATTGTTTTTAGGAAAGAAGTTTTCTCCTGTTTACTTCTCAGTCCAGTAACTTTTTGCTGTTTGATTTTGGTTCTTTTAGGCTGGGTTTATATAGGAAGACTTTGAATGGTTTTAGGTATTGGTGTTGCTGATTAAAAACTGTTCATCTTCATACAGTATTATGCTTGCTGCTCTCAAACATAAAGAATAACATGGCTTGAATCCCAAAGCAACTTCAACCCAGGGATTCTTCATGTAAATCAGGAGATAGAGCATGCTCTCCAGGATCCAGCAGAGAGGGAACACAAAGTAAGAGTTACTGGTGAAGCAATGGAAAATGAATCACTCCAGGAGCTCCGGGAGGAAAAGGGCACCTGTCAGGGTCAGGTCCTGCATCAGATGGGATTTCAGATTGGAGAGAAGCGGGCTCCCAGGGCCCTGCTGTATAGACAAATACAGTAGCAAATTTGAGCTGTAGGCTTGTCGTCATCTACTTTATAACAGCTGCAGATCCATGTGGACTGCTTACATCTGGTGTTGTCAAAAGTGCAAGAGAATTGCACCTTATAGATGTTTCGGTTTGTTCAGCTAGTAATAAAGACAGTGGGATTGCCACAGGAGGGATCTAGGTGACTGTGTAGGTGTTTGGGTACAAACAAGCTCGGAATTGTGTCCCTAAGCTTGTTCCAGGAGTTTGTGGTTGGGATTTGGGGCTTCTAAAATGTTAAATACAAGCCTTTGCTGCCTAAGACCCCTTTGGAAGGGGAGGGGTGAGGTGGGATTGTGTGTATAATACATATATATGTGTGTGTATAATACATATATATGTGTGTGTGTATATATATATATATGAAGCTGGGTGTGGTAAAGGAAGAAACGAGTATAGAGTCGAGAACCTGAAGAAGCGTTCTAGCCTTCTGCAACCTGTGGCGTGGTGGCACCTGGAGACCTCCCCACTGCATCATGTCTAGTTGCATCAGAGGTCAACGTCTTGGTCCATAAAAGGCGTTTCTGCAGCTGTGATAGCCTTTTCCATCTCTATTGGCATGCTCTCTGTGTAGCTATGGGGGTTAAGAGTCAGACTCAAAACTCAGCGCTCTGTTTTTTGGCAAAGGTCAAGGACCCAGCAGTAAAAGACTGAAAATCTGGTAGGCCAGCATAGCAGGAGGTCATCAGATACTAAGCTGGTCAGTGTGCATGTGTACAGACACAGTACGTGGCGGGTGTGCTGTTTGCAGGAGAGGGGCTTAGGGCCAAGAAGGTGTCTCTAGCTGACTTCTGTCCATCTTGGAGAATAAACTCTTTTGTGCAGTGAATGTCTGTATAAGGCTTTTTTTTTTCTTATTAAAGAAACTTTTCAGTGAGCATGTGGATCCCCATAGAGCTAATTTAAGCCCATTAACAATAGACTCACTTTTCTTAATTACCCTTTGCAGAACCATCCTAGGATTCCCAGGTGTCCTTGGGCCACAGGTTGGAAACGATCTATACATTGAAAGATAAGGTGTCTGATGATGGTGGTTAGGAATATAGAGCACAGTTTCTGAATTAAGGAGGACCTACTGGTTTTTGTTAATGTGGTAATCCCTCTCATTTACCCCAGCTTGTAACTCTTTAGGAAACACTGTGTTCTGAGCGAGAGCCAATAAGGTATCTGCAGACCAGGTGGCCACAAGTACAATTTAGTTCTGTGTTTGCTGCAGATGACATTGGTTTTGAGCCTGGGCCAAGCAGTGAGCCAATCTGAGGTACCTAACGGTGAGGAATGAGAACATGAGACTCTGATCTCTGTTTGTTGCCAAATAAATGGCAGTAGAAGGCCTGGTGTGTCTGGGGCTGTAAGATCAGCTTGTGTTGACTCTTCTGGAGCCAACATAAATGCTGGTTAAGCTGTGTGTGGCTACTTTGAAATGTCACTGCTTTCTTGGCAGCAGTGACTCAAAGATGTCTCTGGATGAATGGTGATGGGGAGGGAATAAGCTGTGTAGACTGATGGTTTACTGCATGGTGTATCTCTTCCTAAGAGTGTAGGATGTACAAATTTCTGTCTCTTTCCATAGCTTGCTTCTCCCTGCCACAGATGCTGGTAAGTGCCTGAGGAGCCCTTAGCTCCATGTTCATGCACATGTTCAGGTGTATCCATATGGAGTAGAGGTGTGGCCAGTGTGAACTCCAAGAATCAGGACTGCCAGGACCACTACAGCCCTTTGCTGCTGTGCAGACACAGACATGGGATTTTCTTCTTAGAAATAGTATTTTTGTCCTTTAGTATGTTTGTGCTGGACTGTCCTGGTTTCAGCTGGGACAGAGTTAATTGTCTTCCTAGTAGCTGGTATAGTGCTATGTTTCTGAGCTAGGTATGAGAAGAATGTTGATAACACACTGATGTTTTCAGTTGTTGCTAAGTAATGTTTAGTCTAAAGTCAAGGATTTTTCAGCTTCTGATGCCCAGCCAGTGAGAAGGCTGGAGGGGCACAAGAAGTTGGGAGGGGACACAGCCAGGACAGCTGACCCAAACTGGCCAGCGGAGTATTCCATACCACGTGATGTCACATCTAGTATATAAACTCGGGGGGGTGAAGGTGTGGGGATCGCCGCTCGGGGACCAACTGGGCATCGATTGACGGGTGGTGAGCAATTGCACTGTGCATCATTTGTATATTCCAATCCTTTTATTATTACTGTTGTCATTTTATTAGTGTTGTCATTATCATTATTAGTTTCTTCTTTTCTGTTCTCTTAAACCGTTCTTATCTCAACCCATGAGTTTTACTTCTTTTCCCAATTTTCTTCCCCATCCCACTGGGTGTGGGGGGAAGTGAGTGAGCGGCAGCATGGTGCTTAGTTGCTGGCTGGGGTTAAACCACGACATTGAACAGGACTTGCAAAGAGCACTGTAGTGTTTGCCCATCCAGGAACAGGGAAATCTTGGTGAAATGAAGAGAAAAGAAAAAAAGAAACATGAGAGGAGAGCCTGGTCTCTTTTTTGTGATTATGGTAGTGAAAGCTTGGGCAATCCTTAGGATTATTGAACCATTCGTGTGATTAGCAGTGACTATTTCTTATGGTTTCTTAGTGATTTATTTGTCCTATCTAGAAGAAGGCATTTACTGATGCTAAAGCTGTTTTTAGTGAATCTCTGAGAAAAAAGTAAAGTTAAAATCCTAAGTATCCACACAAGCCTACAGAGAGCCCAGACTTCCTGAAGGATTTCTCAAGGTGGACATGAGGAGTCATCACAACCGTTCATCAGCACAGACATGTAGGGGAGTGTAGCCTTTGCACGAGCTCGCTGAGGAGCACTGGTTGGCTCCAGAGAGGCCTCTGCAGGGTACTCCCACAGCTCATGTTTGTGGGAGCCTGGTCTCCCGGGGAAGTGCTCCTGACTCAAGCTTTGGCTGACTTGTGTGCTGACTGGTTTTTCGGTTCTGTGTCACTTGGTATTTGGTGATGTCCATGCTTTGGGTTCTTAGTTGCTGCTTTAGTGACTAATTAAATCGCCGTCCTCAGCCCTGCTTTGTAGCTTCCACGGGAGGCTGTTATTAGTAGTGCAGATCTGGGGTGTGTTTGCTGTGCTACCAGCACGGGATCAGCCGAACAGAGACCACTCATGGAAACTGCGATACATGCAGGAATTGAGACAATTCACGCTGTGCGAGTGTCCTGGAGTCATGACCAGGACTACAGTCTGAGGCAGAGCCCCCTTGTAGTGTTGCCTTAGCACCTCAGTGTTGAACCTCTCAGTGCTGTGAGACAGGAAAGTGCTGCTGTTGTCCTGGGGAAGAATTGGGCAACAGGACTCGGACCCAGGTGGGAAAGCAGATTTAAGTGTTTGGGATTGAGGTACTGAGATCCTCAAAGGTCTTTCCTGCAGCAGGGAAGAGGTGGGAGCTCAGGAGCTGTAGGCAAGCGTGTGGGCTGGTAGCTGTCTGGGGGCCAGGAGCTGCGGGGATTCCTCGGGCTGGCAGAGCAGGATCCATCCCACCGCCTCCAGCCAGGGAGCAGGGCAGGCTTGGGGGGGAGGACAGCCCCCACACCAGAGCACTAGGTACCTCCATGTGGACAGGGATGGGCTGAGGCCAGGCTGGGATGTCAGCCCATGGGTCACGGTCAGGACCAGACCTGTTTGACCCTGAGTTGCAGCAGCCAAACCTCCAGGAGAGGGGAGGATGCTCTCATGGCCCTTACACTGTCCTCCTCACTGTACTACCTCTCATGGGTCCTTAATTTCTCCGCAAACATCTCCTGCAAGGATTTCTTCCTCAAAGAACTTGCAAAACACAGAAGATGGGTAACCTCTAGTCAGTTGGGGGAAGGATATTTGTCATCCCAAGGTGAGGAGGAGACTGGTGTATATTGATATTGTTACTGCATGCTGCAGAGTAGGTATTACCTGGCAGAAGTGTTTCAGGAATTAACAAAGAGCAAAGCAAGTGGTCTCAGCAAACTCTGTTGAATGTACATTTTTCTTCATTATTTTTTCACTAAAGCGTGATGATGTCTGATGGAGCATTATGGATGGGGAGAAGGAAGGAAGTGTTAGCAAAGCCTGAAAACAACAAGCTACTGCTCTGGCTAATGAGGCGAAAAGGAAATTCTGGCTGTAGCGGCAATGAAGTCCAACGAGAGAGAGAGTTGGGCTTAAGCTTGAGTGAGGCAGTGGAGCTTGCAGAAAGACCTTACTGGGTCAAACATATAAAACCTTTCACTTTACAGCTTCTCCCCATCTTCTTATCTAGAAAATGAACATTCACATGGGCATGCAACTCACACCCACCCGCTGCATGGATGGTGTGCACATTCAGCTGTGGTGAAGGTGACTGCTATAATTTGTTGTGGTTTTTATTCAAGGATCTTTCTAGTCTTCAGAAGATGAGGAAGACTAGGAATCAGCCTCTTACTGCACACCTGGTGCTAGTCAGCCCACACACCAGATAGAAACACATAATTTTTCACTCAAACCAGTTTTGTGAAGAGATGTCTTGACCTTTTTAGTGTACTTGTGAAAGCACAAAATGGTAAATGAAGGCTAAGATGCTCTGCCCCTGTGGCAGTAGTTTCTTAATTGCATTTTGGACAGATACAGTCAAATTTTCTTTTGAGTGTCTCAGACATCACTGTTGGAGAATGATTCCCTGGGGCAGGACATGCACCACAGCATAGCCAAGATTTGGGCCCACAGCCCCAGGGAGTGAGGATTCCATCTACTGTTCTGCTGCAGACTGAGCATAGTTTGGATCTTATGGTGTGAGCTTCAAAACAGCCCAGTCTGGGTGCACTTAGCATAGGCTGCAAAAGTGCCTGGAGATGTGTGCAATTTGAAAACTGTCCCCATTCTTCTCCAGTGTCTCAGAAATCACATCAGTCCCTAGGGTGTTGACTCTATGGCTGGTTTAAAATAAGATGGGTCAGAGATGGACCTGTGCTTGGTGGGCTGTGAGGTTGCAGTGCCTGGTCAGGAGCTGGTTGCGGGTACAGTAAAACAGAATATGTTGCGCTCTTTGATGGTTTTTCTTACCGAAAACTGAGAGAGAGAGAATCCTGTGTGACTATTATCATATACTGATGAGCTGAGCATTTAATGCTGGTCATTTGTGGACGAGAGGTAAACAAGCACTCATATCACAGTTGGCCATATCAGACAAACCATAGGGCAGAGGGGCTTGCGCAGATTCAGTCGTAAGCTGGACAAAGTCTTACTGGAGTTTAGTGTGTGTGAGCAACCCAAGCCTCCTCACAGCAGCTCCCGCGCTTGATGATTTTGGAATTCCACACCAGAATGTGGCTACAGAGGTAAACACCAGCTGGGTGTCATGTGAAAGGGAGGAAGCTTAGTGCAACTTGACAGCCCCTGGATACAACCAGCAGTCTTGAATTTCATATTCCTTTAGAATGAGGAGATCAAAGAGCTGTGATTTGGAAACAGCCAGCAGCCTGTCACGGTGCATTAGGAGCGAACAACAACCCCGTGTCCAGGTGAAAATGGCTTTTGTGCGATTTGGTATGTGGTTTTAGGATGGGAATCCCCAAATGCCCAAGGATTAGGCACACAATACACAAGTCCTTTGTGAGCTTGACTAAGTGCGCTGCTGCCTGGTGGAATTTGCCACCCTGGGTTACATTCCCCAAAACAGAGAATGATGAGGGAGGTGCTCGTGGGGCTCAGGTGGGGGATGGCCAAGGGGGTGCTGAGCTGCAGTTGGCACCTCTATCTCAGAGGCAGGTGCTTAGTTTGGGACCACATCTGTTTTGAATTTACAGCTGTGAGCTGTCTGGTGGAGCTGGGAAGGACAGGGCTGGCCTGAGACCACTATGAGGAGGAGGAAGAGGTACACAGCCACCAGTGAGTTGCCAGGAACACAGCAGCCATGTTAGTGCTATCCTCCACCTGGGCTCACGCTTCCCCGTGTGTGGACTGGGCTTCAGGTGAAGACGAATACACAACTGTTGTACCCATCTATGCAAGGATTTCTTTCTTAAAGTATCTCCAGGTTTCTTTTCCATGGGTTTATGCAGTCTCTTTTCGAACCCATATACACACTTGGTGTTCACATCCATGGCATTATAAGTGGTGACTGTGTTGAAATCTTTCAGAGGTAATAGCCTTGAATGCCAGACTTTCTGGGAGATTTCTGTGCTTAAGTTACCTCTGACAGGATGCTCAAAAGTGCTTAGTACAAAGTCTGAGCTCTGCTTTCATTAGATCTGCAGGTGCTGATATGGCCATTTAACAGGAGTAAAAATAACTTAAGCAAAAGATGTCCTTTTATTAAGCCATCACTATATCTTATTCTATAAATAGATGTCACTTTGCCCTAGGAACAGCCTGGCATTTTATTAACATTGTCTCTTTACTAGCACCTACCACCTATTCTGTAGTGCTAAACTGGGAAAAGCTCTTAACTTTTATACCCTATCTCAGGTCTTTCACTTTCAAGTGCCTCTAAGAGCATTACATTTGGTATAAGGTCCAGTTATGACTTTTTTTTAATGGACACTTTTTGGTTTTGTTTTGACTTTTTCCTTCCCATTGACTTGCACCACTACAGAAAATAACAGCTGAATTACATTTGGCTTCTCCTGCTTCCTTTCTCTTTGAGATGAGGTTACAACGACCTCATCTACCTAAATCAATAATCTGCACCCAAATCTAATAAAGATTTAGCAGGGCCTGTAAAATAGCATGCAGCCCAGATGGAAAGGGAGGTCCTAATGTCCAATCCACTCATTAGCTATTGTCGTGGTTTAACCCCAGCCAGCAACTAAGCACCACGCAGCCGCTCACTCACTCCCCCCCCCACCCAGTGGGATGGGGGAGAAAATCGGGAAAAAGAAGCAAAACCCACGGGTTGAGATAAGAACAGTTTAATAGAACAGAAAAGAAGAAACGGATAATGATAATGATAACACTAATAAAATGACAACAGCAATAATGAAAGGATTGGAATGTACAAATGATGCGCAGTGCAATTGCTCACCACCCACCGACCGGCACCCAGCTAGTCCCCCAGCGGCGATTCCCCGCCCCCACTTCCCAGTTCCTATACTAGATGGGACGTCATATGGTATGGAATACCCTGTTGGCCAGTTTGGGTCAGGTGCCCTGGCTGTGTCCTGTGCCAACTTCTTGTGCCCCTCCAGCTTTCTCGCTGGCTGGGCATGAGAAGCTGAAAAATCCTTGACATTAGTCTAAACACTACTAGCAGCAACTGAAAACATCAGTGTTATCAACATTCTTCTCATACTGAACTCAAAACATAGCACCGTACCAGCTACTAGGAAGACAGTTAACTCTATCCCAGCTGAAACCAGGACAGCTATTTATCAACCATTAATGATGAGAATAGGAGTGGTGTGTGGGGAAAAGGATGCAAAAGCAAGACAGCAGAGAACCTTCCTGAATATGAGGCGGAGACAAAGACTATAAAACACATGTGTGCAGGTTACAGCGTGACACTGGCTGGGGAGAGGGAGGTACCTAAAAAGTGGAATTTCCACAGGAGTTCACTTGCAGAATCCCAGATTTTTATGCACAAACACTGTGTGTCTTCAAGCTACTGTATGAGAGAAGATAATGAAGAGCTGAAATACATTTGGCTTCCCGTCAGCTGATCCTGCATCCCTTTACAGATGTGAAAGCACTAAACCAAAAAGCAGTATTTCCTGAAACTGAATATTATATCCCCCCTTTTTTTTCCAGTAAAAGAGAAATTGCCTGTGTGATAATGCACCTGTCTCTTGATCTGTAGCAGAGTTAGGAAAAAACTCCAATTTCCCAGTTCTTTGCTTTAATTCCAAGACTTTTCTTTCAGCTGAAGGAAATGAACATGTGAACTGGCCATCAAAGTTTTTTTCCACCAAATTGCTGGAGCACAGAATTAGGCAGGCAGCTAGTGCGAGTAGAGAAATGTAATTTTTCATCACTGTTTATTGAACAGAAACTGGCTTTGTGACAAAATGGGTCTTTTCAATCAATACTGTCAACAACATGTTATTTTGTATTTGAAAACTGAAGCCACTCTTTTTTTTTTTTTCTCTTTTAGCTTTAAATGAAAACAGTTAGTGGTTTAGTGGTTAAACATTTTTATACAGGTTTGAAGCTTTCACACTTTTTTGGGGAGGGGTGTTAATGCTTGTTGGAGATGGGAAATATTTTTTCAAAAGCTGAAGCAGTAGAACAAGAAGGAATTCAGCATCTCTGGAGTTTGTGGTATGCATAAATACAATAACGTTCCATGAAATAATATTTCAGATTCCAGCAATGTATTACATAGTAGCAATTCCAAAGAAAACAGGAAATAGAAGTCATTAGTCAGGCAGAAGGAAGAATCTGAAACATTACTAAGATACCAAATGCTTTACAAAACAGTAGCCAAAAACCTGTCTTTAAATCTTCTTTGAATCTTGCTCTGCAGGTGGAAAGTCAAAATCAGTTGCAGTAATTTTGTATTCTCTTTAGTGAATGCTGACTTCAAATTTGTCTATTAAATAGTTGCAATCAATTTTTTCCCCTTCTGTAGAAGGAACTACTCCATGCTCCATATATCTCATCTAGATACCCTGCACTGAAGGGAGCACAGCTACAGCCGGGAGCTGTTTCACAAGACGGGTGTGGGAGGTCAAGTCCCTCTCCCTCTTTAAAAGCATCTCCTTGCGGCTCCAGCTCTGCTGTGTGTGGAGGGGAAGGGTCTCAGCACTGCTCCTTGCAAGGCTGGCCCTTGCTATGAATGGAGGCAGCTGTGCAGCATTTTTCAAGATGGACTGAGGAATCTACTGCATCCTTTGCCAGTTTGCTCTTACTTTTTAAAATCTGAGCTGTATTTTCTATTTGAAGTTGTCTGGCTTTAGCTTCCAGCCATGGGTTCCTGTTAAGCCTTTCTCTGCTAGATTAAAGAGCCCTTTATGACTGGTATTTTCTCTTCATGGAGGTGCTTAATACCCTGTAATCAAGTCACCCTTGGTCTTCTCTTTGATAAGCTAAACAAATCCTGCCCATCAAATTTCTCACTGGAAGCAGTTCCTCCTCCCCAGCCTTTAAATCATTTTGGTGGCAGTTTTCTTCATACTCTCAAATTTTTCAATTTCTTCTAAGACAGTACAGATCTCAGAGTTGTGCACAGTCTTTCTGCATTAATCCCACCATGGTTTATGGAGAAACACAACTGCAGCCCCACAGCAGTGCCAAGGGAACACGTATGCTGAGCTGCTACAACTGCAGAGGTGCTAGGAGAAGCACTTTGTTCCCACATAGACTTGCAAGGCTGTAGGCATCGCCTGCATTCCTTGTCCCTCACTGTATAATCGTAATAAAAGCATTTTTATTAATAAGCCCAGCTTACCAGATGAGTCATTTAACTGTATGATTTCCTGTGTTTCTCCAGGCAGGAGTGGGGCAGCAAACTCTTCTGCTCAGCCATTAGGTTTCGTTTCTGCCTTTTGGACTCCTTTTCCTGTTGGGTTTCCTTATATTTGTCTCCCCCAGGGCCAATCCTGTGTTTAGATTTTCTAGATAAGGGCTAGTGAAGATGAGCTGCTTCTGACCATACTCCTGGGAAAGCCATGGATTGTCCATAGCAATGAGGACCATTTTTGCAGAGCTGTGGAAATAGCGTCTTTTAAGGAGAGACTTTAGGAAGGGAGAGATCTCCATGAGCATGGCTAGATATGGTTCGGCAGAGAAGGGTGTTGGACATGGAAGGGAGAGCTTGGCAGTCATCCCATGACACATCAACCTTTCCTCTGTATTAGTCAAACTGCCTTGAGGTTTTACAACCAGAGGTTCTCCAGGTGATGCTCGATGAGGAAGGACCCCACCGTGTGCTCTGCAAGTTCTGCTGTTTTGTCCTGGTGAAACACGTCCTGTTTTTTGACTTAGAGCAACTAGCTCTGCTAGTGGCTGCTTTGTACCTAGCAGGGTTTGCATGCCTCACAGAAGAGGTTTTGGATAAAATATATTCCCTTCCTTCTGCAAATATGCTCATGTTTGCACGATAAATTTTCTTCAACTGTCTCCATCAGGGTGGCAAAGTTTTGGTGGTTTGTTTTGGTTTTTTTTTTTTTCCCCTGGAGCAGTAAATCAACAGGCTGTGATTAAAGAATTTAAGCAGCTCCTTCATTTGCCAGTCCAAAATTTAATTTACTGAAGCATCTCTAACTAGCTGGCAGCTGAATCACACATTTTGTATTTCTCCTCTCCTTTATGGAGTGGGACAGAAGACGAGAGACACCATGTTCAAAGACTTCCAACACTGCTGAATTTATGTATCAGCCAAAGACGTGTGGGGTTGTTCCCCCTCCCCCTTTCAGAGGAAGATCTTTTTCATTACATAGCTCTAGACTTGTGTTTTTCCATTCACTAGTTGCTACCGTTGCTCTCCTTCTCCCCACCCCCGTCAAGAAAAAAAAAAAAGAAAAAACCACATGGCTCTAGTATTGTTTACCCCAGGAAACATTTTGAGCATTCAGTAATAAAACCAGGAGGAAATCCTTCACTTCCTTTATGCCTCCTAGCAAGTAACCACATCAATATGAAGTGAGGATTTTTTTGGGTACTGACCCAGTGTCACCGATCAAAACACAGCCATAAATACTTTCAAGATGCAGTCTTGAATCAGGCTGGTAGATGAGGAAAAGCCACTTCTGTTTTGGAAAGGAATTCTTTCCTTCTGCAACCACTTTCTAAATTGCATTGAAATTTAGCAATTAACATACAAAAGCTTTTGTATCCGCAGGATCATTTTTCATGTCAATAAACACATTCCTTTGCTTTTCAGTGCAATGTTTAATAATTCTCATTTCCTATAGTGGAAAAGAACCCTTGTACTTTATTTGTATTACACAAATTACATGGAAGAAACAAAGCCATATCTGATCACAGTTATTAAATTAAGAACATTTGCATGAATCCTTTTTTTTTTTCCTAATCTAGTTTGTTGTTGGTAAACAGTGTGTTATCTAGGTTTAGCAAAGCATTTGGTTTCTAGCCAGAGTTTTGCTTTCCCCCTGTCCTTTTTGAAGTTCTCTTGGCAGGCAAGGTCTGCTTCTCCTAAGCTATCTGTCATCACACAAAGTGGATTCCAGCTTCAGACAATAAACGAGTTGCTATTCTAGATTCATGGGCTGAACTGTCATTAAGTCACTTCATCCCTGCTCTGGGGTTTTAGGACGTGTCTCTGTTCCAGCCTGAGGGTCTGCTCTGGGAGCTCCTTTGGGCGCTCTTCATAAATTGCAGAAAGTTAAGCTGAAAGTTCAGCGGGGCTCCCTGTCTCTGCATGGGATGCAGGGCAGGGTGTGCGAGGGGATGGCTTGCTGTGCGGGATGGCTGCTTGGCACTGCTGAAATGGAAAAAGGACTGTCTTTTCTCCGTGGGGGCCCCTCAAGTTTCCAAATCTGAGCAATGCTATTGCAGTTAGGATTGAAGGGAGAATAATAAATGAAGAATGATTTTTTTTTTTTTTGGGGGGGGCGGTGGCCTGGAAGCGGGTGTATGTGTTGAGAGAAATGATCCTTCAAAAATGTGGAGACCTCGTCCTACAGAACAGGAGATATTAGAAACACTTGAAATATCTATGAAATTTGTGTGCCTGGCAAAGTGGAGCCCTGGTCCATGGCTTGCTCTTGAGGTACTACAAGACTTTGGCTAGGTCTCTATACACCATGAGCAGCCTATAGTGGCACAGTGCAATGTAAGCAGTGAGTGTTGGTGTCTGCTAAACTTCTTAGCCGGAACCTGCAGATGTACATAGAGCATTGATGGGAGTCTCCAGTTACCTTTTTTTTCCTTGCAGGTGGCTTGCTTCGGATGCTGGAGGGGCTGTGAATTTGGGTGGATGAAATATAAAGGCTGGGGTGATGTCAGGGCTGGTGCTGCATGTAGGGTTAGAGTTTCTGGGAGGTTACTTGTAAGAGGTTTTGGTGGCTCTGTGTGAGAGGGTGGGGACTTCTTTCCCATTCCCAGTGCAACCTGCTTTGGGACAACCAGATTTCATTCCCCTGCAACCACCTTCTGGTGCTCCCCTCCCTTCTTGGAGAAGTCCTTTTTCGCCTCCCCAGCTCCGTTCTTGGTTATTGATTTTCAGTATTATTTCTTTCTTTACAGGGGGCTGAATTCAACAGGGATGTCTTCCAGTCCTGAGTGACAGAGGTTTTGTAAGGAATGAAAAGAGTCTTGGTGCTTTTGACAGTAACATTGATGACCATCTTATAAATAGTAGCACTCTGCTACTCCAGGAAGCCCTGTCAGATCCCAGCCTGGAAATCTTTTCCTTTAAAAGCTTGTTTTTTAGTTGCTAGCCTACTTTTCCTCACTGGAGATGTAGCAGACTTGAGAAAAAGATGGTGGCAGCCGTGGCGAAGTTGCCCTGCTGAGATGGGCACATCCCACGTGAGATGTGCTCGCATTGCTCTGGCCTTGAGTTTGCTCCCAAGCTTGTATGTCCACAGTGCTGTGCCAGCTGCAGCTCCCGGGTCTGCCTGCTCTGCGGTGCCCGGTGTTGGGGTGATGGGCTGGGCTGCCTTGAACCCCCTTGCTCAGCCAGGGCTGGGGTCTGTCATGTGTCCCTTCCCTGCCCCACAACGTGGAGCTCTGCCTTGTTGCAGGGGGGAGAAGGAGGAGGTTAGACATGAGTGAAATTGCACAGGTCAGGGAGCTGAATCTATCTGGACGACACTACCTTCAGCCTTGCAGGTATGGCTCGTGCACTGTAGGTGTCAGGTAGTCTGGGGCTGGACCAACTGGGCAACTTGACCACAGCTAGCTGGTGGGCTCAGCCTGCTTCCCGAGGGCTCAGTTTGCTTAGAGACCAACCTTGCAGGCTGCCACAGTGCATCCTGATTGCCTGGTGCATCTGTGACACAAGGAGGAATTGCCCCCGTGAGGAACTTGACAAAGCCTGAAAGAAGGGTTTAAGAAGTGTGTGTGAAAGGAGAGGTCCTACATTTGTGGAGTCCGGTCCAACTGCCTTTAAAGGCAACAGGCTCGCATTGATTTAAATGGAATCTGGATTGTCCCTTAGTAAATGAGAACATTAAACCCAGCTTTTATCCCTCTTTTAATCAAACATGAGGCAAAATTGAAGCCTTTGTTTATTTGCCACGATGGAACCTAACTGTTGGTGGGGTCCCGGAGACAGACAGCCAGGCACTTGGAAATTACTTTACTGCAATAATGTCATTACGTTTTATTGACCAAGCATTTCCACAAGTGGTGAAAGGGGATTATGGGGAAATCGGGATGAATGTGCATTATGTCACTTTTGAATCATATCCTGTACGTGGGTAAGATGTGAGCCCCGATTAAGTGACCCACCAGGCAGAGGGGGTTTGTCTGTAGTAGCTGTACTACTGCATGCATGGGAGTTGAGGGCTTCCGTGGTGAAAGATTTTAGTGGGAAAGTACAAAGCCATATTAGAGGAAATGCTTTCAACGTATCTAAATCAAGATGTATGGGGTTTTATTTCTGCCTGTGTTACATACCCCTGAGCTCTTTCTGGCCAACTGATAGTCATTAGACAAAGCTGTATTGCTTTGCAATTTACTTATTGCAAGGCTGTGCCTTAACTGCTAACAGAATAATGTTTTTCCTCATATGTAACTTATAATTTGTTGGACGTGCATTCAGCTCCTGTCATGGATTAAACTTCCAGAGAGGTGTGCCACTGCTCTCCAGGCACTCACAGCCTTGAAATGGCTGTTGAGCACAGCAGGATGCAAAGCATTAGCACAATCGCTTCCAAAGGCCCTTTCTCTTGCATCCACACTCAGCTAGGAAATGAAATACAAGATCACTGTGACATCAATAAAACATGCTGTCAGCAAGACATGTAAGTTACCTGGAAGCTGAATTCCATTTACAAGTGGCAGTGGAGTATACTTTATGCATTTTTTCCCCAAGAATCAGTTTCTGTGATTGATTGCATTTGTGTTTACATGAATCTCCTTTCCATTTCTGGCATTTTTATAAGGCTTATGAAAGTGAGAGATATTAAACTGGGAGGTTTAGGAGAATGGTTTTCAGGCAGAAACAGTAAGACTGGAAGAGATTTCCTATGTTTGTTAATATTCAGCTGGGCTTGGGTCTTTAGGTCCTAATACTCTGTATTGGAGGCTATTCCGGAGCTTGTTGCTCATAGGAGAGCCTTTTGGTATATGTGTCTAAATATACCAAAATATTTCTCATCAAAGCCACCTAAATGACTTTTCCCACACTTTTGTGACTTTTGTTGCGCTGAATATGCCCAACTTCAGTGATTCTTATACACAGAAATTCCTGGTATGGTCATCATAAGACATAGGTCCTGATCCTCCAAGACCAGTGAAACGTCCAGTGGGAGGGTCTAAGGCAGAGCTCGGGGCCAGAGCAGAGAGATGCAGAGGGACAGCCTTGCAGTAAGTAATGTTAGGTTTCTCATTTCAACAAAATTTCTCATTCAATGCCAGAAGTGATTCTCTTGGATGTTGTCAGTGCAAAGTAGTAACATATTCTCATCTTCATTTAAAGTTGGTAAAGCAGAGACACATACCTCCCACTTACGTTTTTAGGGGAGGAGAAGAGTACGACTGAAAATCAAGTCCCTTTTATTCAGATACTTAGATATGGGTTAAATGTCATGCTTTAGATAGTGCAAATAGAGCTAAGGGTTAGTAAGATGATGGATTTTCTCCTCACAGGTCATGTTTAATAAATAGCGTTGTGTTCCTGTTTCTTCTGCAGCTAATCTCCTCCTCAAGACTAGTAGTGATCTTCTCCCCTGCCCAACATGAGCTGTCCCCAGGCAATGTGGCAGTGGAGGGCTCCATGCCTGCACCAGCCCGTGTCTCCTGCCCAGGTCTTGCCCATCTCTTCGTCTGTCAGGGCTGCTGGACTTGGGCGAGCACACTGTTTGTGTTTGGCTCACAAGGGTGCCCGTTGCCAGACTGTTTGTGCAGCCTAATCCATGTTTGTGGCAGGGAGTCACACATCTCCCAGAGTGACATTTCGTCTAATCCATTTCTGGGTCTAAGCAGGTTATCAATTTCTTTCACCGAGTTTCTGTTTTCGGAGAAATAAAAGGAGACTTGTAGACGCGTTTGCTGCTAAGATTTGTGTGTGTATGTGCATTGAGGATTTATTTATTGGACTTCTAACCATAAACAGTTTAATGTTTTTGAATTACTGCTCAGTCTCATTTAGTTTGGTTGTGACCTTGAGCCATACATTTCCAGGGCTCTTGCTAATGGACCTTTTAAATGATGACAATGAAATACACCAGGCCCTTTGATAAGGGGACCGTTGCTACATTGCATATTATTTTAATGTTATTCTACAAAATAACCATTATAATATCGTTATTATTTTTTAACTCTGGTTTTATTTTGTCACACCAACATTACAACAATCTACATCTAAAATATTTCCTCATTTGTGCAAAGCACATTTCTCTGCCAGGGGTAATGAAATGACCAAGCAGTGACCCTCATTTTTATGTTTCTCCTACTGTGAAGAGGAATTGAAGATGAAATGTAGAAGCTAATAGCTGTGCAGCCCCAGTGAATCCAGCAAATCTAAAGAGCCCAGCCATGGGATACATTTAAATATTAAAGCAGTTTTTATGTGCTCTAAACAATATTTGATGCAGCTCTCAGTATGCTTTAATCTGGCTAAATGGTTATTGTGTTATGTGTCCTAGCTGTAAAACTGTCTAGCTCTTTTGTGGTCAGGATACTTTTCCCCACTGCAATTTAGATTGGACGTGGATAAACATAAAGGACCATTCTCCAAAATGTATCTTGTACAGGTTAATCCTGCATGGAGCAGGGTGCTTAGAAACCAGTCACATTTATTTAAGACTTTCTTCCTTATATGCATCATGACAACTGCTCGTAGGGTAGGGAGGGTGCTGGTTTTCCGAGGGGAAAAAATAAGAGGAACTTGACACAGTTCAGTCGTATAGGGAGAGTGGCATCTGGCAAGGTGCTTGGTGTCTTACCTTTGCCTGGCTACAGTGGGAGTTGTGTGTTTGCATATTTGAAGTGTTTTCTTGCTGGCTTCATTGCTGAACATGAGAAAATACCTTTTTTTTTTTTTCTGGTGAGACTCTTCTGTTTCCCGTTGACAGTTTTTTGGGGTGCAGGAGCTCCTGTTGTGCTGGCCATCAGTGCTCGGGGCTGCCGGGATGCAGCAGTGCCCTTGGCGAGGATGCAGCTTGCCTGCTCCCACCAAGCAGCAGCAAAGTCTCAGGGCTGAGGCAGGAAAGATGAGGCAGGAAAACCTTGACTAGTGGCTTTTTCTTGATTGCTGGCTTGTACAGAAACAAACAAACACAAACGTCTTAATTCGTCTATGCCTCAGTCCATTTTGGCTGGCACATTTGCTTTGGAAAGCAAAATGCTTGCTGGAAGTTGGCTGCTTCAGCTGATGGAGCATCTCCAGGTAGAGGCGTCGGATTAAAATAAGTTGTTTGCATGCACCAGGACTGCAGCTGAATTTCCGGCAGGTCTGTGTCTTTTGTGGGGGTTATTCAAGGCTTAAAAAGGTGCAGATGGAATTTTTCCTGGTTTTGCAGCCTTCCTAACAGAGCTCTCCGGTGTCCATTCATGAGCGAGCTCAGGTTGTATTGTTTTCAAGAGAGGCAACAATAATTTCTTGCCTCCTTTCTAGCTGCCTAATTCGTGTTCCTGAGATGTGGAGGCATCCCTTTGCCATTGCTTTCTCTCCCAAATGTGGTTGAAATAGGCTAGTGACCTCAAAAGTGAAAAGGATGCATATAAAGCCTAATTATTCCTTATTTCTTTAGGAAACCAGGCTAAATATGGAGAATATACACATTCTGCTTTTTTTCCTCCTAATTATTCTAATAAAAAACCCACCACCACTTCCCCTCCTCTCCCTCCCACCCCTGAAGAAAAAATCCAACCCCCAGTGTAGCGTGGTTATAGTAGTAATAAGGGGACAGAGCATTTAGTAACCTCTGGGAATGGGGTTTCTGAATTATCTTGAAGTCTTGAAATTACTTTAGTGATCTCCTTTAAATCCCAAGCGGGCAGTGATCCATATTGTAAACCCTTCACACGTAATTTGACACAATTAGCAAATTCTGCTTCTGAGACCATCTTGTGACTTGTGCTGAAAGCGTTTCCTACAGAGGAGCTGTGGGCTGTCTAGGTCTGGGCGGAGGTAAATGAATCAGCTGTGGGGGAAAGCTGATATTGTCCAGCTTACCCTGAGCCAGGGTGATGCTGATTAAAGAAAGTCTAGTTTATCCACTGTCAAAGGAAATGTTTCCCTGTTCGTGTTCCAAAAATAAAGCAGAACGTTGCACACAACTCCAGTGCAGGTCTTTTCTGGACTCTGAGTTACTTTTGGTCTAACCTGTTTTCCTCAAACAAAGCGATTTCCTGATTCCTGTAACTGACCTTCCTATCTCCAAGTTGAATGATCTTTGTCAGTGTGACTCTTTTATGATCTTGCTAATGAACTTTCCGTTTTATGCTGCTTGTCTGATTAGTAATGCCAGAGATTTAACCAAGCAGAGATAATTCATTAGTCTGAGCCATAGCTCTGAGGGCACGGTGTCAGACCCTCCCTCCCTGCTCCGTGCACTCCATTAGTTTCTCTGTGCTCTGAGATCTCCTCCATTTTTTCCTGAGGGAAAATGCAGAAGTCTTCTCCTACTGCAGATTCTTTATGTATTGGTCATTTTTGACTCATTGACAGTGAAATTCATAGTATCATTTTGGAAACTCTTAGGCCGTGATTTTTTTTTTTTTTAAATCCATATTAAGTTTCATGCAGATCAGTGGAAACAGAAAAACATCCATAGGCTTTTGTAGTGTAAAAAAATAAGTGATTAATTGCAGTTTGTGGATGCAGCTATGATTATTTATGCTACAATTCCTTTCCTTTTTGATGTTTTAATTTGCAGCCCTTAAAATTCAGAAGTGAAGTATTTAATCTGTTACTAAGTGTTGAAGTCAGTGTACTGTAGAGAAGGAGGGAGATTTCTATGAGAATGACTCTGTGCATGACTCAGTGTGTTGGTTTGATCTTGTGCTTCTTGTCTGCTGATCCCAGGGGGTTGTCTCCTTTCTAGATGTGCTTTATGAGATTGGGAAGTAGATGCTCAATGGACTAACGTACGTGCATGCTGCTGCCACGTCTGCGCTGGCTTAGTGGCCTGTCAAGACTTTGACCATTGCTTGGCCACACTCCTTAGCAGGTTGTAACAATTCCACATTAGAAACCTGGTTCTGCCAAATAGGTAGGCTGGTGAATAGGCAGCAGCTGGTATGGTGGGGGTTCACCTGACAGAGGGATTAAAACTATGGCAGGATAGTTCTTCTTACCTCTGGTGGTAGAGCGGGTTCCTGGGGTGAAACTGGCTACAGCAGGGAGAAGAGCTGGGGGAAAGGTAGAGGGACTCACTGACAAAGCAAAGTCACGTGCAGGAAGAGTGGGAGCAATTGTAAGGGAGATACCTTGGAGTAGTATGGGAAACACCTGTAGACCACTGTTATTTGAATGGTATGGATCATGCCATTCATGCATACTCATATGGATCATGTCATTTTTTCAGGCTAAAGCAATGGAAGACCTCTTTCGCTCCACTCCGTTCACAAGAAGTGTGTCTGCTGCTGCAGAGTGGCTGGTGTTGCAGAAAAGATCAGCTTAAGCTTCTGGGAGAAGTGGGAAAGAGATCAAGGGCTGGGACCTGCGGCAGTGGGGCCTCTTCCTTCTGGAAAGAGAAGCAGAACCGGACTTTGTACCAGCTCTACCAGCAAGGCTGGAGTCAGAGCAAGGGGGACCTTGCAGGGAGTAAGCATAGATATGGGTATGGGAGTCCTCCATGTCAGAACCTGCAGCAACAGCCAGGTGAGTTTTTGGCTTGAAAATCTCTACTAAGGCAGTTTGGCTGCTCTAGTACATTTCTTTGGACCTTTTCATTAGCTTTTGCCCAATTTCATAATCACCGCAAATCGGGTAGATTCACTAGATTCACTCAAGTAGTACCAGATTGTGCCAATGACAATTTTAAAGTTATTTTCTCATAAGCAGTGGGTGCAAACCTGTATTCCTTGTGTACCCCCAACTACCAGGGAGAACAGTCATCGTTAATCTGTCAGTGACACGGTCATGCAGTGGACAAAGAGACTTGGGAGATTCTGCACAGATGCTTATTAGCTCCACAAAAGTCATATGTTTTGCAGCATGGACACTGTAAAAATTGTCTCCTGCTGCTGGTTTTCCTTCCCGTGTACAGCATGCAGGTGTTAGCAGGACATGCCAGACAGTGCACGTCAGGATCTCTTTGTGATTATTTCCCCACTGCCTTACATGTGCCCTTCTCACTTATACTGCTGTTGCTACAGAGGGTAGGCAGGATCTAATTAAAGACAAGGGGGGATGGATCTGCATATGTTGCTTGTGTTTGGGGACTGTCTGGCTCAGAGGAGTAATAATTGGCTACAGGGCCTTTCACCTCTATGGCATGGCTTTGAATGCAGATCATCTTAGTGACTTTTAATGTCATTACCATGTGACAGCTGTCTTCCGTGTGAAATTAGCTGGTAGTTTGAGTGCTCTTTCTACAGAAAGCCAATATCAATAATTACCACATCAAATGGTGCTATTAGCACCCTTATATATAATTTGAAGTTTAATGAATATGCTTCAAGTATACATATTGGCATGTGTTGTAACAACATTGGAATCAATATAAATCCACTTAGCTCCATAGTTAAGTCTACATATAGAAATATATGCTGGAGGTAAGTACTTGGGATACAGTAGCATATAGCAGTAGCATCTAACTGGAGGACTCTTAACAGCTTTCTGCAACTGCTTTTGGGGTCCCATTATTATATAAGGCATGTAAGCTCATAATGAATTTAAAGTTAGTCTGTGTGACTATCCCCTAAATGTGTAAAAATCACAGTGAAAAAGCAGCATCAACAGAAAAGGTCAAGGTAGTTCAGGGAAAAGTCCTTCTTGATAAATGACTCCCATTTCCATGGTGAGAGCTGTAAGGAGAGATATCTCTTATTAGACCAGCTGATACAGCTGAATGAAACAGATAAGCTTTTGGACACATGGACTCTTGTTTTTAATGTGCCAGCCTTAGATTAAGGCAGCAGCCCAGCTCTTGTTACAAACTTTTGCACTTGCCAGCTGTAACTGGTTTGTCTTAAGAGGTATGGTACATGTCCTCCTGATTTACACCATCCATGCTGGTGGCTGTGGTCTGAACTGCAGCCATTTACAGAATGAAGTTTTGCCACTTTTTCTGTTGGGGGGGGAAAAACAACCCCATGAGAGACACCAAGGAAAAGTGCTATGGTTGAAGATTGACCTCAAATTCTTTGCTTGTGTCCTCTGATGCCTTTTGGAGTTCTGTTCTCCATTGCAACCCTAACAGCAGCAATAACACAGCTGTGAACCATTGCCTCATTCCCCTACCTGAGTGGGAAGCTAAAGAGGAGGCTTGGAATGTTTACTAAATGTATTTGTGCTGGAGAGCAATGGCTTCTCTGGAAAAGTGTTTTTTAAGAAAGAGCTTTTTTGTTGCATGTTCCTCCTGGACCATAGAGACAAACAGCTCCAGCAGAGGAATCCATGGTGCAGGTCACTGGCAGGGTGGGAAACCTGAGTCTGTGTTACTGCTGTTCCTTACTTGCTCTCATACCATATTTATGCAAAGAACAACAGATCCTACAGAAAAGGCTTGCTGAGAAAGACACTGTCTTGCCCCACTCTGAGGGATGAAAAGGAATATCTGACATCTTGACATTTTTCATAATATGGAATTCTTTTCTCCCAGCAGGTCCTTTTCAAGGTGATGAAGGGAAATGTTCTCAGCATGACTGTTCCTTGCTTATGATCTCTGTAGATTTTCTACTCAGTTGATTCTGTAGATTTGCATGCATTCCCTTCCTCCTCAAAATCTTGTAATACCTATATACTCATACACTATTAAGGTAACTTGTTCTCCTCAGGGTGAAAATGATTAAACCCCCCATAATTCTGCAGTCCCCCATAATACATGTAGCCCCTCCTATTAGGTAATGAAACCATTATTCACTAACAAATTAAACATGCGAGTCTGTGAAGGTCTTTTGTAAACAGATAAGGTGTTATCTGTTAGAGAGCCTCCAGGCTATCACTGAAGAGCATATTTTACATAAAATGAAGGATGTTCCTGAGATCCTGGGAAGACACAGTAATAGAGACTGTCTGTCTTTACAACGACAAGAAGAGTGGCTTCTCAGGCCCAGTTTCTTGGGGGTCTCCATATAGTGTTTTTAGAATAGGTTAGAGACATATCTGTCAGAAGCGCCAGAGTTCATGGCCCTTTCTGGATGACCTCCTAAGGCCCCCTCCAGACCTCTCTCCTATGATTCTGTGACAGATTCATGCCTGGGCAAGCAAAAGAACAGATCTCTACCAAAAGAGGGGGAAGTGTTGCCTAACACAGGATTAGAGAGCAAGGATAACTCATTGGCTAATTTGTGGCTAGCAGAAGGCTATAGAACAGATTGTAGACAGCTTCTTACTGAACAAAGCCACCCTATTGCTAAGGGGCTTTCTTGTTTTGCCACTCTGCGATCCCTGCTCTTGGGGTCCTTTCTGTACTGTGACTCAAACTACAGGCTAGAAAGGAAAAGCTTCAGTAACACGAGTGGAGATACAACAGATTGGAATGGGACTACTTGGTTGGCCCTTTGTGCTGCCTGCTGCTGCTGCAATCCCTGTACTGCAGTGCATTTGAGCCTTTTATCCTTTATAAGGCCTTGTTGACCAGGGGCCCCAAAAGAGACGCATGTGGGAGAGGTGGTAGGCTGAGAAATGCTGAGCTGTAGTATTGACGTGGGCTTCAAAATGTCTAATTTTACAGGTGAAGTACTTGACCTGGAGGTCATGAATAGAGGGGTGTTGGTCATTTAGGAATGAGGGACAGAAGCAGCATCTTGCGTATGGGAAAATTTAGTGACAGGAATGGGAAGAAGAAACCCAGGGACATGCGTTACTTGCACAGATACACCGTGTCTCAGTGGGACGGTGGTCTTTTTCATTACCGCATCATGAAAGAAGCAGCCTGTCCTACTCCAGCCGTGTTTTATACCTTCATCGCAAGCCTCTTTCTGCGTGAAAAGCAATTCCCTCACAAATGGCCCTTCATTAGCTGTGGGGTCATGTCAGAAACAATCATCAGTGTATTGCTGATGTGGCCAATGCATCTTGTGAACTCTTTGACCCTAGCAGTCAGCAGGATTTCTTAATGTGAAGCACTAATATGAAAAGCATTAGCATTAATGAAAGAGCTCTCGACCTGGTTGGTGTAAGGGGTCAGCAGAAGTTTACAGACACCTTTGCCTAACATTCCTATCATGCCGGGCAGTTTGACTCTCATCTTGTTTTTCCACAGGCTCTGATTAATAA